>NW_024040041.1:33141778-33582262 GCF_014851395.1 Micropterus salmoides | reverse complement strand
CGCTTGCAGCCTTACTACTCTGTCCAGATGACTTGAATGGAAGACTAACATGACAGATCTCGGAGCAACACCTGCAACTAAGGTCTCCGCCACACAGGCCTGGATCAGCAGCAGGGGTACTTTCCTCCTCTCTATGGTCTTTACGATCCAGGATGTAAGGCTGTGTTGTGACCTTCACACTCACACTTTGACCATTGGCCAGATGTGATTTTGATGACATCTGTAACAGATCCCTTTTTTTTTTAAGGAAGGCTTTTTTTCGATCTTCAGGAGATTTGAAACCATGACATCTTCCTATGTATGGGGCTCCTCTGTCTTCCTTTGGGTCCTCTCAGCAATGGAGGGCGAAGTTTTATGTACTAAGATAGGAGCTCTCTGATTGACGTGCTTGAGGGTGGGTCTGTTAGACAGGGCATTGTTGAACATGGTGAGGTCAAAGCTAGGGTCATTCCTGGGTATTTCTTGGTGGCAGACAAAGTCCAAGAAAAATTGTGGGAAATTGTGGAAATAGTGTTTGAATCAGGTGCCATTACTTATCCATTTCTCTTGCAGACTGTAAGGTCATTTTTGTGCAACAGGGTTAACGCCATGTGAGGTATCCAGAAAGGTGAGGCCCAGAAAATCTCTCTCGCTTTGGCAGAAAGAACCTCCATCAACAGATCTCCCAGCTCTCTCAACTTGTGAAAATCTTTTGTAGGAAGGTTCCCGTCGAGTCTTTTGAAGAGTGCACTCTCTGCAGCCTCTGGCAATCCATAACAGTGCTCTAGTTTTCCCACAACATTCTAAAACCTCTTTTTAGGCTGTTTAACTTTGACTGCTCTGATCCGCCTTGCATGTCCAGCAGACTTATTTCCTAGCCATTTTACTAAGTCCATCTCCTCACCAGCTGATAGGTCTAGGCCAGACTCATACTGTAAGAGACGTGTGCTGACAAGTTTGTGGCGAGCAAGAACCTGCTTTGCCACGCTTTCACGCTCATGTTGGTTACATGTTAATGCAGTGCGTGCTGTGGAGCTGGTGAGTGGTTGCGGTCATTGTATCCACCTGTCCTGATACGATGAACATTCTGCACAATGAACATGGGAAATGTTAATGGTCTTTGCAATTAGACCCTATCATGACATCATGGTATTTAAAGGGGGGGGGCGTGAGTGGTATAGAGCAGGGTTTTAAATATGCTGGTTATTCAGAAAATAAAAACTAGGTAATTAAAATTTTCAGCTGTATGGGATGATGGCTGAGAGTTTCTGCTTGTCTCCTGTGTGCAGTGTGCGGGTGTGCTGAGGCTGCTGCTGATATCCCAGATAGTGTGGTGGCACACGGCTGGGTCGTAGTCTGGGGAGTCGCATGGTGCAGAGCCACTGCTACTTAGTGGAGTTAACAGAGGCCCCAAGCAGTGAGGAGGTCACAACCAACCAGCCTGTGACCAACAGCAGCAGACCCGTGTGTCGTGTTGTTTAGCTTCGCCCCAGTAACTGACCCTGAGCTTCCCCCATTTGAACTGACTTTTTAGCTTTCTTAGCTTCAGACTTGTTTTAACCCTTTTTTTTGGTCTAATTCCTCAAATGCATGAATAAACTTAAGGGCTATATTTGCACAGCTTGTAGGTGTTGTTGCCCTCTTATTTAACCACTGGCTGGTCAATTCCGAATCAAAGAGGGGTGTTACAAAGGGGCGCTCGGAAAAATACAGGAAGTAAACGTGCTATTTTGCCAAGAATGGCTGCCTGTTGTCAATGGTGAGAACAAAAAAATCAAAAATGGTATGTTCTGAGTTATTATGCATTATACAGCAATTTGTTGGTCCATGGCATACATTAAAGTCCATTGTGTGTAACTGTTGTTTCTGTTGATTGCTGATGTTTGTGTAAGGTTACACAGAAAAGGATCCAGAAGCCGACACAAGATGGTTACAAGCACACTGGCAAGGTTTTATTAAAGTGCTCAGGGAAGGCTGGGGGGGGCAGATTTTCCAGGCTCAGAGGGAATCTGACGAGGCGAACTGGAGCGTGGTCGGGCAGACTGGCAAGCTGGCAGACGGCGAGCAAACAGCCAGGCAGCTTAGCGGAAGGGCAGGCAGGCAGCAACTCCGCTCACGGGAGAAACTGTGACAGACGGAGAAACAAGACGTTAGGCGGGATCACAAAGAAAGCACTCTCAAGATTATAAAGGTGGCCGGAGCAAGATACCACTGGGGTTAACTTGACGAACTGGCGAAGAGTGGGAGCTGAACCAGAGCTTATAACTGTAGGGGTTGATGATGATGAGCCACAGGTGCTGAGTGCTGCAGGTGGAGATGAGCCAGGCCTGGACACGCCCACACACACACACACACACACACACACACACACACACACACACACACAAAACCTTATAATTGGGCCACCAGAGCTCATTAAGATAGGTAGAAAACTGATGATACCTGATGAGTGTTGCTTTTTTTCTAAAGTATTTATCTGTGTATGGACACATTTAATTTCAACACATTATTAAGTGATTTTCTGGGCTGTCTTCCCCTCTTAATAGAGGGTCCACTGCTGTATTTCTGCCCTTTTTCTGCATATTTGTGTAGCAGTTCTGTCACCTTTGCTGAATCCTACATGTACATGCAGGAGTAACACTGTTTTTCTGTTGACTCAAAGAAGGCCAGTTTATATTTGTAAATTGGAAACCAGTTCCTTCAGTGGAACACAAACTTTATTTTACTTTTATTCCATAACAATCGTATTCAATCAATTTGGGAAGACAATAAAAGAAAGTGAGGCTAATTTTCTGTTTCTGTTTTTGATTTATTATTTATATGCATGCTTCAGCTACCACATTAAAACCACTGACTGCTATAGTGCGCTCAGGCTTATCACTGGTGGTGGTTATAGAACCAAGCGGGAAGTTTCCGGTCAGAGAACTGAGTCGAACGAAGAAGTCTCTTAAACCTGTATTCTATCTAAAGGCCAGCATGGGGTGACTCTTCTGCTTGCAAAAGAAGTCCATTAGAAATAATGCTAAAATGTTTCTACTTCTCAGCTGATTATTACCTCAGTAAACACTTTCCTCATGAGTATATGGTCTCAGTCGTAGTTTTCTTCTTCAACACAGTGATGTTCATTTAGTAAATCTTGGTCACAGTTAACGTGAATTACAGATACACCTAGCTAAGCTAGCTAGCGCCACACACGGCCGCTAGCTCCATCGTCCATGGTCATGTCCGGTGTTGCTAAACTCAACATGGCGGCGCCCTGTTGCCCCAAACTCGAGGCTTCAAAACGGCACAAACCAACAGGTCAGGGCTGGACTGGCCATCGGGCATTTCGGGCATTTGCCCGATGGGCCGACGTGCTTTGTGGGCCAGTACATACTTTAATTAATTATTATTATTATTTTATTTTATTATTTATTTCTTTTGTCTGAACGGCCTATAAAACTCGCACATCGGGCATTTTCTTTTTGTGGGCTGATGTTTTTTTGTTTTGTTTTTGCAACGGTATAAACTATTAAAGGTGGTGGATTGGCCAATTGGTTATGATCGACTCTGGGCTGGACCAATTATAGCCGAGGAGGTCAGATGCACCCTCCCCCTTCAACGGATCAGCAATGAGCAATCACATATTATTGCTGCTGAACAAAAATGGAGAACAAAAAACGTAAAGGAGGCGCCAAAAAAATTAGGGCCAAAAAGAAACTAGCCCTTCAGGCAGATGCTGCCAAATGTGCTAAAATATCACAGTTGTTTGGTGGTGGCTATAGTGGAGCTTCCACTTCAGTAAAATTAGCAAGTGATGGAGGCCAGCAGGTTGAAGAGGGAAAGGGAAGCAGGAGGAGAGAGACCCGAGGCGGCCGCCGGTCCAAGTGGCAGAACTGAACTTGAGGTAAGAAGTTATGAGCTGCAGTCTATATCTGGGTCAGATTATAAACCAAGGTAGGTGCAGCCTCTCTCAACCCGTAAATAAATGCATCCATCGATGATCCGGTTCTAATCTGCGCTCATATAGTTTTTTTCTCTCTCTCATCAAAACCGAATATGTTCAGTGGTACAGACAGTCTACATCAAGCAGAGACACGTTTGTGTGCATTTTATTTGTGATTTCACCGGAACGAATAGAGTCTCCGACTGCGATGAAGCGCGCGTCCGAGTGAAGAATGTGCGCGAGCCACAATGAGTAACACAATATTAAAACTCTAGTAACTACTATTAACTAACAAGAAACTCTGATTAACTAGTAAGTAATAGCGCACAGGTGAAAGTGGTACTTCACTATTAATTAACTAATCAATAACTACTATTTTTTTAATACTACTGAAAAACCACTAAATCTGTCATTTATTCATTTTAATGTTCATTAATGATCATGTCTCACCTCTAGTCTTCTCTGTCTTAATTTCAGGTTTCCACCATGTGTTGTAGATAGTTCAGGAGAAGGTTAACTTGACCAAGCAGTCTTTTGTTTTCCGCTAATTACTGTTTAGAATACCAGAATAGGGAGGATGATGTAGGTTTAAGTTTATTAGATTGATACATATATACCAACAAGACAGTGTACATCGCTGTCAGAACAGCGTTTGTTTTCTGTCACGGTCTGGTATGGGTGAGGCAGGTTGGAGGACCCAAACGCAGGACACAGAGCGGAGCAGGTATGGTTCAGTGGTTTTAATAAGCAAACAAAAGGCGAGCACACTTACAAACAGAATAGCTGATGACTGAGTCCCAAAACAAAGGTAGTCCAAACAGATATCCAAAGGAAGCAGGGTAACACGACCGGGAGACACGACAAACAGGCGACCTCACAGCAACAACAGGAGACAGCACGCAATGACCGACAAAGACAAGACAGAAACACCAGGTATATACACACAGGGACTAACGAGCAGGGCGGGAGCAACACAGGTGAAAGACATGAGGCTAATGAGACACAGGCAGGGAGAGAGAGAGCGAGTGTAGGGGAAAACAGAGACAGAAATGCAGAGTGTGACAGTACCCCTCCCTCAAAAGGACGGCCCCTGACGTCCTAAAATGAAACATCACAAACAAAAAAAACACAAACAGGTCAAGCCGGCCCAGGGTGGGCGGAGGGAGGCCAGGTGGAGGGCCAGAAAAACAAAACAAAAAGTCCCAAAGGGCCAACTACCGGCAGGGCAAGGCAGTTCCGGAGGTCGTCCAAGGCGGCCAGAGGGGAACAAAAGTTCAGGGGTCGTCCTGGAGGATAACCCAACGGACCAGGTGGGCAACAGAGTTCAGGGGGTCGTCCCGGAGGGTGACCCGTGAGGCCGGGCAAATCAGGGGGAGAACAGAGTTCGGGAGGCCGTCCCGGAGGACGACCCAACAGGCTGGGCAGAACAGGGGGGCCACAGAATTCGGGAGGTCGTCTGGGAGGACGACCCAACTGGGCGGGAGGACCAGAGGGACCACAGAGTTCAGGTGGCCGTCCCGGAGTACGGCCCTGGAGGCCGGACTGTTCAGGGGGACGACAGGAAGGCCAACAAAGAGGCTGGAAACCCACTGGAGGCCGACGGGAAGACCTCTCCGGAGGTCGGCACCCACAGCTCTGGTGCTCTGGAGCTGCAGCAGGGCTGAGGACCACCGGCGAGACAGCTGGGCTGAGGACCACCGGCGAGACAGCTGGGCTGAGGACCACCGGCGAGACAGCTGGGCTGAGGACCACCGGCGAGACAGCTGGGCTGAGGACCATGGACCGGACACGAGGAGCTGGAGTCGGTCTGAACACCGACTGAGCAGCTGGGCTGGGGACCATGGACCGGACACGAGGAGCTGGAGTCGGTCTGAACACCGACTGAGCAGCTGGGCTGGGGACCATGGACCGGACACGAGGAGCTGGAGTCGGTCTGAACACCGACTGAGCAGCTGGGCTGGGGACCATGGGCCGGACTCGAGGAGCTGGAGTCGGTCTGAACACCGACTGAGCAGCTGGGCTGGGGACCATGGGCCGGACACGAGGAGCTGGAGTCGGTCTGAACACCGAGTGAGCAGCTGGGCTGGGGACCATGGACCGGACACGAGGAGCTGGAGTCGGTCTGAACACCGACTGAGCAGCTGGGCTGGGGACCATGGACCGGACACGAGGAGCTGGAGTCGGTCTGACCACCGACTGGACAGCTGAGCTGAGGTCCACGGACTGAGCAGCTGGGCTGAGGACCATGGACCGGACACGAGGTGCTGGAGTCGGTCTGAACACCGACTGAGCAGCTGGGCTGGGGACCATGGACCGGACACGAGGAGCTGGAGTCGGTCTGAACACCGACTGGACAGCTGAGCTGAGGTCCACGGACTGAGCAGCTGGGCTGAGGACCATGGGCCGGACACGAGGTGCTGGAGTCGGTCTGAACACCGACTGGACAGCTGGGCTGGGGACCATGGACCGGACACGAGGTGCTGGAGTCGGTCTGAACACCGACTGGACAGCTGGTGCCGGTCGGACCACCGACGAGGGAACAGGAGTCGGCTGGGCCACCGGTGAAGCAGGTGCCGGTCGGACCACCGACGAGGGAACAGGAGTCGGCTGGGCCACCGGCGAAGCAGGTGCCGGTCGGACCACCGACGAGGGAACAGGAGTCGGCTGGGCCACCGGCGAAGCAGGTGCCGGTCGGACCACCGACGAAGCACGAGGAACAGGAGTCGGCTGGGCCACCGGCGAAGCAGGTGCCGGTCGGACCACCGACGGAGCACGAGGAACAGCAGTAGGCTGGGGGCTAGCCGCAGGGGTGCTGGTGCTCAAAAAACTTTTTGCCCACCTTGGCAACCGACGCCGCAACCATGGCTTTGTGGCCGCCTCCTGGTGGGCCCTGGTGAGAGCGGCTTGCCGGGATTTGCGGCTTGAGGCAAACTGCCAGATAGTCCACAATTCAGCCAAGACGTCCAGAAACCTCTCCATTTTAGCGTCTGCTGGGTCCTTGTCTTGGTCGGGTCATTCTGTCACGGTCTGGTATGGGTGAGGCAGGTTGGAGGACCCAAACGCAGGACACAGAGCGGAGCAGGTATGGTTCAGTGGTTTTAATAAGCAAACAAAAGGCGAGCACACTTACAAACAGAATAGCTGATGACTGAGTCCCAAAACAAAGGTAGTCCAAACAGATATCCAAAGGAAGCAGGGTAACACGACCGGGAGACACGACAAACAACAGGCGACCTCACAGCAACAACAGGAGACAGCACGCAATGACCCAACAAAGACAAGACAGAAACACCAGGTATATATACACACAGGGACTAACGAGCAGGGCGGGAGCAACACAGGTGAAAGACATGAGGCTAATGAGACACAGGCAGGGAGAGAGAGAGCGAGTGTAGGGGAAAACAGAGACAGAAATGCAGAGTGTGACAGTTTTCATTCAAAGGCTTTATGGCTTTGCCAATAATACTTGGTGGGCCGGTCCCTAGTCAAAATGCCCGGGCCGATTTTTGTCCCAGTCCAGCCCTGCAACAGGTGACAACACAATGACTACGCCCACTTCTTATATACAATCTATGTATAGAATCACCGTATTTATATCAGCATGTGGGAGGGACCTCTCTTTCTGTGAGACCTGAGCAGCATACTTTATTTATTTATAAAGCTCTTCTTTCAAAACTACCTCTCTACATATCATGCATAATTTCCTCTAGAGTAATAAATATAAACACATGATTACTTTAGAGACTCCAGCGGTGTCGAAGGAGTTGGGTAGAACTGCTTTCAGTTCATTCGCTCCAAAGTTATGGAATATACTGCAGACCAAACTCAAGTTGAACACTATGGTGTCACTTACCCAATTTAGAAATTACATAGAGAATCATTTTGATGTTGCATGCAATTGTTTCCCTTAAATTGTACGTCTTGGTTTTGTATGTGTTAAGTTTTGTATTTTTAAAGTTATTTTTATATATTGTGAGTGTGTCTATTGTACATTTTAACAAGTGTATACAGGGCACAGTTTAAAAAACTTTTTTTAATTTTTTTTATTAAAAAATAAAAATATAATTGTGGTTTCTTCACTGATTCATTGCCAGTTTTTATTTCTGATCCATGACTGCTCAGATTTTGGCTGGAAACAGGTCATGTGTATTTCAGGGGAGGGAACTAGGAGCAAGCTATAAAAATAATGATGAGACGGAAATTAAGATAGTCAGAACAAGACATCCTCATTGACAAGACATCACAGATCTGCTGCTTTTACAAGACAAAGATGGCCAGTGAAGAACCTTTAATGTCTGGTAAGTATGTTTGTTTTTATACAGTACTACAGCTCAGGGTAGGGTCTGGGTTTGATATATGGAACTGGACAATGTTGAGATTTTGGGCTAATTTGCTTCCATAAAATGTTTTCTTTCAGACTAGTGGAGTGTTTTTAGTGTTTAGTGTTCAAGTGTTTATTTGACTGCACTTTATACTTAGTATTAGATAATACCTAATTTGCATATTTAAACATAACATTTCACAAAACTTGTAATACAAAAAAAGTGTGGGAACTGGGGAAGTGCCATGGTTATATCTATTAGTTAAACATTTTACCATATTAACCTTTAGTTTCTCCCCTTACATGTATTTATACAACCACAACAGCTAAAGCATTATTATTATTATTATGATATTATTACAACTTGTTTGGGTGTGTAAATTAACAAATGCATAGACAGAGACAATGTTAAATGACTGGTTTGTGTATGTCATCAAAAAAAACAAATTTACAGTTTTTTGTTAGACTAACTTAATAACTTATGATCATCAGAGCAATTATATGTAAGCTCACCATCAAATCTTGATCAAAATATGCTTCATTATATAGACTGCAGATCTAATCTATCTTGCAAATATTTATTTTGTGATGAAGTTAAACTGTAATACCACACAGATTCAATCCAAAATAAAATATGGACATGAAGTGATAAGATTAATAAATGATCTTTTTGTTTTTAAACTGGTAAAAATAGGCTTACTTAATAAGTATTTGACTCCAGTGTAGTGTGGTAATCATACCACCAATTTGAGAGCACCTTTTGTTTGCATGAGTTAGTTTAATATGATCACATTTAGTTGGGACTTCCCCTTTACTGGCCAACACAAACTCACACCCCTTGTCAAAACAACTTGCCAGATGGTAGGACACAGACATTTTTAACGGCAGGGTAAAACCACAAATTGTTTTATTACCTTTAAACATGCTAGCATTCTGGTCTTTATGCTAAGCTACCAGCTGTAGCTTCATATTTACTGTTAAGACATGAGAGGGGCTTCAATCTCAACATCTAACTCCTTACCCCGTAAGTGTCAAACTGTTGCTTTAATAAATACACAAATAAAAAGGAGCATTATCAGCACTGAGTAATGAGATCACAACTAATATTGTGTCAAATTTTCCAGCAGATCTCAGGATCGTACTGCTTGGGAGGTTCAAAAATGGAAAGACTTCTGCGTGTAACACCATCCTGGGACGACCAAAGTTTGATACCTGTGACACGAAGAATGCAAGACGGAAACAGGGATTGTTGATGGACAGAAGGTCACTGTTGTTGATACTCCAGGTCTGTTCAGGCCTGGCACCACAGAAGAGGATGTGTTGAAAGAGATCAAGGAATCCATCGATCTTGCCAGTCCTGGTCCCCATGTGTTCCTGATTGTGCTGAAGGTGAATGATCCTTTCACAGAGGAACAGCAGCAAACGGTGAAACTCATTTGCAGTACCTTTGGCCAAAACACATTGGCTTACACTATGGTGTTGTTCACCTATGGAAACAGACTGGAGAATGTTCCCATAGAAGATTATTTTTGCGGTGACTCAAATCTCCATAACCTGATCATACAGTGCCATTGGAAATACCATGTTTTTGACAACACACAGAATAATGATCAGGTCAAGTCACTACTGGATAAAATCAACGGCATGATTAAGAGAAACAGAGGAAGCTGCTACACCTCTGAGATGTTCCAAAAGGCTGAAAAGGCTGAACAACAGCAACAACAGCAGGCACAAAATCCAGAAGCAGAAGGAAAGAAAGCCAAAAGGGGCCCGGTTGAAACTTCGGCTTTATTTGGAGTATGTGTTGGGTGTTTGATGGGGTATCTTGTTGGTGATGGTCAGATTACATCTAGTATAGGAGCTTTATTGGGAGGTCTAGCGGGTATAACACTGGGAGTTGTAGTGGCAGGTTTATGGATACTTGGCAAACGCCACATCAAGAAATGCCCCCAAAAGTGCTGCTGCTGATTGGCTGTGGGCTGACCTAAACATTTTATGTTTCTGAAGATGTTCTAACGCTGTTGAGTTTTTCAGATGTTTTGATCAGCACAAATGAAACTCCATCGTGCTCTTTTATTTTGAGGTGGTGGCAGAAGTTTTAGATCTGCAGTGAGAAAGCCATCTGTTTTGTAATCGTGGGAACTGACCCTTTAATTCTAACACCAATGATGTTTTTTTTTTCACTTACTTCCTACAAATGAAATACAGTAAGGGGAAATCATGGTGGTGGAGTTTGTATATTTAGTTATTTTAGTTCATTTTGTTTTTGCCTTTTCATGTACGTATGTATGTTAACCAGAGGGCGAGTCAGCTGAGGTGGCTGCTGATTGGTTGTGGGCTGACCTAAATGAATATGTACAGTGTTTGGGCCTCCTCGCTCCCCACGAGGAAACACCAGGCTTAACACAGTAGGGAGTGGGGATTATAACTTCCACAGTGACACTTACTAATACAACAGCCTTTTAAAGAGTTGTAACTAATGGCTTTATTAATGGTTAATAATGTTTTGTAGATCGTTTCTATGTGATAATAATACTGTAGTAAATGTTGGTAATCAATCACTACTCAGAAATCCTCATTGGTTTGTCACTTTCTAGTGAGCTGTCATGTCTGCAGTTTATTGAGTAATTAATAAATGCATTTTGGTCCAGCTGTCTTGTTTGTCATTTACTTTGTCGTAATTTGATCAATTACAAATTTGTTTGGTGCTATACATTGTGGCAGAACATTGATTTCACATATATGTACCTTTAATAATAATATATGTTCATCCTCATCTTCTGTGGTAGAATAGAATAGACTTTATTAATCCCACAATGGGGAAATTCACTCGTTGCATCAACTCCAGTATGAAAATAAACCAAAAACAGAAGCAAACAGTAGACAAATAAAATAGACATTAAATTACTATAAAATAATTAAAATTGGAGTATATATGTACAGGTAGGACCGGGGTTAAACATTACACAGATTGTGCTAGATAAAGTGCAGTAGTGGTGATGAGTATTGCTGTTGGTGTATACAATACTAAACAGCAGTGCAATATGATGGTCCCATTATGTTGCTTCTGAGTTAAGAAGTCTGACTGCAGCTGGAATGAAGGTAGCGCTCCCTCTTGCACTTTGGGTGCAGCAGTCTGCTGCTGAAGGAGCTGCTTCAAGACACCACTGCCTCATGCAGGGGGTGGGAGCTGTTGTCCCTGATGGACCCACCTGCTCTGTGGTGTCCAGAGGACAGTCTTAACCAGTCTTTCCCTGTCCCTCTGTGTGCTGCCAGCTCCCCAGCAGACGACTGCGTAGAAGATCGCAGATGTAAAACGTCTTTAACAGTGTCCTGCGCACACTGAAGGGCCTCAGCCTCCTCAGCAGATGGAGGCGGCTTTGTCCCTTCTTGTACAGGACATCTGTGTTGGTGGACCAGTTTATTGTTGATGTGAACCCCCAGGTATTTGTCAATGTCCACACCCTGGACGTTCATAATTGCCACTAAGTGTACCAGTGTTTTTCTATAATGAACCTTGGTGCAGTTGTTTTGTCTTATGCATACTCCTTTCACTGTGAGGAATGAGTATCACGTCTGAGAAAGGCTTCCTCATAGACTGTGCGATTATCTCCTTGCATTACATTTTGTAGTAATGTTTCTCTTGGTCAGACTCTCTAATCAGCCTTGGGTGTTTGAGCTCTCTGCCCCAGCTGTACTTTATTAAATATCACAAAGATAACTGTTTCTTGTGACCTCTGAATTTGTTCATTTCTTAACAAGGGACATAAAATCAGCCATGGCATTTTGGCCCAGACGGGCCACCACAATTCTATATAACGTGTACCTGCTGTAATATTCCCCCAAACCAGCTGAGTGGTGTGTGCCATGGATAAGTGTACCAGTGCAAGTGAATCAGTGTATAAAATAACCCCAGCTCAGTCATTAGGACAGTTAGGACTGCATTCTCTAATAGCTTATGCAGCGCTGTATGACGTGAGGGTCTCACTTTATGATAGCGTTATGATTATGTGATAATCACTGACCTCAATTGAACCAATCATACTCATTGTCACTACAGCATAGCACACACCCAAGGGCGTCATTTTGTTTTGAAAAGTGGTGAGGACATGTAAGGGCTCAGATTAGGGGTGTGACGAAAACTCGAGACATGACATTGCACAAGATTGGGGTCGTGATAACAAGACTTTAATACTATCTAGAAAAAAATATGTATTCATGAAATTAGGATTGGGGGCCTGGGGGTTTCTTCCACAAAAGACTGAGTATTAAACACTTAATTTCCATCATTCTAAAGAGACATATTCTGCACCAATTTATGGTGGAAATGTACTTACACGAAATTAAGGTGGCAGGTGAAAATTGAGAATATAAAATATAATGCAGTAATCAGAAGCTTATTTTTTTTAGTTTAAGTTGCTTTTTTAGACAATGCAGATGTTTCTTCTATATTTACATTGCATTGCAGGTTGTCTTATTGTGCAAATAAACCTTTTATCAAAGTGTTTTCATTTGTGAATTTACATTTCTTGGTAAACAAATGCTTTCAAAAAGTGATGGGGACATTTCAAAAAGCGTCGCCAGTGTAAGTGACCCTCCCTCCCAGCAGGTGCCTGTGCCTGCACTACGACAGGTGCTGCAGCTGATGTTAAAGCTACTGCAGCCCTGGTAGAAAACGTATCTGTCATTTTTGTGCATTTGGCGACAGCCGTCTGAAGATTTCTTTTTTGCAACACAAGAAACAGAGAGTGGGGGGTAAGGCTGTGATTGGGCCAGCCCAGTGTCATTATAGAAAATTACCCGATGGGCCGCTGTCCGTGCGTTATGGGCTCATGGTTGGCCCATTTTTTAAACAGTTAAATAAATAAATAATTTACGTTACACCGGCCCCAAAGGCCCATACCTGGATTTCCACCACAAACACCACCAGGTTCCAGCATTATTACTCAATTGCGAGGACTTTTCTCAAAAAGGTTGCTCGAAATTAAATTTTCTACCTTTGCGTTTTCTCTTATTCCTACAATTTCATTGCAAAAAAATGCCCAAGAACATCGCAAATTTTTAGAAAAGCTGCCACCAAAATCCTGGAGAGACTGATTATTGGAGCCGTGAAGAAGCAGCACGATGGAGCAGTGACACCTCTAGAAAAGTGCTAATGGGCCTTTCTGGCCCCGTCCTCGACAATCGTTGCTCAGACACAGCCATTGATCGAAGATCTACTGAAACAGTTTGTCTCTTTTCTTCAGGTACAGATTATTTGTTCCGAATCAATTTGAATATTTCTCTTGGGTCATTTTGTGTTCACACTGCATTATTGTAAAGGGGCCAAATAATATACCCTCGCACGGCTTTTCTTACGCCATTATGTTGCTACCTCATGCGAGCAGGTCGTGCTTTACATTGTGGGAAAGCTCCACTCTGGACTGCGCGTTTGCTGAGGAGAAGGTGTCCGAGGTCTGGGACCAGATCAATAAGTGACTGAAAAGATCCACGATGAACATCAAATAGATAGATTGCCATCTGAGTGCGGCAATCACCAAGCTGAAGAACTCCATGGTGAGGGACGAGCACGGGTTATGTTAAGTTTAAAATTGGGTCCCTGTGTAGCAAATCACTTGTAATCAATATTTTCATTTCTTCATACAAGCTTGATTTGATGTTTGTAACACAGACTTGGTTGGCACTAGTACTGGGAATGTGAGCTTTATTGAATCCATCCCACCAAATGTGAGTCTGAGTGTGACAGAAGAAAAAGGAGGGTGTTTGTGCCTTTTCCAGGGATACGTTCCTTTTGTAAGAAGATATAATTTGGAGAGTTTTCATTGTCTCTCTCCAAGTATTCTACATTTAGTCATATAGGGGCCACCTATATACTAGTAGGTGATTTTAATGTAGCCTACACATAGATAATGTTAATAAGAAAGATGCAAATAAACTCTCTGCCACACTTGACATGTTTGAACTGATTCAACATGCTGAAGGATCCGATCCATAATGTTTGCTCTCGTCTTGTGTAATTCCTGCATTGTCTTAGTCAGATAGTCTGCAGCTGTGCTCCCTCCCTCACCACTGGGCTGGCACAACAAATCATCAAGGCAGCACTAATGCAGCAGCGATCAACCAGCCTCCGTTCAGACACACACTGTTATCGAGTGTATCGAGTGTCCCTATTTTATTTTCTATATTCATAAATAATATTGGAAAGGACGTGCAAACTGCTAAACTGCACCTTTATGCGGATGATACTGTGATATATTCAGTTGCCCTTCACTAAACAAGGCCATAAATGACCTTCAGTTGGCCTTTCAACACCTTCAAGTCTCATTACATGTCCTCAAGTTAGTGCTAAATACTAAGAAAACCAAATTTATGATGTTTTTAAGGGCTTGTTCCCAATCCCCAGATAATATAACTATTAACACACTAAACGGGGACTCAACTGAAAATGTTACTGAAAAGTATTTAGGTTTTTTCTCTGGACGACAAACTTTCTTTCAAAGTTCATGTTGAAAAACTTGTAAAACAGCTGAAACTAAGGCTGGGATTTTACTTTAGAAATAAGGCTTGTTTTAACACGATAGCCAGAAAAAAACTTGTGCAGGCTACCTTTTTAAGTATTTTGGACTATGGTGACACCATGGTGTACCATAGTGCTCTGTGCTTTTAACTAACTCTGATACCCATACTCATCATTGTATACTTAATGAACTGGCAGGCTGGCCGTCACTAAGTCTACATAGACAACTTCATTTGCATATTTTTCTATATAAGGCCATGTTGGATGCTGTATGCTATGTTGTATTTCTATTTAAATAGTAACTGGTGTGCAGCAATATGTTGAAGTTCTGTGAGCTAAATGTTGTCACTGTTCTGTGAAAGTATAATGTGTCATACTCATACTGTACCTTCAGTGATCTATTAGAACTCACTATCTTCTCCTGTGACCACCAGATGGCAGCATTTCATTAAACAACTGCACGCTGAGCTTCAGAGCAGTCATCCTCAACTCTAATGTGACAAATCCTGTTCAGTATTTTATCATTTCCAATACCATCAATATAAAGTTAATAAAATTTACTGTATTTATTTTTCTGCAAAAACTTCTAAAAAGCCCAAATGAAACGTCTACTTGCTTTTATTTGATTATCCTGTAAAAAGACAATACACTGCTGAATGTGTTTGTGCTTTTTATTTTTCAAAGTAAAGATGTTTTGAACAGAAGAAGCCTCTTAGATGAGCGGTGACGCATCTTGAGTCTCTTCAACCAAGTCCAGTTGCCCTAGATTTTCACCCACCTTGCAACTATAACCTGGATTACTGAGAATCTTTACAGACATCTTGGGAAGCAGTTTGGTATAAACACCCTCAGAATGGTACAGGAGTATGAATGGATAGCCAGGAAAATTGCAGACTGCAGAAACCACCTACGATTTAACCTGAGATGCAGACAACGTAGGCTTATTCCAAACAGGATCAAGGATCAAAGGTTATTTAGGATCTAAGGTGAAAGGACACGAGCTGGAATGATCCTGGAGAAGGATCAATGCCAGCTGCTGAATATAAGAGTGAGACAGGTCACGAGAGATAAGAGAGAGTTCATCACACTGTTACTGTTCTGAGGAATTTTGGAAGGATGTGTTGTGGATATCACCCCATTGTAAAGAATCTTACTAATGTCAGCAGTGATTCAAAAATCGGAGAAGAAAAACACTACCGCAGTTAGTGAGAACCAATGATGTTACTTGTCTCATGTGAGCTGATGACTGCTCTGAAACTGCAGTCATCAGCATCAGAAAGTGTACAGTTGTTAATCCTGCCATCTGGTGGCCACAGGAGAAATACACAGGTTATCTCTATAAAGTACAGTAAGTTAACATACACTATATGGACAAAAGTACTCGGACACCTACACATTAACCCTACAGGAGCTTTATGACATCGAAATTCTAATTCCATAGGCATTTCTATGGAACAGTTTCCACTCCTCTGGGAAGGCTTTCTGCAAGAGTGTGTGGAGTGTGTCCGTGGGAATGTTTGCCCAATCTCTGTTCTAGTTCATCCCAAATGTGTTCGATAGGGTTGAGGTCAGGGCTCTGTGCGGACCAGTCATGATCTTCCACATCAAACTCAACCTCTTTGCACTGTGCGCCTCAGCTCTCTGTGAGCCGACTCTGAGTTGCTGTGGTTCCTAAATGCTTCAACACAATAATACCACTCACAGTTGATCATGGAATATCTAGGAGCGAAGACATTTCACTAAATGACTTCTACAGTACCGTGTATGGCTTGATTTTATACCTGTGGCAATGGAACTGAATGAAAAACCTGAATTCAATGATTAAGAGGTGTGTCCCAGTACTTTTGTCCATATCGTGTATTTCACTTTGGCAGAATAGGTTTTTATTTTGTCATAAACACGTAACACACTGCGCACAAGACAAAAGACTAAAATAACATATTCCCATAGTGGCCCTGAAGGCACCAATCATGATAGCAGCACAGACTGCTCTACAGCCTTACATTAGATTTAATTATATTAAAAAGTTGAACTCATAGTACAAATTGTACATATTTAATAAAATGTGAAATATATTCAGCATCTCTCATGTCTTTTTCATGAATGAAAAACTTGTCATCTGTTGAAAATGTTCATATTGAAAGGATTCAGATCCAAAAGATATTAGAAACTATCACATTCACAAAGAACATCAGTAATAATAATACTGAGCCCTGTTTCCTGAGAATGATCAAATTGCAGAAGAGCATTTGTAAAAACGCTCTCAATTTCCATGTATCTCAAAGCAGCGCTGTTAAAGTCGACTCTCTGTGGTGCTGAAGACGAAACTGAATACACATAAAATCACTTCACACATTTAACTGTCTCATAATAGGCCATATAGTATATAAATAAAAATACATCATCAAGCGTAAGTGTTGTAAAGATCACAAAGAAATGTGTTATGCTTGGAATTGTTCAGTATAAAAATGTACCTTAATGTGCTGTAAACAGTGTACAGCTTTATAATTCATGTTCCTGGGTTGAACTTTAACTTTAAGAAAGTAAACTTTGTATTTATTTGCTGCTGGAGGCAGACGTTACTCTCAAAACTCAGATTAGAGAAAATGGATAAACTACCTCACCTGGAATCCTGAAGTGTCAGGCATCAGAGCGCAGGCTTTCTGTCACAATCCCCTGGCCTTGACCCCCTGCCCTGGGCTCCTGGTCTGTGAATGAGTGAGTTTTGATTATTTTCCCCCTTGGTGTGACTGCAGGATGCTTGGTGTGTTTTGGTTAATCTCTCGGACCTCAGCTCAAGTTCTCTGCCTGCCTGCCGCCCTCTCCGACCATGTTTACAATCCACCTTTTGTTCACACTATGAAACATCCTGAACTGCTCTCTGTCTCCAGTCTGCTTCTAGGTTCTGTTTAGGAGATCCTGACAGTACGATCCAGCCATGTTGGACCCAGCGGACCTCGACAGAGTTCAACAAGCCATAACCCAACACAGTCGCACTCTGCGGGAGATCACGGATGTACTCCGTTGGCTCACCACCAACATAACCACTCTCCGGACCCAGCTCAGCCCCTCAGCCCAGGCCTCTGCCTCTGCCCCTGCCTCCTTGCCAGACCGGGACCCCTAGGTGCCTGCACCAGAGAGGTATGACGGTCATCTGGGCCAATGTCATTCATTCCTGTTACAACGTGGCCTTGTGTTTGATCAACAGCCCCGTACGTACCCCCGACAGAGCCAGGATCGCATTCGTAATTGGACTTCTCCGTGGTGAGGCACTGGAGTGGGCGTCTGCTGCTTGGGAGGAACAGTCACCGCCAACTGCCAACTACGACGCATTCACCGCGGAGATTCGTAAACTGTTCGACCATCCTGTTAGAGGTAAAGATGCTTCTAAGAGGTTGTGTTCTGTGTGCCGTCTTGGCCAGGTCTCCCTCGGAAAAGAGATTTCAATCTCAAGGGACGTCCTAGTTAAATAAAGGTTAAATGAAAAAATATGTTGAAGTTCTGTGAGCTAAGTGTTGTCACTGTTCTGTGAAAGTATAATGTGTCATACTCATACTGTACCTTCACTGATCTATTAGAACTCTCTATCTTCTCCTGTGACCACCAGAGGGTAGCATTTCATTAAACAACTGCACACTGAGCAGTGACAAGTCAAGTGTTAAGTATTTTATCATTATGTTCCAATACCATCAATATAAAGTCAGCTATACTCAGGTATTGTATTTATTTTTCTGCAAAAACTCCTAAAAAGCCCAAATGAAACGTCTACTTTCATTAATTTGACGCTCCTGTCAGAAGACTATAAACTGCTGAATGTGTTTGTGCTTTTTATTTTCAAAGTAAAGATGTTTTGAACAGAAGAAGCCTCTTAGATGAGAGGTGAAACATCTCAAGTCTCTTCAACAAAGTTCAGTTGCCATTGATTTTAACCCACCTTGGATAACCATGACCTGGATGACCAAGAATCTTTACAGACAACTTTCTAAGCAGTTTGGGATGAACACCCTCGGAATGGTACAGGAGAATGAAAGGATAGCCAGGAAAAAGCACAATGCCAGCTACTGACTGAGAGAGTGAGACGGATCTGCTTCAACACTGAAGCCTTGAATAAAGAGTCTGCAGAACAGCTGAGGCTGAAGGTACGGCAGCCCTTTCCAGCGCAAAGGCAATAAAGGAAGACTGTGACATCACTGAGCAGGAATCAAAACATCACTATCCTAAAGGAGGCGAAGCAGAGGCATCAGCCCTAACACCAAAGATATGTGTCAGGGCATCAAAAACATCACAGGCTACAAAAGCAAGAGGAGGATTATGTGTGAGGCCACATTACCCTTAGTCAGCACTTCTATACTAGATATGATCAATCTATCTCTATCAACAGGCTATGTACCACAGTACTTTAAAGTAGCTGTAATTAAACCTCTTCTGAAAAAGCCCAAACTTGATCCAGATGTTTTAGCCAACTATAGACCTATATCTAACCTTCCATTTCTCTCTAAGGTTCTGGAGAAAGCAGTTGCTAAACATCTGTGTGACTTTCTACAGAGCAATAGTTTATTTGAGGATTTTCAGTCAGGATTTAGAGCTCATCATAGCACAGAGACAGCACTGGTGAAAATTACTAACGACCTCCTTATTGCATCAGACAAAGGACTTGTCTCTGTACTGGTTTTATTAGATCTTAGTGCTGCATTTGCTATTTACCATTGACCATCAGATCCTATTGCAGAGACTGGAACATTTCATTGGCATTAAAGGAACCGCTCTAAGCTGGTTTAAGTCCTATTTATCAGATCGATTTCAGTTTGTACATGTTAACGATGAGTCCTCCATGCATGCCAAAGTTAGTCATGGAGTTCCTCAAGGATCTGTCCTCGGACCAATCCTCTTCACTTTATATATGCTTCCTTTAGGCAATATTATCAGGAAATATTCCATAAGCTTTCATTGTTATGCAGATGATACTCAGTTATATCTATCGATCAAACCAGATGAAACTCATCGGTTAGCTAAACTTCAAATGTGCCTTCAGGATGTTAAAACCTGGATGACCTGTAATTTTCTAATGTTAAACTCTAAAACTCTAAAACTGAAGTTATTGTTCTGTGGCCTAAGCACCTCCGTGACGCATTATCTAAAGATATAGTTTCCCTTGATGGGATCGCCCTGGCCTCCAGCACCACTGTGAGGAATCTTGGAGTTATCTTTGATCAGGACATGTCGTTTAAGTCTCGCATTAAGCAAATTTCTTTTTCACCTAAGTAATATTGCAAAAATCAGGAACATCCTGTCTAAAAATGATGCAGAAAAACTAGTCCATGCATTTGTTACTTCTAGGCTGGATTACTGCAATTCCTTATTATCAGGCTGCTCGAAAAAGTCCGTTAAGACTCTTCAGCTGATCCAGAATGCTGCAGCACGTGTTCTGACAGGAACTAGGAAAAGAGATCACATTTCTCCTGTCTTAGCTTCTTTGCATTGGCTTCCAGTAAAATCCAGAATAGAATTTAAAATCATTCTTCTTACCTACAAAGCTCTTAATGGTCAAGCACCATCTTATCTTAAAGAGCTCATAGTACCTTACTACCCCACCAGAGCACTGCGCTCCCAGAATGCAGGGTTACTTGTGGTTCCTAGAGTCTCCAAAAGTAGACTAGGAGCCCTTAGTTATGCTGCTATAGGCCTAGACTGCCGGGGGATTTCCTATGATGCACTGAGCTCCACTCTCCTCTACTTTCTCTCCTCTGTATGCAACCTCATCCCCTTATTGCATGTTACTAACACAACTTCTCCCCTTTCTGGTAGTCTTGTGCTTTCTCGTCCCTCTCCTCTCTCCTCCTATCACTTCCTGCAGGTTTTCTGGCTCTGGAGCTGTGGAGTCTGGATCTGTGGTTGCGGGTCACCTGCTGCCCCCGTGTTCCTGCGCGACACCCTATGCTGCAACGACTATTGTTACTAGGACTATTGTTATTATAATCATTAACATTACGACTGTTACCATTAACACTACTATAAATATCTGTACCATTTTTCATTTAGTCTATAGCAACATCACCTTTACTGTCTGTATCACTGTGTGTGTATATTGTGTAGGCTGCCTCCCTCCCCTCACTCTCTCCTTCCATCCCTCTCTTTTTCTCTCTGTTCCTCTCCTGCCCTCTCTCTCTCTCTCTCTCTCTCTCTCTCTCTCTCCTTCACCCCAACCGGTCGAGGCAGATGGCCACCCACCCTGAGCCATGGTTCTGCTCGAGGTTTCTGCCTCTTAAAGGAAGTTTTCCTTGCCTCTGTCGCCTAGTGCTTGCTCTTGGTGGGAACTGTTGGGCTTCTGTAAATAACATCATAGAGTACGGTCTAGACCTGCTCTTTTATGAAAAGCGCTGTGAGATAACTGTTGTTGTGATTTGGCGCTATATAAATAAAATTTAACTGAATTACCTTTATGCTCGCTTTGATCTCCTCAACAAAGAGTCAACTGTAAAGTCTACTCCACTGTAAAGACCGGCCCTGTCAGTATCCACAGCAGATGTGAGAAGAGGCCTGCTCAGAGTGAATATGAGTAAAGCTGCTGGGCCTGATAACATTCCTGGCTGTGTACTAAAACCTGTTCCAATCAGCTAGTTGATGGTTCCCACCTGCTTCAAGACATCGTCCTTATACCTAAAAAGTCCGCAGTGTCTAGTTTTAACTACAGGCCTGTCGCACTAATCCCATTCTGATGAAGTTCTTTGAGAAACTTCAGCACATAAAGAACATCATTCCAGACAGCCTGGACCCTCACCAGTTTGCTTTCAGAAACAACAGATCCTTCAGCAGCAAACTTTTAAAGGCAAGTTTTTGAACAGGTGATCCGTCGTCTTCAGTAACGTTCTGTTGTTCCCACACTGCCAGCTACTGCCATTTCTTTGGTGGAAATAAAGTGTCACAGTTTAGTCCCTTGCTATAGTTTAGCCATGTACAGTAGCCTCCGTGTCTCTGATAAGCACGGCACTTTAAGCTGGTACAACGCTCATATAACCTTTTGTTTCCGTTTTGTGCACGTTGCAACAGTTCCTTTCCCTGCAACAGAAACACTGTAGCCTTTACGACTAATTAACCGTGAAGTTTTAAAGCACAGTTAATAGTGAAATATGGCAATCGCTGGATCCCTACATGCTAGTGGGATAAAAGGGGAGTAATATTTATGCTGCGCTCAGGTTTCCCCCAGGCCAGGCGTAACAGTGACCTCCTTGATCACATGCATCCCCACCACGGAGGCTGTGGAAACCGTAAGACACGACTGCTACAACACCCTGAACCCCAGAACTAACCTCAGCCCAGACAAGATCTGTAAACTGCTAGACCTCAGTCTAAACACCATTTATTTCCAGCATAATGGAGGATTCTACAGACAGAAGCATGGCTGTGAAAAGGCCTCAGGAGTATATCCTATTATCGACAACATCTACATGGAAGAAGCAGAAAGCAGAGCCCTGAACTCCTTCGGAGGAACAGCTCCGAGCCACTGGTACAGATATATGGACAACACATGGGTCAAAATTAAAACCCAGGAAGTGTAAGGCTTCACAGAACACATCAACTCTGGCCTGCGCTGTAGTCATTAAGAGGACAGGACAAGACCAAAGGAGGGCGGGACCGAGTCAAGACCAAGACCAGTTCCCTGCATTGCATGGCACGCAATAAAATGTGATCATAGGTACTTCTAAAATTGATCTGAAAGATCCACATTCCCACCCACATGCAACACTAAGCGCTGAAATCAAAGTAAGCATTGCAGGGAGGGGTGACAGTCGTTAATTAGGGTCATTGGTTGCATTTGAAGCAATATGTTTTACATCCAGTCAAAGTTAGGATGTTAACAAATTTGACAATGCAAAAGCAATTTAATGATATTCCCAAAGTTATGGTCTTGACTGGTCTTGAAATAAAATCCCGAGTCCTCAATGTCAGAGAGCAAGACAAGACCGAGTACAAATGCAGTCGAGAGCGAGACCGGTCTCGAGTACTAAAACACTACCGTCAGGTTCAGGGCCAATCAGAGTCAGATAAGTGCGTGTCTCTTGGCAGGAAGTCGAGTTGAAACAACGGCGGCAGCTTGAGAAACCCCCTGCATGCCGTCTGAAACGAAAGTGGAGGCAAAGCACAGACAACGAGAGTGGGAGAAATCAAATAGCCTAATCGATGAGTAACAAGTCAAAGTGAATAATTTGTCGGCCAGCGTTCTGTGTGGTGCACTGTGGCCTGTCAGACGTTTGATAGCATGCAGAGGCAGCGTAATGACTTAATAAAAATGTGCCAATTTTCTGATTTCATATGCTGCCTATTTGTTACAATGTAAATGAAGCACATCCCTACGTTATGATGTGATTTGTTTTTAAGGTTGAGGTATACAGTTAGACACATCAGCATTAATTTAGTAAGAGATAAAGAGAGATAAAGGCTGTTTAATACACATTTAATTATCATATAATGCCTATGTGACAAAAATAAAAAATATGTGTTACGCTTTACCAATCGATAGAATTGCATCATTTAATACTATAGAATTGACAACAGGCTGAATAAAAACTGAAACAATAAATACATAATTATATTTACTGACCAATCATAAAAATAAATTAAATTTTGAAATGTTTGTAGGTTATTTATGTGTGGTTTCATTGTTTGGATGGTATTACTGCAAACAATAAATATTTTAGTCAAAATCTGTGTTCACACCGCCCTTTACATTTACTCAAGTTCATTAGCAATTTCTCATCCTGTCCATCAACAGCATCAGCATCGCAGGTGTTGTGGTACTGCAGCATCTCCCCACTACCTTCTGTTCTTTTGCTCCCTCCTTCCCTTTGTTTTCTGTCTGTTCTCCATGTCTGTCTCTGTGTTGTCTGGGTGTGGCTACACTCTCTGACTCCTGCCGCTGAGCTCCACCTACACACCTGATCCTCATCCCACTAATCAAGCTCCTGCATTATATCAACCCCAGTCCTCCTCACCATTCTTCGTTAGATTGTCAGTTAACCACACGTGTACATGCGGCAAGGCCTGTTCTCGACTCAAATAAGCTTCTTTGTGCTTTCTGGATTAACCCTGTGTTTCTCTGTGCATCACTTTTCATCCTGAGACTATGTATTAGGAGATATTCAGATGCATTATAATCTTCCTTTTATGATGGTTTCTTTCATTAAAATATATCTTTTTATTTACCAGGCAAGGATGAAAATATATTTTTTCTGTATTGTATCTCCATGTAGTCTGTAATGGTAAAAATAAATGTTAATGTACAATGGATTTATAATCCTTAGCTTCTGACCTTTCAAAGGAGACCAGAATTATGCATCTAGGCCGAATGGTTGAGGAGATATTACAGAATAATTTTGAAAGTAGATATCTTATATCTGCTATTATAATGTCAGGCCTGTGGTTGCCGGGCCCCCGAGCGGTGTGGCCCGCGCTGCGGCGGGCATCCCTTATTTTTCTGTATTAAAAGTGGCAACTCTACTACTGACACTTTTAGTTTGGTATTTTTTTACTTCGCCACAGCCTCTTTGTACTCCCGTGTTACTGTCAGTAACAGTTCCACCTAGTTGTCGGTCCATGCAAAGACATCTCTGCTGTGGTTCTTCTGGTCTAGTACTTTCTTCTTTTACCAAATCTTCTGCAACTGCAGAGTAGACAATCTGCTTCATGTTTACACCGGCATGGGCATGCCCAGTGGATAGCAACTTCATGTGCATTTTCAGTCATTTTAATGTAGAGATCAACTCTGAACCATAGATTATGCACAGCACAGCTCTGCACATTTATGATTCTTGTGAAAAAATCTAAACTTCATGTTGAGAGAATATTTCTAAGGTCTTCTGGGAAAAGGTGGAAACAAACAACAGATTTTTGGCATTCATTGCTCAGGGACAGCAATGTGTCAGGTCAACATAATGCATCAAACTGCTCAGGTCAGGTTTTCATGCCTGTTCTAAGGAATCTTTGGGCAGTGACTGAAAATGACTCTAAGAGGAAAGAAACACTGTTTACACAGCAGCTCACACCTGTAGCCAGGTGCTGAGTTACTCTCCAGAACATATTGATTTATCAAGTTATGTTTGATCTTGGACTGATAAGTCAGAATCAGGTTTATTGCCAGGTGAATTTTCACATATGAGGAATTTGCCTTGGTATAAATTAGTGCTTACAGAATACATGAACATAAATAGAAGTATAAATATAAAAAAAAAGGAGATGGGGGAGAGGGGAGAGAGAGCTGTGGAGTGACTCCTCAGTCTCCACTCTGGTAAAAGGTGGAACATGCCCAAACTGATGAGTTGTTTAAGAAGTCAGAGAGGAGCCACTTAAACTTCACCATGGACTTTGACTGGTTTGAACAATATGACACACAGCAGTCCTGCTGAGCTAATGAGTAAACAAGGATAAAGTTTATCACTCTGTTAATGTTCTGAAGAACTTTGGAAGGACGTGTCAAGGAAACCAGACCTTGTAAAGACTCTTATCAATATTAGCAGTGATTGAAAATGATTGCCTTTTAAATAAATGATTCATGCCATTGACTGGTGACCTGTCCAGGGTGTGCCACGCCTTTCACCCAATGTCAGCTGGGATTGGCTTCAGCCCCCCCATGACCCTGTACACAGGATAAGTGGTTGACAGTGGATGATATGTTGAATTATTTCTTTTCAGAGATCACGTTGAGCACGTTTCCCACGTGCACCAGGTTATTATGTGGCTGCTAGAGAACCGCCTTTATGTCAAGGCCGAGAAGTGTGAATTTCACTCCAGTTCCGTGAGTTTCTTGGGCTATATCATTGGGTGAGGACAGATGCAGGCAGACCCAGCCAAGATACAGGCAGTGGTAGAGTGGCCAGTTCCGGTTTCCTGTAAACTACAACAATTTCTGGTATTCACTAATTTCTACCGCAGGTTTATCAGGGATTACAGTAAGGTCGCAGCCCCTTTAACCAAACTAACCTCATCACCTTTCTCCTGGCCGCCTGAGGCCCAGCTTGCCTTTGCCAGTTTAAAGTCCCTGTTCACGTCTGCTCCCATCCTAGTACATCCAGATCCCACCAAGCTGTTCATCGTTGAGGTAGACACATCGGACAGTGGGGTGTGGGCCATGTTCTCCTAGTGCTCTGGCCCCTATCAGAAGATGCACCCATGTGCCTTCTTCTCACGTCGACTAACGCTCGCGGAGAGAAATTATGATGTGGGGAATTGAGTACTTCTGGCGGTGAAGTTGGCCCTGCAAGAGTGACGGCATTGGCTCAAGGGCACGGAGCAACCCTTTATTGTATGGACAGATCATAAGAACCTTGCATACATTCAGACCGCCAAGAGGCTTCACTTTCGCCAGGTATTGCTGCCCAGAACACCAATTCTTGGAGTTCCCACTTGGCTTGGGTCGAGTACGGCCACAACTCCCTCGTCAGTGCGGCTACAGGTCTGTGACCGTTCGAGGCCTGTCTGGGCTACCAACCCCCGCTGTTCCCGCTTAGGACAGTGACCACTCAGTGCCGTCGGTCCAACACCACCTCCGCCGCTGTCGCAGGGTCTGGAGGGACACCCGGGCCGCTCTCCTCAGGTCTACGGAGAACAACTGCCGCCTGGCACACCGACATAGTATCCCAGCCCCTGAATATAAGCATGGTCAGAAGGTCTGGTTGTCTACCAAGAATATTCCCCTCAGGTCAGAGTCCAGAAAGGGCACAAGGGACTGGTCACCACCAGTTTCAACTGGGTCCCTATTCTGTTCCCTCAGCTGTCAGACTCCAATTGCCTCGGTTGATGAGGATTCACCACACCTTCCACGATTCCCAGTTGAAACTGGTGGTGACCAGTCCCTTGTGCCCTCCGTCCAGACCCCCTACTCCGTCCAGCGCCTGAATCCTTTCAGTGTAACCTAACAACTACGGTAGCAACTTCCTTGGTTGGAACTGTGCAGTTGCGACGCATACGTTTACCAAAACCATAGTTTGAACTATAGAGGTAACTATGTTGGTATGGCACATGGCACGAACCATCATTAAGCCACGCAGTTGTTACTCAAAACCATAGATCCAACAAACATCTGCTATCACTGTTGTCATTGTATAATTCGAACTACCTGTGGTTAGAAGCTTAGTCCCCGGTGACTACATCACAGTTTGCAGAAGATGCAGCTGGAGGTGGTTGCAATAACTCGAGTAAGGGGGAATGTTCGATATATTGCTATACAAACATGTATAATGTGAAGTTGTTTGAAAATGTAGTTGTAAAAGTACTCTTTAATGGGTAGGTTGCATTTATTGAGAAGGCCTACTTTCGCTAGTGGCCACGTGTTTGGCAAGTAATACATAATTTCTCAGTAACGTTAACTTATTACCGCCAAATAGGTTTGTTTCAAGGTATCTGTGACACAACTTGCAGAGGGAGAAGTGGTTGCACACGTCACATGGAAGGTTAGCGTTAGACAGTGTTATTACATTTTTTTTATTAAATCCTCATCACCTTTCTGTACTTTTTAGTAGGGCGGACATACTGTAGATATAAGTTGCAGGTGGATAAGCTGCATATCCTTAGAGTGGAATTTGTTTGGCTTGGCCCCACTCTAACACAGGGAGTCTGTTAATTCTTCCGTGAAAGTATCAGCCAGCCTCCTCCGCCAAGATCTCCTGCAAAGCCGTGTTTTGGAGCACTACCACCACATAACAGTTTTTCGTCTGGTGCAGCTGCAGCAGACTTGCTGACGCACCTGAAACGCTGTTTCCACAGCCCTATGGCCCTCTCCACCACACCACGGGTCCTGATGTAAGCGTTGTTGAAGCTCATCTATGCCTCTGTATAAGGTTGCAGGACAGGGGTGAGAATAGGGGTGATCAGCAATCTGTAACAATTCAATTTTAATTATTTAGCACCAATTCACACCAGTTATCTTATAGCGCTTTTCACATAGAGCAGGTCTAGGCCATACTCTGTGATATTATTTACAGAGACCCAACAATTCCCACAGCACCTGGATTACAGCTGTCACAGCTCTACTGGTGGATGCCATGCTGAGACCCAGGCCATATCCCAGCACTTCAAAAATACTGCATATTTGTTTGTTTTTTGACATTACAGTATACCATCAAACTTTATTTAAAGGTGATACCAGTACCAGTGTACTTGAAAAACCTGGCTTACTTGACATTTTCAGTTTAGCCTATAGGACAAGTGGCCACAAGGTTTTAAGTAGTGTACACCATCTACAAACAGCAGGTGTTTTCTCATTGACTAACCACCTGTTCACAATCATTGAATTCATAAATCTAAGGAATCATCATGTAATGTTGCTACACGAAGATTGTTGATTGTTTTACTTTTACTTATATCTGGCAACATGCAACCTAATCCTGGCCCTGAGTTGCCATCTGATTGTATGCCTTGTCTGGTCTAAGTATGGTTCATCTCAATGTCCGTAGCTTTATATCCAAAATGGATATGATTAGAATATGGGTTAAATCAACAGATGCGAACATTGTTGTAATATCTGAAACTTGGCTGACAAAATCAGCTATGGATAAAGATATTAACATGGATGAATACAATGATTATCGAGCTGATAGACCAAAAAAGGTGGTAAATCAAAATTTTATGTCAGTGTAGTTTCGTCTGAATCAATCTGCAAACAATTGGATTTTTCTGGCAGTAAATATCATTAAGGGCCTCAGTATAACTGTTGTTGGGTGTTATAGACTAGAGACCTGCGCGGGACTGTTTTCTTGATCCCGCTCCCGTTGAATTTGTGACAATTAGACGCTCCCGCGACATGTGTATCCACTCCCGCCCGCACCCGCAAATATTTTGACATGCAGAGTGAAAAAAGGACACAAATGTTTGGGCTATGCTAAACGGATGGAAAACAGCGAGGCTGTGCAGCGAGTAAACCTCACTCCTGACACCTTAAGAGATGTACCGGCGTCTAACGACAGTGGCCACAGGGTTTAGCTCCCTCATCATCTGCTTTCCATACTCGAGGTTGTCTGTTCAAGTCAAACCTGTGCAATACGTTCTTGGGAGCAGTCGCATGCGCTCTTTTCAACTTCGTTTGTTGACTCCATCTTATCAGCGCTGCTGCAGGACCTGCAGTATATATTTTTAACCACCCGCTACCGCCCGCAGCACAGCCGCGCGCTCCCGTGCGATTTGTGTTGTCAATCCCAATGCACCTCTCTATTATAGACCTCCATCTGCCCCAAGTTGTACTAACTAGATTAAATTATAGAGAAATTATTGTAGATCATCAATTCTCCCACACATCCAAATCTTAAATACCCAGAGATGTTTACTATAATTGATTTAATTCTGACTAATGTTCCTCAAATTCTCATCTATTGGTGTTTTTTTTTGCAATGACATAAGTGACCATTGAGTTGTGGCTGCCACCAGGAACACTAAGGTCCCTAAATTAAGATCACGTGTCATTTGTAAGAGGAATCTTTTTAATGAACAGGGGTTTTATCTTGATTTGTTTCATTTTAATTGGAGTAGAATAGTGTCACATTCTGCCTGTCGGCCAAGTTTTAAGTTTAGCCCTTTGTGAGTTTTTGTTATATTCGATCAGTTCAGTATCTGTTATTTAGTCTGTTGTGTTTAGGATTTCAGGACTTGCATCCTGCTTTCTTACAGTGCAGATGCTTTGCTGCTTGCTCTTGCCTCTGCTTGCATTCTTTTGCTTAAACTCTTTTTTTTTTTCTGCGAGAAATTATGAGCAGTGGCTCTTGGATACTTTTAAATCACTGGGACTGTCAGATAAAGTAGGCTATTGCCATACTTTAAACACTTTATGCTCTTAGTGCTACGCGACTGCGGCCTACCAGCTAATGCTAATTAGCAACAAGATGCCCCCCTTCTCCACGGACGACTTCTACAAACTTCTACAGAAAATTGCAGTGCTGGAAACCAAGATCCACAGGTTAGAAGTGAATGTGGAAGTGAATGGACTTTTGGGAATGACACCACTTTACCGTGGACCCAAAACAGTGGACAAGAGCATGCTAACACATGGCTAATTAGCACCAACAAAACTACCAAGAAGCAGGAGGCCTGTGTACTGGTTAATAAATCTGAAAGTGGGAATCCTCCCTGGAACGCTCTTGGTGCAAAGCCTAAGAGTAATCATTTCCTGGGGAAATGGGAGGACGAGTAACAGGCAGATCCCAGCGCCCTGAGATTTCTGATGCAACTGGCTGGCCTGGATAACATCCCATCCTCACACAGAAGGGTAAGGACTGAGTAAATCAGAAAGTAAAAGGCTGCAGGGAAAGCTAACGACTGGGCCTCAAACTCTGATTGTGGGTGACTCTGCTGTAAAACGATGTAAGAAGCATGTGTAGTAAGAACACCAAAATACTCTGCTTTCCGAAGGATACGGTGTCTGACTTGGCAGAAAGAATCCTGCATATCGTGGCTTGAAAGAGGACTTTAATAATCTGTTGAACACAGTCAGCTCTTTGAATGCTGAGGTGTTTATCAGTGGCCCTATACCGCCAATCCGAAGAGGAGCTGAGAGATTCAGCAGATTGATGGCATTGTACACGTGGCTCTCAACGGCATGTACCGTCTATTCAGTGCATTTCATCGAAAACCTTTACTTTCTGTGGGACCATCTTTTTAAGGCAGATGGACTTCGCAGGAGTAAAATTGTTCAGCTCCAACCTGTTTTACTTTCTGCGTCACTCATCTGTTCCCTCTGCCAAGGACAGAGACAAGAGGAATCTAAACAAGAAGAAGACATAACACAACACACCAGAAACCTTGAAGACTTTGTGAACTGCTGTCTATAATCTAAAGAACTGTGTTGTGTTCTTGATGATTACGGACTGACCCAACATGTGATGGAGCCCACACATAATAAGGGCACACTTTGGACTTGGTCATCTCCAACTGGGTCTGAACATTTCCAAGGTTGTGGTGACTGATGTTGCTCTCTCTGATCATTCTTGTGTTTTCTTTGAGAGTGCTATCTGCGTGCACACAAATGTACAGAGGTAATCACAAAACGGCATCACTGAAAACACTAGTGAAAAATTTATTGAGGCTTTCTCCTCGACACCCGCCCTCTCACGGGTCTCAGTCAATGAGCTTGTAGATAATTTCAGTTCTAAAATTACAAATTGATGCAATGAATTTGCCTCCTTCAGACAAAATTCAAACAATTAGACAAGCAATCAGTGCCTCCATGTCAGGTCCAGGATATGTCTTGTCCCTGTGTCCACTTAAAAACAATACATTTTGTATGAGACAATTTGATTCTATTAACCATAAAAACCTGGAGGACATAATCCAACATCTGAAATCCTCTTCATGCTCCCTTGATATTCTGCCAAAAGGGTTTTTTCAAAATGTGTCTAAATGCATGGCCTGAGATCTACTACAATTGTCAACATGTCTCTCCTCTCAGGTTTTTTTCCCACAGGCCCTGAAACTGCAGTCTTTAAGCCACTCTTAATGACTGTAGTCCCAGTCCCATACCAAATCTCCCATTTTTAAGTAAAATCATTGAAAAGTCTGTTTTTCAACAGCTTAGTGTTTTGGTTGCACTTGACAAGAAGCAACAGTCGGCATTACTCTTTCTTGATCTGTTCAAAGTTTTCGATACTGTTGATTATGAAGTTTTAAAACTTAGACTTATTAACTCAGGACTTTCAGAGCAAGCAGTTGCTTGGTTCTCAAACTACCTTAGCAATAGGTCTCAGCGTATTAGATGATGGTCTACGTTCCAATACTGTAGCAGTCACTAAGGTTGTACCACAGGGCCCTGCATTAGGTCCACTTTTATTCACTACTTATATAAACAATATGGGTCAATGTGTCAACTGCTAATCATCAGTTTTATGCTGATGAAACTGTCATATTGCTGTGTCAACTCTCTACAAGCAATTGAATATTTGCAAAATGCGTTTATCAAAGTCCAAAGTACCCTTATGCAGCTGAAAGTAGTTCTAAATGCAGATAAGACCAAACTATGTTGTTTACCAAATATATAGACATACACATCTACACATAATACAAAAGTGTTATCTTATGAGTTATCGTCATATGATTGACACAGCTTACCATGCTTCCTTGAGGTTCATTACAAATTGCAAAGCGCTGACTCACCACTGTGAGCAATACTCTCGGGTTGGATGGCCTCCTCTAGCCACCCAAAGGCAATGTCATTGGTACACTTTCATATAAAAGGCAATTATTGGTCTGCTGCCAAGCTGTGTTCATATCATGCAGAAAAGTATTGGGTGACACTCTTTATGCTCATTGTGCCAATACCCGTATGGAAATGGGAAAGAAGGCATTTCTGTATTCTGCACCTTCAGCATGGAAAACATTGCAAAATGACTTGAAACTCACTGAATTAATCTCACTAAACGCATTTAAATCCTTAATGAAAGACTTAGAGGCAGATGCGTTAATATGTAAATGCTCTTAGATTGTAAAAATGATTTAAAATGACTTTATGAAATGTTAGCTTACTAGTCTTAAGTGTTATTTGTCTGTACCTATGTGTTTGTATTTTATATGCTGCTGCCTGTCTTGGCCAGGTCACCCTTGGAGAAGAGTTTCTTAATCTCAATGGGACTCTCCTGGTTAAATAAAGGTTAAATAAAACTAAAAATAAAATGACATGATTCACATGAGGGTAAAAGGACAAAACAGAATGAAAAGATAAGACTTCTCATATTCCCTTCATGTGTATGTGTGTTCATTTCTGGGCCTATGAAGAAGACTGGTGTTCTCAAGTTACATTCATTCATTACAAACAAATATAAAACAGTGCAAATGTTGTGTTAATGGAGGTCCAAACATCCACTCACTTAAACGTCATTGCACCTAAATAACCTCCTGTATATTGTGTGAGCTTAAGATAAGAAAGCTTTATAAGCTTTGATAAGACATCTTTCTTATGTTTTGCGTTTGCAAATGGCTTTGCAGTTGTTTCGAAATTTCCTGACTGATCAGTTGATAAAGTGCAGTTTTGGTATTTGGTCTGGCAGCAAACTGAACTGGTGTTTCTACAGTTCAGACCTCTTGGTCTTGTTATGACACTTATTATACCATGTCCCCTTAGTGTGAATTTAAACCTAACACAAATTTAATCTGTGTATGTTGGATCACTGCACTACTCGCTGCGATATTGCAAATAAATGAGGCGTGATTACTACAGCGGGATGAACCAAAAATAAACATTTTGCTGTGATTTTGTTGCAATAAATGGATAAAAATTTTGGTAAAATACAACATGATGCTGACTTGTTACACAATGAATTGATGCTTTGTCAGGTCTGTCAGCAAGACAGTGTTAATGTAATAATGTAATGTTTTAATCCCCAAATTAAAGTAAATCGTTAATTTAATAAAAGCAGTTAACTCTGGGTCCTCTCGACACTAAACGGTGTAGTTGTATCTGTAGAATCCGGTTCGACTGCGGGTGTTTATTTTTCCAAAGCCCCGGCGCCGCCCCTGGCTCTCTCCTCCAGAACTCCCCTTCACTCAAGCAGCTGTCTGTCGGCCAGCAGACTCTGTCCCTCCGCTCTGCCCGGTCCTCTCCAAACAACCCTCTGAAGCAGTCTGTGACGTCCACACAATCAACGCCAATAGGCCATTGCGACACAGCTTTATGCAACTTCAAGTTGCGCGCCACCTGGGGGGAAATCGCATCTCTCTGCGTCTTTGCATTTACTTTGAATGTAATTGCGCCACACCCAACGCTCACCTCATGTTTAGTCTGAAAGTACAATAAGGGGCTCGGTAATTAAGCATTTGTTAAGGCCAAAAAATATTAAACAGCAGAGGCCAGATTTCTCTGCCATGCAACTGAAATTGCCCTACTGGATGGATTTTACTTCTTCTCCTTGGTCTAGAGAGTTATTTGACACAGTGGATCATAATGGTCTTACTGATCTACTACTACTCTACTACTTCTGTTTCTGTACCCACTGTAAGTCACTACAGTGCATTAAGACCAAACGTGAATTAAGGGTTGGTGGCGGTGCAATCACATACAAAGTCAATGCAATAGGCAGAGAAAGGCCATTTCTTCGATGCGAAGGGATTCATGCGAGTTAAATTTCAACTCAAGCGAGATAGTTGCAAGATGCTGTGTTGAGATTGTCCGGACGTCACAGGATGGCTTCAGAGAGTTGTTTGGAGAGGACCGTGCAGAGCGGGGAGTAATTCTCCGCTGGCCGACAGACAGCTGCTGACCAGTGGGAGGTGTAGAGGAGAGAGCTGGGACAGCGCTGCAGCGTTTGGACAAATAAACACCCGTAGTCGGTCTGGATTACGCTCTGACAGCTACGCCGTTCACCTGCGGAGGAGCTCAGCTTTTCAATGTTTAATGCTGTAAATAAACAAGTAAAAGAATAACACTTTCAATAAATATTTTTAAAGTGCATGAATAAATCCTAAACTGTAACCCTAACCCTGGGTCGTCAGTGTGCATGTGTGGTGGCAGAAGAGGAACACTTGCTGAAGAGACGGAGCCCCAGCTTCACTGGTGCTGTCCACACCTCGCAGGACTTTAGGATAATATCAGCGTTGATGAACCACACAAAGAATAGATGTCTATGAAGATTCTCAGTCATCCAGGTCATAGTTATCCAACGAAGGTTAAAATCTAGGGCAACTGGACTTGGATGAAGATACGTTTCGTCCCTCATCCAAAGGACTTCTTCAGTTCTGACTGACTGGCAGGGAAACTCAGCTATTTAACCTCAGTGGGGTCGTTGGCAAGGGTCATCGATACCGCTGGTTCGTTAGTGTTCCTGGTTGCTGTGACGACAGTCGTTACAGTCGTTAAGACTACCAGTGGCCAAGACTGATCGACCATCGTTGGTATCTTCACCTGAGGCCAATAGGTTACATTTGTTGAGTTTCCTGGGAAGAGATGAAAGGACAGCATTGTAAGTGGGGGATAAGTGGTGGCGTAGACCCCCTCCCTGTTCAATGACAGCTTCTCAACCCTGGTGTAGATGGCTTCCTTGACACCTCTTTCAAACCATCCATCTTCTCTGTCTAAAATGTGCACCTGGTGGTCCTCAAATGAGTGTCCTCTGTCCTTCAGATGTAGTAGACTGCAGAGTCTTGACCTGAGGAGTTGGCCCTTCTTGTTGAGCCATGCATTTGTGTAGTGGTTGTGAACTTGATATTACTGTCCACAGAGTTGATGTGTTCTGTGAAGGCTTGCACTTCCTGGCTTTTAATTTTGACCCAGGTGTCGCCACACCTCTGTACCAGTGGCTCGGTGCTGTTCCTCTGAAGGGGTTGAGGGCTTTATTCTCCACTTCTTCCATGTAGATGTTTGCCACAATCAGGGATACCGGTGAGCCCATGGCACAGCCATGCTTCTGTCTGTAGAATCCTCCATTGTACTGGAAGTAGGTGGTGTTTAGACAGAGGTCGAGTAATTTACAGATTTGGTCAGGGCTGAGGCTAGTTCTGTTGTCCAGGGTGTTGTTTTGTGTTAGCCGTTTCTACTGCCTCTATGGTGGGGATGCAGGTGAACAAAGAAGTCACGTCATAGGACACCATGGTTTCATCTGGATCCAGTTTTAGTCCTCGAACTTTGTTTACAAATCAATAGAGTTTTGGACGTGGTGAGGCGTGTTTCCCACCAAAGGAGCTAAGATGGTAGAAATGTGTTTGGCAATGTTGTAGGTGACCGAGTTAATGCTGCTGATAATCTGCCTGAGTGGGGCTCCTTCTTGTGTATCTTGGGTAGTCCACAAATGCATGGAATGGCTTCTCCAGGATACAAACGGTAATATTGTTCACGGGTGATGGTGTTGTCCTTCTGTAACTGTTGTAGACATTCTATGGCCTTTTTCTTGTATCCGCTGGTTGGGTCTCGTCTCAGTGTCTCATATGTGTTTGTGTCCATTAGTAGTGTGTTGACTTTGTTCTGGTAGTCCGCTGTGTTAAGTACTACCGTGCATCTTCCTTTGTCAGCAGGTAGGATAGTGATGTTTTGATCCTTGCTCAAGATGTCACAGCCTTCCTTTCTTGGATGGTGAGGTTGGAAGGGGGGGCCTTCGCATTAGAAAGGGCTGCAGATACCTTTAGTCTGAGCTGTTCCGCTTCTGTTTCTGTTAATTTGTTTTTCCTAATGGCCGATTCTGTGGCTGTGATGAGGTCTACTATAGGTAGTTGCTGTGGTGTAATGGCGAAGTTTAATCCTTTGGCCAGAACGTCTTTCTGGTTGTGGTGAGTTCCCTATCTGACAAGTTTTTCACCCATCTGTTGTCTGTTTCAATTGTTGTGGGGTTGTTGTCCTTTCTCCTCCAAGACAATCTCCTGTTCTGTTAGTGCAGCTTGCTCTGGACTGTAGGTTTTTGAATTTCTGGTCTGTCTTTCTTTGCTCTTGTTGTGCTGAGATAGCTGTGCTTTCTTGATGAAGTCCATGACCTTTCCCAGTGTTGTACTGGGCAGATATGTTTCTAGTTTGTGGTGTATGTTGTCCATTTCTTTGTTCAGGGCTTCAATTGTGAAGTTTATCTGTCTCACTCTCTCGTTCAGTAGCTGGTGTTGTGCTTTCTCCAGGATTATTCCGGCTCTGTGTCCTTTACCGTGGAGCCTTAGTGTAGGCTGTTGGGAATAAGTTTAGGCTGTTTTTCAGAATATTTTATCAGTTTTAAATAGCTGGCTACTTGAAATAGACCTGCAAGGAACTGCGGCGTGCATGCAGCTGTCGGCAGCAGTAATGCACGTAAAACTGCACAAGACCAGTGAATGAGACGTGAGAGAGAGCACCTCAGTTTAGCTGGAAATTTGCAGTGCAAGTTGAATGAAAAGAGACTGCAGCTTCTCAAGATTAAAGCGGAGTTACCTTGTGTATGCACAGTTGGAGATAGGGCAAACATTAGCATACTCATTGTGAGCATGCTGATGTTATCACGCAGGCTGAGTGTTAAGGCCGGAAACGAGTGTGAACTGAAAACAGTTGACAGTGACTGGAGGATGCTGTTGAAATGGTTTATTTAAGGAAATAAAACAGAAATACTAGGCTTACATCTTGATTCGTGGTGAGAGTCCAAACCAAAGGGAAAAATCCAACAATGCAGTCCAACACGGGTTAAATCCAAACACAGGGAGATCCATAATCCGAGGAAATAGAGTACAAGGCAGAACACTCAACAATAGACAACGACACCACGAGGACTAAACAGAACTGAGGCAATATATACACACAAGCAGGCAGGGCAATTAACACAGGTGAGACACATAAGCAATCAAGCAGACAGGAAACAAACCAGACAAAAACACATAAGTGATTACTACAAAATAAAACAGGAAGTAAAGCTAGCGACAATACACAAGGATGTGTGAAACCAAATACAACAGAGAACAAGGAGGCAATGATCAACTAACCAACCTAAACAAGAACACAGAGGACATTGTCAAAATAACAGAAAACTACCACATAAAAACCCAAGAGCACAACAGATGTTAGCATTCAGCTCCAAGCACTGCTGTGTCACAGTAGAGCCTCACAGAGCTTTACCTGATCCTCTTGATCTACTGTCCCTGTGTCACATCCAGCCAGTGACCAGCGTTCAAATTTAGTCTCCTACTGCAGCAATGACTGCTCACAGAGTCTGTTTGGGGAAGAGAAAGTGAAGGTTTTGGCCAGAGAGACAAATATGATTCTTCATCAAATATACTAAAATATCCATTTGGATTTCTGATTAATAATTAAGTTTATAACTTCCACCACAATAACAAGTAAAGTTTGAAAGGTTCAGGAGTTCTGCATTGTAAAGGTTGGCGGCATTCACATTTTGTCTCTTTTTCTCACAGATAATCAGGTGCTGGAACTAATAATCACTAAAAACACAAATTATTGAATTAACTGTACCTTCAAGATTACTAATATATTCAATCCTTGCCATGGTGGTTCTTCCTCTGGGAAACTTCTCAATGAGTCGAGAGTTGGGGATGAAGTCATGCCAATGCCTTGAGTAGCGGCTCCGACCCAGATGTGGTCATGGGAGTTATGTAGCCCTTCCTCCAGACGGTTTCTGCCTTCCTCGCCAGCCTGCTGCTCGGCCTCCCCGTCACCCTCCTGGCTCATCCAGAGGTTTCCAGTCCCAACTATCCAGTCATCAGCAAGGTTATTATAGTTTTGGATTTCTCATTGATTTTTGTTTTGTTTTGACTCAGGTCAACCTTCAAAAGAGGTTCTCAATGGGACTTCATTTCAATTTTAATTCAGTTTTAATTAGTTTTTAATGTTCATTTTCTTGTTTAGTTTAGTTTTTAGTTTTTGAAAATAAATTTGTGAGGGGCTTAGACTAAAACTGGCACAACTATGAAACTGGAAGATGGTGTGCAGACACAGGTCCCCATTGCCCTGAAGGGAAGTATGACATGAAAGCAGTTCAAATCTTTTTTATTCCCAAACTGGGTACTCTGATTAAAACTATGTGAAGCGCAAGAGACAGGTTGGCTGAGACATCAATGAGCCCATAAAACACATTAGCTGACATGCAGTAAATATAATGGCAAACAAAACAAGGAAAAGCAAACCACCATGGCAGTGACTCCCTGCAACCCAAACAAAACATAATTAACTCTATAGAGTTGTTGCATTTATTTATGTTACTGTAGGTTTGAGAAGCCCAGAATCAATCCTTTCCCCCACTCCTATCAGGAGTCTGGGTTTGTGGGATGTGTTTTGTATTTGTTTTCTGTGTTCATTCCCTGCCCTTGTGTGTACTCTTCTCTGTAGTGTGTGTATGTGTTACTTTGGTCATTTCTTTATTCGTCAGGTTTCCTTGTTATGAGTTCATCAGTGTTTCTAGTCTTGTTCTAATGTCTGTGTTGTTCTGTAGTTTTTTTGTCAGCAAGTCACTTATGTTGTCTGTTATGTTTCATTTTGTGACATTGTTCCTTGTGTGTTTCAGTTCGCTTTACTTCCTGTTTTAGTTTGTAGTGTCTCTTGTTATGTTTTACTTCCTGTGCTTCTCCTTGATTGTCTTAGTTGTCTCACCTGTGTGTAATTAGTTTCTCCCTTACCTGTGTATTTAAGTGGTTGTCAGTATTTCAGTTGTGGCCAGTTCATTGCTGATGTCTTTCGTGTGTGTAATTTGAGTGTGGATTTTATCGAGTTCACTTTGGGTGGATTAATACCATTTTGGATTTAGCACCTCGTGGACTGTACACTCCCGTTTTTGAATCTATGGACATTCTGGTTTCACCTGCTCTGTAAGTTCTTTGTTGTTCCTTCTAGTCACCAGTTACCAGTTCCGTGTCTGTATTTGGGTCCAAAACCCCTGTCTCCAACATTCAGCTGAGAGGCAGAACGTAACAACTCCAGCTTCAGGAGTCAGCAGGTGAGACTGGGAAACATCACATCCAGCACCCGGACTATTAGCACTGGCGCCCCCCAGGGGTGTGTGCTCTCCCCACTGCTCTTCTCCCTCTTCGCCAACGACTGCACCTCAGGAAACCGATCTGTCAAACTCCTGAAGTTCACTGACGACACAACAGTCATCGGCCTCACCTGGGATGGTAACATCACAACCTAACATATACAATAGAGTACTTCACTAGATGCCGGTTGAAGCCACAGTAGTCAATTGGTAACCTTTTTTATTATTGTTATGGACAAGCAAGGTTATCTATATTTAATTTTTTTCAAATAACTAACATAAAATATTAAATTTTTGAAACGTTTGTCAAAATTAAATAATTATTTTGTTAACTTTCGATCAATAAACTGAATTGAAAGATCTCCACGAGTGCTTTTTCCTTTAGTGGTGAGTGGCAAACATCCAAAAAGACGACCGTAAGAGGTAGAAAATGAGTAAGGAGTCTGTTTAAACAAGTCACTAAACTACACTTAGGAGTCTAAAGAAACAACCAGAGGAAAAGAGAATCTGCACATCCAGCCGATCACACCGACTACACCTGCAGCAGCCGCAGCTGCAGCCAGAGGCTCCATGTAAAGTAAATCAGCTAATTGCTGCTGTGCCACAAAAGTGTTAACTGATGTGATGGAATGCAGCAATCGATCTGTGACAAGTGATGTGAACAGCAAATAAAAATGTACAGATAAGTAAATGATACCAGAAGATGAAACCAACGGAAAGCCAAGCTTGTGCTGATAAACTTGCAACAGTGACGAACATGCCTGAGACGGCAGCCGAAGGTGAGCGGCTGTTAAAATCACGTCTGGCACATGCGTAAGGAAAAAGAGCCATGCACTTGTCTTGTGTTGCTTGCATGTATGGCTGCAAGCAAAACCATACATAAATTACCATAATAGTCATTTTTTTTGCTGCGATCTGGTTACAAAAAGTATCGAATGACGGACTGGAGACGTTTCAATAGTACTCTATTTCAGTCAATACCTTAAAGCAGTGGTCGGCAATAGACGGCCCACGGGCCAGAACCGGCCCACCAGCAATAATATCTGGCCCGCGGCCAGATTGCTTTGATAGCAGAAACACAAAAAATAAATAAACTGATAACAGCTGGTGATTAAATGGATCTCAGTCATCACAGCTACAGTTACTCACATAACCACTTCCTCTTAAGTGATTGTGCCTCTAAAATAAAAGCGCAAGAACGTCTTTTGCAGCAATGCTTTATGTTGAGTTTATTAAGGGCAATTCAAAGAGTCTCTGGCTTGCTTGACACACCTCTGAAAAGCTGTAAACGTGTGATTGGATTCCCCTGACTTTCCTCAGGGAAATGAAAATAAGTGTCCACAGGTTTATGAATGCGGATCAAACACCGGAACGCGCACACACACACACACACACACACTGCAGCACATGCTTTATTTGAGCATGTGCAAAAGTGTCCTTTTGTTCAATTTGTTTAACAAGGTAGAAAAAAATATCCGCAATAAGATGAGATCGATCTCACTGTCTACCCATCGGGAGTCCCGCACAGTACCAACTGAGCTAATCACGCACATGATTTTGTAAGGTTTGACTTTGTTCTGGCCCGCCATTTCTATGCTTTTGGAGAAGGTGCGAGGGGCCAGTGACGGTTGCACTGGTATTGGACTGCCTCGAAGGAGAAACGCAGGAAGTTCCTGTGTTTCAGATCAATGTAAGCGTGGAAGTACCCGTCCTGCAGGTTGATGGAGGTGAGCCAGTCTCCCTTGCGCACACACTCCAACACCTGTGTTATAGTCAACGTGTGACCCAGCCTGTCCACTATCACCCTGTTCAACAAGGACAGATCGAGGATGGGTCTCATGCCTTCCGTTTTCTTCCTGACCAGGAAGTAACAGGAGTGAAAGCCCTGATTTTATGCACGCGTGAGATAAACCCGCTAGCGATAGCCTTAGAGGACAAAACCTATAGCAATAGAACGTGGACCGCCCATCGACTACAGTAATTGGATCTGGAATGTTTTGGTGCAGCCAGGTCTCTGTAAGATGTGAGCACAGCAGTCTCTGATTTCCCATTGCTGAGTTAGTTTGTGTCCCATTTTGTCCATGCCATTTTCCTGCGACCGGACAGCAGCCAAAGGTAGGCCAAATAGAGGAGCAGCTTTAGGTCAAAGCTGGGCCAGCTTGAATCTGGATAGGTGGTCAAGATGTGGTGAGCAGGGATCGTCCCAGGGTCCGCTGCACTTAATCCAATCCAAATGTGGCAAAGTTTGAACAAGCTACTGGCCTCCAATCTGCATGTGCTGCCATCACCATGGTTACTGTAAGTGATGATATGTTAATAATAAAAATAAATAATGTTCAAACATGCATTAAATAAATAAATCCAAAATCTCCCTCTGTTACTCCAGACATGCTTTTTCTGAGACAGCCTATTTATCAGGTACCTTCATTAGGATAGAATATATCTTAATTGTCCACCAGGGTGGAAATTTGTTTTCGGCTCACCAAACACATGAAACAACAACGTGAGAAACAAATGAGACGTTAATAAAACACACACATTGATAAGTTAAGCTGTTTCAGATTATTGATGACACTCGGGATCTTAAATACATTTTTAGTTGTCAGAGGGACTCTATAGCACCTCCTAGAGCTCAAAGGCTCAAACTGACTGAAGAAAGGATGGGAACTATGTACCAGGATAATTCAATTTCTTCCTCGCTCTTTCTGCATAAAATCAAAAGCAGAGACTCCACACGCAAGTAATCAAATGCAATAGCACATAACATGTGAATAGTTACATGTAAGAAAATAACAATTGTCAGAGCAAACAAAAATTAAGAATCAAAACAGCTAAATCATGTAGTAAACTGGGTCAGTCCCAACAGAAAATGCATTTAGTGTTGACTCCATTATCTGGCCCCTGATTTGCTGCTTGCAGCTACATTTTGGTTTCTGATCTGTGATTGGTTGGCTCTCTGAGCCATCTGTCACACTGGCTGTGTTGAAGGGGAGGGAACTACACTGACTTTATAATATATAAAGCTGAAATGACAAACTATTCAACAACAAGACATCAACAGCAACAAGAAATCACAGATCAACTACTTTTACAAGACAAAGATGGCCAGCAAACATCTTCAGACTGGTAAGTATATTTCATATACAGTACTCTTACTCAGGGTAGTGCTTGATAAACCAGCAGAGCAACCACTTATTCTCCTCTTACTACTGCAGTTTCATGTATCTTTAACAGCAATGATGTTTTACAGAATCATCACACTCAATCCTTACATTAATTTTACTGACAACCTACTCAGTCTTTTGCAAGTATAAATTTAATATTAATTAATTAACTTATTTGTAAGTTTAGTCTTCTCAGACAGAGAAGTTTTAAAAATCACCTTCATCAGTTGTTTGTATTTTTTGTTCTTTACATTTGAATTTTTTTGGATCAGTAAAAATGTGGTAGCAGTATAATCAACATGGCTTGCAATCAGTGCTCTTCAAATGGACTAGAATGTTTAACCATGAGGCCAAAAATGCAATTCTTATCTTTTTATCTGTTATTCTCACCTGAGAGATGCCTGTCTAGTTTACATCCCAGATTGTTTCTACTACTTGAAAGATTTCCCTTCCTTAATAAAAAACCAGGTTCCTTTCCTAGTTTGTATTTAATTCTAAAGAGAATGGTTTTAGTTCTACAAAAGTTAAGAGACATTCTGTTTTCAGATTGAGAGAGAATGTGTACTACAGGTCCAACTAGAGACATAAAGAGAGCAGTATCATCAGCATACAGAAAAATATGAAACAAACAAGCTGCTTTTAGATTACTAAATGGTAGTCTACAATAACTAGAATTTTGCCCCTTTGAGGGTGTAATGTTTCTTACACTTCAGAAATGTACTGAAAAATTAAGACACTTTATGGTGATAATTTCTAACAAGTGCTGACTACCTTTGTACTGATTCTTTTTCCGGTTTGATTTGTACCATGTCAGCATTAATATGTTCTGCCTCCAGGAAATAGGCACGACTTGCACTTACACCAACTTGGTTTTTATATGTTACAAATTCACTGCCAGCAATAAAAGTGGCATTACAACTAGTGCTGGGCAACAATTATAAAATTTTAATTGCAATTATTTGCATGCTTTTGTGCGATCAATCGCATTGTTATGCGCAAAATTGAAAATGAATTTTTAAATGTACTGCTATATATACAAGTGTAATAACATGTGGTTTACAAACACTTTAAATAAATAAGGTGCTTTCTTACCAGACGTATTCCCTTTACGCAGTAGCAATAAAATATTTCTTGTAAATCTCAATTTAAACATTAATGTAATCAAATCAAATACAAGCCAAAGATATTTGCCACTGCCAGGGAATTACCTTTTATCTAGCTTGTTAAAACATGTTACCATGAAGGCCACGATCGTAACAACATAATATATAAATCTGTTTTCTTGTTTTTTTTTCTGAACAGGTATCAGAAACATTTTTCTTTTATCAAGGAGCTGCAGAAACAGTCAGTAGCAAGTGTCCCTGTTAGAGTAGGTGAAGTGGTCGAGCACAAGGCGTAGCGGCAACTGGGTGTGTTCCCGCCTCACGCACATGCCGCCCGCTTCCGACGTAAAATGACTTTTTGTACGCGACGCACAGCACAAATCATTGGAAGAGAGACTGATCCTCGCTGTTTGTGAGTTTCCAGAATCTATTACTGTTTACTGAATAGGACATCCAAAGGAGGGAATTCGCTTGGCAGAGCATCCCCGCAAAACTAGATGAAGTTATGTAGCCTGTAATTTTAACTTAAGTTAAATAGGCCACAGCTGTGTAGCGCACAGAAGCCGTTTACTCGCAGAGCGCTGTCTTACTTCTCCCACACTCTGTATCCAATGTAGTCTGCCGAAGCCTCCCTCCTCCACTGCTTGTTTGGGTGGGTGATTTGCAGGCTGATCAACCTCCCACCCCTCCTGTGACCCATGGTTGGACTGTATGTGTATACAGAGCCTGTGAGCAACTGACTTTCAAAATAATAATAATAATAACTAAAACTGTGTTAACGTGATAACTGTTGGTGTTAATTAATCAATGCGTTAACACGATAATAATGTGGTAACGTGCCCAGCCCTAATTCCATGTTTTAATTGCAGGTGAACATGGACTGTATGCACATACAATGCACTGCTGAGACTGTTCAATTTTACAAACATACACTAGTACACTACTTGACCTAACTTGACATGACTCCACCCGATCTGACTCCACTTGACTTGCCTCAAATCAATGCCACTTAATATGACCTCACTCGACTGCATTCAACCTGACTCCACTCAATTTGACCTTAATTGAGTCCACTCGACCATGGCTACCTGAGCATCTTGTTAGTGTTTCTTGCATTGTAGTGGCCTGAAACTCAAACATTTCAAAAACTTTAAGAGGTTGTATTCAGTTCAAGTTCAAAATCTTATTTAGAGGTTGTACCAGAACAGGTTTACATGGTTATATTTTTGTTATACTGCACATTGCTGCAGCTCTTTGTTTCACCCTGTGTTGAAGGCTTTGTTTTAGCTATGGAGTGATACATCTTGTCTCTAAATTATATTTGTTGGAGTTGCACATGCTCAGTTCAGGGTTAAGGACTACTAGCCAATCAGAAGCAGAGTAGGGCGGGTCAGCGAGAGCGGGTGTGCTGCAGCTCACTGTTTCTGAGGGCGTGTCGGAGTAGCCGCTTGGCGAGCGTTATATGAGGCGCATTTAGCTTTCATCCCTGTGACATCACAGGGATGAAAGGGAAGCGGCTGGACTACAAACGAGCTGCTTTCAGACAGTTCAGAGCAGATAAATATATATATCAATAAAGGAGAGGGGAAAAGCCAAAAAGCAGAATACCACCTCTTTAGGTTTAACATAATTAGAGGTAGGTAACATGAAACTTTTTGAATTTTCTGGCATTATTTCAAATTTTACTGTAACATTTTAAAATACACCTGCGACATTTTACCAGTATACTATTTGTATTTTTTGTATTTATCTACATTTTTTAGTTAACTGGAAAGAATAGGAAAACATTCCTTTCTCAAACACAAAGATCAGTGCACTCCCAACACTGTTGTAAGCATTTTTACGTTTGAACAGATAAAAATTCATGTTCTGAGAAGGTGTGCTGGAAAATCCTACTTGCCAACAATGTCTTCTTGTCATCTGCATCAGTTGTTTTGCTCTAAAAATGTAAAAAAAAATAAAATAAAATGTTGTGCTTGAAGGCTGATAATTTATTATTTATACAGCTATTTTATTTCCTATAACTGATAGGCATTGCATTGTGCACTTCAATTTCAAACTAGCAGGTGTGTGTGTGTGTGTGTGTGTGTGTGTGTGTGTTGTACATATGTGTGTATGGTCATGGCTGATCTAACTTTTTATAAAATCAATTATGTCATTTCAGAGGAATCAAAGCTGAGGATCGTGCTCCTGGGAAAGACCGGAGTTGGTTTGAGTGCGTCAGGAAACACCATCCTTGGGAGGAAAGAGTTTACGAGTGAACTGTCTTCTGTATCTGAAACAAGAGAGTGTAAGATGAAGGAAAGAAAGTTTGATGGACAAACACTGGCTATTGTTGATACTCCAGGTCTGTTTCACACAGACAACGATCATAAGAAGGTGATGAAAAAGATCTTACAATGCATCATGATGACTATGCCCGGTCCTCATGTGTTCCTGTTGGTGCTAAAGCTAAATTCCTTCTCACAGCAAGATGAAATACACTGAAACCTTCAAGAACATCTTCAAAGACGCAGAACGTCATACTATCGTCTTGTTCAGCCATGGAGATCAATGTGAGGATGATAATTGTAAGGTTCAACATCAATGTCAAGATTTCTCTAAAAGAAAAGAAGATGTCAGAAAAGTCATCGTTCTGCGTGATGATGCATTTCATGTCTTTAACAATGAAGTCAAGGATGAGTCTCAAGTTAGTGACCTGGTGCAGAAGATCAAGAACATGGTCCAGGAAAATGGCTACTACAGAGGCGAAATATATGAAAAGGCTGAGAATGCCTTAGAAGAAAAAAATGAACCCCATGAGGTACAGGAAGGTAATAAAGAGCTATTTGGGAAGCATGTGGAGGACATGATCAACAAGGGTCAGGCTATATTGGAGGAACGCATTTTAGATTCCTTTCCAGCTGTGAAATGTTTCCTCAACAAAATACAAGACATAGCATATGAATGCATGCCAGCTGAAGCTAAGTAAAATGAGCTCATCAAACAGGTACTGAAACACATACAGCACAGGGAAAATCATAGTGGTGAAAGGATGCAAATTTATTGTTTATTTTTCACTGTTCAATACACTTTTCAAAATGTATACAATGTGTAGATGCTATATTCATGATCTGTGGACAGTTGGGGCATTGACTGTTGTGTGAATAGTGATCTTTTTCTTTTTAGGAAAGGTGACAGTGTGTGAGTTTGTTATACTGCTACATAAGGCGTCAGGTTGATTTTTTTCCTACCAAAATCTCTAAACATTGTCACTTGACTGTCCAGTCACCACAGTCCAGATGAGATACGATGTTGCTAAGCAATAAGCTTTTATTACCAAGCGTTTCGCCTCTTAGGCTACACACAGGCCACTCCTTCTTATTGAGAGGTTTGTTGGATCAGTATGCATCCAAATTATGCAACATAAATCAAATAATAGCGTAAAATGTTTAAATCAAAGCACCTCAAACCATTTCTGTGCTCTGTCTGATGAAATGTTTATGGCGGGAGCTTTCAACATTAATTTTGTGTTTGAGGAAAAACTGTTAACCGAGGAAATTTTCAGACATTTGAGATGTATGTAAGTAGATTTGTTAACCTGTAATTAAATCCTGTTGTAAACTGCAGGTAAAAAAATTTAAATGCTTATTTTGTGCATACATATTGTGATGAAAGGCTTCCATCAATTTCCTTTTTTAATATTTTGGATAACACTTAAATAAGGCTGGAATTATTAAGTGTTATATACTTGTATTATCCTGAATCCTTGTGTGGTGGGTTACTGATCAGGTGTTTTTATTCCCTGTGCATCCTTGATGTTTCTTGCATCATATGAATAAAGTGATATCTGTCTAATCTGTATGATGCTCCTCATTGTGAAAGTCATTCCCCATTTATGACATTAAATTACATTTCACTACATTGTACTTCTCTATAGTTAAACAACTATACAACATTACTTTTTTCAACATGTTTAATTATCAGCACCACATTAACAACCAGACAGGAAAACACAATTTTACTTCTCTGCAGTTTTCTTGCTGTAATGTGACCACCAGACGAAGCTAAAACAAAGAGACGGAGTGAATGTAAATGCTGTATTTGTATAGCGCCTTTCTAGTCTTTTCGACCACTCAAAGCGCTTTTACACTACATCTGCATTCACCATTCATACACATTCATACACTGAGCCTAATGCTCAACAGAAACTAACATTCACACACATTCATAAACTGGCGGAACAGCTGCCAGGGGCAATTCATGGTTAAGTATCATGCACAAGGACACTTTGACGGCCAACCCGCACACACCCACCAAACAGGAGATAACATACCTCAAAGCCTGTTGCGCAACGTTGAACAACATTACTTGGAAACATGTCGTTCAATCCGACACACACACACACACACACACACACACACACACTTGCTTTTTGTTCAAATGTGCGTCTCACATTGGTTTCACCTACAGCAGTGGTTGGCAAGAGGCGGCCCGCTGCTGAAATAGATCTCAGTCATGCCAGCAACAGGTATTCACACATTCTCTTCCTCTTAAGTGATTGTGCCCACAAAATAAACCCGAGAAAGTTTTTTGCAGCAACGCTTTATTTCAAATTGAATTGAGTGCTTTTACTTTGAAAAATACTTAAAAAATACTTAAGAAATCCAATGCAATCCCATCCCTTGTACCTTATAAACATTTAAAAAAACAAGGTTTACAAAGTGCCGCACAAGGATAAAACTTAAAAAACATATAAAAAACACATAGAGCATATAAAAACATAGACAACACACAAAAAAATGGTTCCGAAACAATCGAAGGGCAACAACAGATATGTTTATGTTTATCAAGTTTAAAATCATTGTCTATTTTTACAACCAGATTTCGGACTATGGGTTTCACATGTTGTTGCAAGTAGCCCAGGTCCACTGGAAGGACATCACCTGCCCAAATGGGTTCAAACACAATGAACTCAGTTTTATCTTCATTAAGATTTAAAACGTTCGAAGCCAGGCCTTAAAGTCTTAATATCTTTTAAACACGCTAATAGAGGTATGAGGGAGTTGTTTTCACTTCTTTTGAGGGGCAGATAAATATGGGAGTCATCTGCATAGAAGTGGTAGAAGATACCATGCTTTCTAGTAACATTTGCTAGAGGGAGGAGATAGTGAAAAGTGGTCCAAGAATTGAGCCCTGGAACACCACAAAGAAGGGGGGCAGTTGATGAAGTCCCCAAGCTTTTCTTAAAAGCATCTTATAGGACATATAGGACTTAAATCACTGAAGAGCAGTCTCCCTTTTGTCCCACCAACACAGTGCTCTAGATAAGAGAAAATAACTGTGTGGTCAACTGTCTAAAAGCAGCAGTAAGGTCTAAAAGCACTAGTATGGCAGAATTACCAGAGTCAGTGGTTAATTAGAGGTCATTAAAAGTCTTAAAGTGAGTTTCAGTGCTGTGAAATGAAAAAAAAAAACGGATTGAAATATCTCAAAAATACCATGTACATCTAAAAGTATAAATAAATGCCCACAAGCAAAAAGACTGGAAAAGTGATTTCCCTGAATGAGAAGAGCAGGACGTTCCTCTGCCTGGAGATGCTAAGGAAATTAAAACAAGCGTCCATAGGTTGGTGGATGTGGCTCAATCAACGGAAGCAGTTCTACTCTGAGCTCCATCTGGATTTCTGACGTCTCTCTGAAAGGCTGAACCCAAATACCCTCGCCAGGAAACTCACAGATCACATGTAGGGACAATCTATTTCTTTTGGCCATTACCCAGAGTTGAATAAACAAGACGACATCCATTTTTAAATATCCCAACAATGTTATAAAAGCAGTACTCGTGTAAGTTTATGACATTGGATATTGTATGCTATATGTGTTTTATAATCCAGTTTAATAAAATTGTAAAATTATAAAAGCATATAATGGCATAATGTAAAACAGAGTTGTAGGAGGAAAATATGTTTGTATCATTGTTTGTTTGCCTAACTTATTGTAGGTGTAATTTTGTGTATCTATTTGTGATTGTGTTTATGCATTTAAATAAAATAATAAAAAACAGACCAAAAAGAAAAGCTTTACAAAGGTGGTTTTATTTCAATACTTCTGTATTAGATTAAATAAATTTTTCTGGTATTTCTTTCTACATGTTACATCTGTTGGATTTTTCAGTCATTAAAGAATAATGATACTCCAAATTGCAAGTCATTGTGTGAATGTTGCTGATTTCTCTGGTAAACAGTTCTTAATACCTGTGGAAATCAGTACTCAACCCCTGATTGGTTGCTTGCAGATACATTTTTATTTCTGAACTGTGATTGGTCATATTTTGGCAAGGAAAAGTGATGTGTATTTCAGGGGAGGGAACAAGAAGCAGGCTATAATATAATGATGGGATGGAAATTAAAATAGTCAGAACAAGACATCTACAGTGACAAGACATCACAGATCTGTTGCCTTTACAAAACAAAAATGGACAGTGAAGAAACTTTTCTTTCTCGTAAGTATTATTTCTTTAACATTACTAATACTCAGGATTGTGTTTGGGTTTATATATGGCACTGCAGTAATTTTCTCTAATTTAAAGCAGTTCATCAATTATATTCACAATGCATGATATCTGTCAGCTTTTATTTGCCATAAGTAGACCCCACTGTGTGTTATGTAACACTTGTCTCTGTCAGAAGTTTGTCATACCTGCATTATGTGGTATTTGAGAACTTATTCAACAATATGTGTGTACTAACCAACTTTATGTTTGCTGGCTAAAATAAAATATACTTGTGTTTGCTTTTTAGTCAAATCAAGACATTTTGAAAAAATACAGAAAATTTAGAAGACATAGCAAAAACCTAGTTATTTGTATAGCACATTTCATAACAAAGGCAACTCAAAGTGCAAAAACAGAAATAAAAACAGTCAAGAACAAAAATACAAACAAAATATATTGGTAAAAAACTTTTACAGATCTATTTTGAAAATTTAGAGACAAGCAGCAGTCCTTTAAACTCTGTTCCGGGACATACTGTTATCCGGTGAAGTGAACGTAGAAGTGTCCAGTTTTCTTAATCTTTGTCTGACTAGCAGCTTTCTGTACAGAAGATGCCTGGAAGTTTTTGGTGAGACCTGAGAAAAGACTATTAGAGAAATCTCAGAAAAGACATAAATGGTCATAAATCCCACAGTATTTGCTATGTTTTAAAGATGGTGCGATGCAAACTTTGTTACTGATTTGAATGTTTAACTCAGTCCAAGATGACACTAACATTTTTGACTTGGGTTTCTGTTAGTTAAGAGCGATAACTCTCTGCCTTCCTTTCTTTGCGTCAGAGACAGTTATGTCAATTCTGTCTACCTTTTGCTGGGTTTGATTGATGAAGGTTTGATCCTGTCCGATAATTTATTTGTTCAATTCACTTGTAGAGAGAATCTATGCACTCACTTGGTTACAGAGCAAATGCAGTAAATGTGGATGTTGTCTGCATAATTATGGCAGTGGCATTTAAATGGAAAATAGAAGAGATCCAAGAATTGAGCCTTGGGTAACTCCACACATCATGTTGGTCCACTCAAATCCTGTCCTGTTTATCTTGTCCTAAAATTAGGACTTTTTTTGGCACAGTGAGAGCCCGACTTTATGGTCAATGTGGTCACATACATCTAATAAGACTAAAACTGTTCAGTTTCTAAATCAATAACAGCTCGTGTTTGCTGTTTTTTTAATATTAGTTTTGCTTCGGGAAAATGATCAGATGACAGAACTATTGACTATCTGCTGTAAAAAGTTTTTTTTAATTAAGCTTGTTGATGGCTTAAGATGCAAAACTATTTCGTCCTGTAGTCAATCACATCAAATCTGGCCATTTCCCCATATTCCTCCCACATGATTGTACATTTGAATCCCTTTTTGGATAAAAATTTATTTTTAATAGCTGATCTATTAGCTTTAATTTTATAACTGCTAACTAGGAATTTTATGCAAAAAAAGCACATCACGAAATAAGCCATTTTCAAAACTAGAAGAACTATCTATCGTTCGGGCTAATTTCAATTGAAAATGTTTATATGTAAAGATGTGAGCAATACTTTCTATCTACACCAAAAAATAGGCAAAATGACCAATACATAAACTCTCAAGCTTGTGACTTGTATTTCAGCAGGACGACAAAATTTGCCTGTGTTTTCCTAAACTGTGCAAAATTATACATATTTTTCATGATGTGACACTGTGGTTGAAGTTTGGTTAGGTTTAGGCACAAATACAATTAATATTAGGAAAATATTGTGGTTTGGATTAAAATGACTACATACTAAAATTCAGGTTCTATTACTGCTTGACTTCTGACAGAGTATTTGTATACAATGGTACTACTTCCTTAAGTGCATAAAAAATTGTCAGAGTCCTTCTTCCCCCACTGATGTTTGTGTGATATTTTCCAACAGAGCTGAGGATTGCACTCATTGGGAAGGTTGGAGTTGGGAAGACCTCAGTCATGAAAACCCTCCTGATGAGCTCAGAAGAAGTTCTCCCTGACACAGAAAAGTGTCAGAAGAAAGAAGCAAAGATCGGAGGACAAACTGTGGTGGTTGTTGACACTCCAGGTCTGTGTAAACAAGAAAAAAAAGGAGGAGTTGATTAGGAGATTAAAAATGTGTCTCATTAACTGATCCTGGTCCTCATGTGTTCCTGTTCGTGCTGAATTTGGATAGATTTACAAAAGAAGACCAGGACACAGTTGAGATTATCAAGAAGACTTTTGGTGAAAAGGCAGCAACATACACTATGGCTTTGTTCACCCATGGAGATCAACTGAAGAAAAAGGGAAAAACCATAAAAATGTTTGTCGAAGACAGCGGAGATCTCAAACACTTTGTTGACACATGTAAAGGGGGACCACATGTTATCGACAACAAAGATAAGACACTGTCTGAAGCCACCGAGCTATTGGAGAAGATCAACAACATGGTAAAAGAAAATGGAGGAAAGTGCTACACTGATGAAATGCTCCAAGAGGCTGAGAAAGAAGGAAAAATAAACTTTGTCGGCACATGTAAACGGGGACCACATGTTATTGAGAACAACTATAACACACTGCCTGAAGCCACCGAGCTACTGGAGGACATGATTAAAGAAGATGGAGGAAAGTGCTACACTGCCGAACGCGTCCAAGAGGCTGAGAAAGAAGGAGAAAGTTCTGGACTTCGGAAGAGAATCGCTCTCTCTGTGAATGGCTCTGCTCTGGCTGGAGCAGGTCTTGGAGGAGTAGTAACTCACTTCATTGGGAGCGCAGTTGGAATCCCAGTGGAGCTGCAGCGGGAGCTGCAGCGGGAGCTGCAATCGGAGGTGTACTTGGATGTGTAGGGATAGTTACAGCAGAACATATTAAGGCTAAAAAATGCGTGATACAGTGATTTTTCATTATTAATATGAGCAAGAGTTTAGGTTCCAAACAAACGCAAAACTGTAAATATGTATATGCTATATCAGTGGCTCTTAACCTGGGGCCAGTTGGTCCAGGGGCTTCATCTCAATGATGGTCGGTTCAAGTCTTATTTTAGGATGAGTCAGGAACAGACTGTTGCAGTCTCCGGACAATTCAAGCAACTGTAAACTTCCATCAGCGCAACTGAGGTCTCTCCCTTCATTAGATTGGACAATGGGCCAAAATGCGAGGCGCTCAGGGCACATTAACAGCGCGCAGAACGCTCACTGCCAAAAGAATACAATTTTAAAAAGGCTAAAAACACATTCTGTGTGATCTGCTGGGGCGGAAAGGGGTTGGACTGCCAGAAAGTTTAAGAACCCTGTGCTATATCATATGTTTCTATATCAGTCTAGCAAATAACAATAGCATGTAACTGGTTATCAGGCTTTCCTATGTAAAATAATTGCTGTATTATTACATAATTAGACACTTGCTGCTTGGAAATGTGTCCAATCAAAAGCAATCAAATCAATTATGTAAACAGGAAGTCAAAATAGCATCACAAGCTAGCAGAATGTCAATAATGATGTTAGAGGCATATATATATCTGTCTGCATACATAAAGATATTGTTTTTTCAGAGTTAGCAGTATTCATACAGTTATACTGAGAAATAATATACGAGTATGCTAAGCTAACATTCTTTACTAATTTAGTAAAATGTTATAATTATCAAGTTACATAATTTTAGGTGTATGGATTATTTTAGTAAAATGTAATTTAAAATGTTCTGATATCCAACAGAAAGTAGACCATATGCTATACGGTATATAACTTTACACTTTTAATGGGTCAGATATTATCATGCTAATCAGAATCAGCTTTATTGCCAGGTATGTGTACACATGCGAGGAATTTGACTCAGGATTGTACGTTGCTCACAATGTGCTTCCTCATACAAAAACACAAAATCACAATAATAAAAATAAAATAAAGTCAGACAGACTTCAGTGTAGACCACACAAATATACACACTATGAACAGAAACAATATAGACATGTTGACAAATAGTGCAGTGAGCAGAGTGCAAAGGATGCTGGAATAAATAAGTATTAAGTAGTTTGTGCAGGAGTTATGACTTGGATTGGATTTGATATACAGTATCAACAATATGACAATATAACAGTATGAACAGCTCTGAAATGGAGAATGATAATAAATAATAAGTGGAAACCAGTAAACAGGTGGCTGATTAGAAGCAGAGTTACTGGGTTATTGCACAGGAATTGTTCCTGACAGCTGTTCATCAGAGTGGTGGCTTGTGGGAAGAAACTGTTCCTGAGTCTGTTGGTTTTGGCGTACAGTGCTCTGTAGCGCCTACCAGAGGGGAGGAGCTGGAACAGGTTGTGTCCAGGGTGAGATGGATCTGCATTGATGTTTCCTGCCCGTTTCCTGACTCTGGAAATGTATAAGTCCTGAATGGAGGGCAGGTTGGCACCAATTATTTTTTCTGCAGTCCTGACTGTCCGTTGTAGTCTGCTCCTGTCCTTTTTGGTGGCAGATCCAAACCAGACAGTGATGGAGGTGCAGAGGACAGACTGGATGATGGCTGTGTAGAATGTAGAGTGTACCATTGATATAATGTGGCCGGTTGGAGCAGGTGGTGAGGTTCAAACTGTTGCACATGCAAAGTAGGCATGGTTTTATAAAATAGATTTATTTATGCGGAGTTAAGCCCCCAGACAGCTAAACAATCATGTGTAATAGACAATGTATTTTACCTTTTTATGTACTTATAATCCTGTAAATGTCATCATGCTTTGTCGTATGCATTTTCTGTTCCTGTGGCTCAAGGCTTTTCTCACAGACTACACTATTATTTTGTAGCTTTGAATGTTTTATTTTTCTGTTTCTCTGTCAGACTCTCTAATGGTCTTTGAGCTCTGTCCTTCAGCTGACCAATTTTTTTCTTTTTTCTTACTTTAAATAAAATTAACAAAGACAAATGTTTGTTATAACTTTGTTCATTTATCCAAGGAAATATTTACACGATTTCCACCACACCATGTTTGACAACACTGAAAACAGCTTTTAACTTACGGTGCCCGAAACATCAACAACAGTGAAAAAGTTTGCTATCAGTTGTTCTGCTGCTCTAAAATGGGGCTAAATTATTGTTGATAAATGTTTGATTCAAAATAATGCAAACATCATATATTTTGTGCAACATTTATATAGAGTTTCTTTCAACACCTCCAATCCAGATTTCCTTCATTTAACATTTAATCCTCCAAATGTAGGCACTGATGTTCGTATATGTGGTGGTGCCATGTGCACGCGTGACAGTTCTCGTGGGATTTGTGGAGGGATCTACCTATAAGGGATGGATCACATCGATATACATGCACACCAGTACCTCAAACGCCTCACTAAATTAATAAAGTTGCTAACATACTTCCATCGGTCCAGGTTTGTTTATTTATTCATATTTTTCTTTCAGATTAGTGCTTGCATAATGTTATAGAATAGATTTATCCTCTTGGAGTCTTAACGTCATTCTTCAATGGAAAAAACAACATATATTCGTTTTTTGGTTCAAAAGAAAACAGACACTTTCTATGCACAGACCATTTGTTCTGTAATATGTAGTAAATAAACTATAATTAATGTTCTGTTAACCAGCTAGTTAATGTGATGTTCTGTTTTTACTCAGTAGAGCGTACCATAGAATCACTTTTTCATGCTCTACATTCAACTTCATTTCGTCCTGAGCAAAGTCATTCTAATGCTGCAGATGTGCTGCAACAACAGATTGATGATAAAATACAATCATTTGTTTCAATTAAACACTCTCCAACCAAAATCAGCACATAAAGCAGGACAGTCAGTCTGTACTAATGATTCACAGCTGTATGAAAAGCTTCTCCTTCAATTCATGAAATCCCTGAAACAACTGAAGGTGGTTTTGTCAGGTTTATGCTCCTTCCTTCCAAAAACTCAAGATCTATTTGGTGGAAACCATCTTTGTCTTCAGTGTTGTCCCTAAGTATGATAACAAGTTCAACAATTCAATTTATTCAGTAACAACTTATGATCAAATTTAACAATTAGCCCAACAAGTGAACCAGTCATCTGAGTTAATGTGGTCAGCTGTCCCAGATGCTGAAGATGGAAACTACTGTGACCCACGTTGTTAAATCAACAGTCTATTGTAAACACAGTTTTTTACTGGCAGTAACCCTGTTAAGATAACAGGAATCAGCCCTGACAGGAAAGAATTCTGCTGCAATAACTGAGACCCATGCGAGCTGTGTTACTACTCTTGTAACGTGATCAAAGTGAGGATAATGTTGCAGCTCACGTTGTGTATTGCCAACCTTCAGCAATGTCATTAATTGATCTGACTTCAGTCACAGATGCTGACACCCTCGCCTTGATAAAGGCAACAATCAAGCTGGATAAACTCTACAGTAGACGTTTCCCACGCAAGTGAAAACACTTGGGAGAATTCAATTACAGACTACAGAGGGGCTCCATCTAAGAAACTAAAATTGTACTTAAGGTTCCGAGGCAATTGTATGTAGTTTCTTACATACATGTGTTACAATCATTTAAAAACCGGTCTGTTTCTGTTGTGAAGCCACCTGACATCGACTCCAACTTCACACACCTCCTCCACCCACCAGCTCAGATGTAAAGATAAACCCCAGAAACGTCTCAGATTACGTATGTAACCCTGGTTCCCAGAGAAGGGGAACGAGACACTGCGGCGGTTACGACACTATGGGAACGCCTCTAGGCGTAGCAGGTCTGAACGTGAATGAAATCACTCCAATCCTATTGGTTTGTTGCTAGAATGGTAAGGTGTGACGGAATAACCGGAGGAGTTTAAAGCACACCTGTACACACTCATCATTAGCTTTTTTCTATTCAGCAGGCGCTCTGTATGTTGTTTGAAGAAAGCTCCAGTCCTACAAGCAGTGTGTCTTACCTGAAGAAGAAGTCTACCAGCATGTCCGGCAACCAGAAGTACAGAAGGTGTGTTTCCTTGCCCTCGGTACATCACGGATGGAGATTCTCATGAGATGTGTGTCTCATGTTTGGGGATGGAGCACGCCCGGGCAGCTCTCGAGAGGGCTGCCTGCGGCCGTTGCGAAGCCCTTTCCATGCGGGTACTGAGGTCCCACATGGCTCTCTTTTCCGAGGATGGCCGGATGTGTTTTCCCTGTGGTGCGGGCCCTGCGGCCGCTGAGGCGGCCCGGCGGCATCACTCATGGGGTTCACAGCGTGATCTGTCGGACGGCTGAGGCTTTTTCCCAACCTTCATCCGCTGTCTCTGACGCTTCCTTTCCTCGTTCGTGGAGCCCATATCTCGGCTTCTCCCGCTCGCGGTTTGGATCCGGAGACGCTGCAGCAATCCGACTCCGAGGAGGTGGACGTGCTCAGCATAGTGGACGATGACTTCCGGGTGTCGGGGCGGCCCCCTGAGGAGCTGGGGCAGCGATGCAACGCTCTCAACCTCAGCCTTCTGAGAGACGCACTCTGAGGACCGTCTCCAGTCCCGACGGAGCTCAGGGAAGAGGTCCTGAAGACCGGGGTAGGGGAGTCTTTTCTCCCCTCCCGCAATGTCGGCCTACTGCTCGTAGCCCCGTTCTGGCCAACCCGGGTGTGGTTCTCGGACATCATGTCGCTCCTGGACGGCCCGCCGTGGCAGGTCCCTCTGAGGAGGAGACTGTGGGTCTGGCCCCTCAGGGTGCACAGTACCTAGAGGCGGGTCTAACAGCCGGAGCAGTCGAGACCCTCCTCAGCTCCAGGGCCCCGTCCACACGGAGGATGTACGGCCTGAAGTGGAGTGTTTTCTCCACTTGGTGTAGGGAGCGGTCGGTGGACCCTGTTACCTGCCCGGTGGTTCAGGTACTTGAGTTCCTCCAGGACCGGTTCTCTGCTGGTCTTTCCCCTTCCACCCTCAAGGTGTACGTGGCAGCTATTTCATCTTTCCATGCCCCTCTGAGTGAGGGGTGTTTGGGGAAACTTACCTTGGTTGTACGTTTCCTCCGTGGTGCCCGGAGGATGAGACCTGCGACTCGGTCCAAGGTTCCCACTTGGGATCTGGCGGTGGTTCTTGGGGCGTTGACTGAGGCCCCCTTCGAACCCCTGGAGTCAGCTGGGGCTAAGCACTTGACCCTCAAGATGGCCTTTCTCCTTGCTATCACCTCTCTGAGGAGGGTGGGGGATCTCCAAGCGCTTTCGGTTTTCCCGCAAAGCCTGGAGTTTGCCCCGGGGAATATTAGGGCTATCCTGCACCCTCGTCCAGGATACATCCCTAAAGTGCCTTCTTGTGCAGCAGGGTCCACAGTGCTTCAGGCATTTCATCCTCCACCTCGTGTGTCGGTGGAGGACAGGAGACTTCATCTGCTCTGCCCTGTCAGAGCACTGAGTATTTACACTCTGAGGTCCTCCCGTTGGAGGAAGGCTGACCAGCTGCTAGTGTGTTTTGGGTCCCCCAGGGCTGGGCTCCCTGCATCCAAACATACTATTAGCAACTGGATTGGTCAGACTATTTCCCTGGCCTATCAGGTGCGCGGTTTGCCTTCACCTGTGGCTGTGAGGGCTCATTCTACCAGAGGCATGGCGGCCTCTCGAGCCCTCCTTTCCGGGGCCTCTTTGCAGGATGTTTGTGTAGCGTCTGGCTGGGCCACTCCGCACACATTCATTCGGTTTTACAGTCTTGACCTTCCTTTGGCACCTGGCACTCGTGCGGCGGGATTTTCGGCTCGGTTTGGTGGGTATCTCGTTCCCATAGTGTCGTAACCGACGCAGTTCGAGTTCCCTCGAAGGGGAACGTCTCGGGTTACGTATGTAACCCTGGTTCCCCGAGAAGGGGAACGAGACACTGCGTCGGCCCGCCGCACCTCTCTTCCCGCCTGAAGCGCCTGCTCATAGTTTAAGCTAATGATGAGTGTGTACAGGTGTGCTTTATACTCCTCCGGTTATTCCGTCACACCTTACCGTTCTAGCAACAACCAATAGGATTGGAGTGATTTGATTCACGTTCAGACCTGCTACGCCTAGAGTCGTTCCCATAGTGTCGTTACCGCCGCAGTGTCTCGTTCCCCTTCTCTGGGAACCAGGGTTACATACGTAATCTGAGACGTTTCTGGGGTTTATCTTTACATCTGAGCTGGTGGGTGGAGGAGGTGTGTGAAGTTGGAGTCGATGTCAGGTGGCTTCACAACAGAAACAGACCAGTTTTTAAATGATTGTAACACATGTATGTAAGAAACTACATACAATTGCCTCGGAACCTTAAGTACAATTTTAGTTTCTACTGTAGAGTTTATCCAGCTTGATTGTTGCCTTTATCAAGGCGAGGGTGTCAGCATCTGTGACTGAAGTCAGATCAATTAATGACATTGCTGAAGGTTGGCAATACACAACGTGAGCTGCAACATTATCCTCACTTTGATCACGTTACAAGAGTAGTAACACAGCTCGCAGTTATTGTTGACAGTTTAATATATATGTATATTAGGGAGTTATGGCATAAGAGAGTAAATGCTTAATGGTGACTTGATCAACATCCTTTATCCGTCATGGTGAGTGATTTCTCTTTCTTTTTTATTATTGTAGAGACTTTATAGCATATTTTAACAATCCGAAACATAAAACGGTGTTGAAACAGTAGGGCTATCAGATTACAGCAAAAAGCCAAAAGAAAGAAGGAAATTGTGAGAGTCTCATTCAAGTGTCATAATGTGCGCCTGTGTTGCAAGGGTCTTGCTAAATGTGGTCACTGGATTTTATCATTTGAGTTTGAGAATGTGCGTCACTTTAAATGTTGCCGCCGCAAGGAATTGTGGGACGGCATTCTCTCCTTTCCTTTTGTGTACCCTATGCTAAAGGAGATATAAAAGTAAGCCGTGAGGCTCCTTTCCTTATTATTTAGAGAATTCGACCAGCTCTTATCATGGCTGCCACTGAAATACTTCTGGGTCACTCAGTTAGGAACTTTCCTGAGCAAAAAAGACTTTTTGGACACAGCCCATGTCTCTGATTGGCTGTTCCTGCTCTGATCATCTGTGTAATTAATGATTTGACCACCCAAGAGCTGCTCTTGAATGTCACCAACACTTCCATGTCAGTAGGAGTCTCCTGGTTTGTTTTATTCTTTACTTTTTGAAATTAAGCCTCCGCTTTCTCCTTAATTATATAAGTTTGATAAATACATTACCTGAGCCCAGAAAGCTACACTCACCTTCTCCTGGAAGCAAAAACATTGATTGGCTTCTTTTTGTTCCAGCAAGTATGTTAAAGTGTAAAGTAGCATAAAATGGAGATACTCAAATAAATTAAAGTACCTCAAAAATATACACAAGTACTTGAGCTAATGTACTTAGTTACTCACCAATGATGTTACTTGTCTCATGTGAGCTGATGACTGCTCTGAAACTCAGTGTGCAGTTGTTAATCCTGCCATCTGGTGGCCACAGGAGAAAATACACAGGTTATCTCTATAAAGTACAGTAAGTTAACATACACTATATGGACAAAAGTACTCGGACACCTACACATTAACCCTACAGGAGCTTTATGACATCGAAATTCTAATTCCATAGGCATTTCTATGGAACAGTTTCCACTCCTCTGGGAAGGCTTTCTACAAGAGTGTGTGGAGTGTGTCCGTGGGAATGTTTGCCCAATCTCTGTTCTAGTTCATCCCAAATGTGTTCGATAGGGTTGAGGTCAGGGCTCTGTGCGGACCAGTCATGATCTTCCACATCAAACTCAACCTCTTTGCACTGTGCGCCTCAGCTCTCTGTGAGCCGACTCTGAGTTGCTGTGGTTCCTAAATGCTTCAACACAATAATACCACTTACAGTTGATCATGGAATATCTAGGAGCGAAGACATTTCACTAAATGACTTCTACAGTACCGTGTATGACTTGATTTTATACCTGTGGCAATGGAACTGAATGAAAAACCTGAATTCAATGATTAAGAGGTGTGTCCCAGTACTTTTGTCCATATCGTGTATTTCACTTTGGCAGAATAGGTTTTTATTTTGTCATAAACACGTAACACACTGCGCACAAGACAAAAGACTAAAATAACATATTCCCATAGTGGCCCTGAAGGCACCAATCATGATAGCAGCACAGACTGCTCTACAGCCTTACATTAGATTTAATTATATTAAAAAGTTTAACTCATAGTACAAATTGTACATATTTAATAAAATGTGAAATATATTCAGCATCTCTCCTGTCTTTTTCATGAATGAAAAACTTGTCATCTGTTGAAAATGTTCATATTGAAAGGATTCAGATCCAAAAGATATTAGAAACTATCACATTCACAAAGAAACGCTCTCAATTTCCATGTATCTCAAAGCAGTGCTGTTAAAGTCGACTCTCTGTGGTGCTGAAGACGAAACTGAATACACATAAAATCACTTCACGCATTTAACTGTCTCATAATAGGCCATATAGTATATAAATAAAAATACATCATCAAGCGTAAGTGTTGTAAAGAAATGTGTTATGCTTGGAATTGTTCAGTATAAAAATGTACCTTAATGTGCTGTAAACAGTGTACAGCTTTATAATTCATGTTCCTGGGTTGAACTTTAACTTCAAGAAAGTAAACTTTGTATTTATTTGCTGCCGGAGGCAGATGTTACTCCCAAAACTCAGATTAGAGAAAATGGATAAACTACCTCACCTGGAATCCTGAAGTGTCAGGCATCAGAGCGCAGGCTTTCTGTCACAATCCCCTGGCCTTGACCCCCTGCCCTGGGCTCCTGGTCTGTGAATGAGTGAGTTTTGATTATTTTCCCCCTTGGTGTGACTGCAGGATGCTCGGTGTGTTTTGGTTAATCTCTCGGACCTCAGCTCAAGTTCTCTGCCTGCCTGCCGCCCTCTCCGACCATGTTTACAGTCCACCTTTTGTTCACACTATGAAACATCCTGAACTGCTCTCTGTCTCCAGTCTGCTTCTAGGTTCTGTTTAGGAGATCCTGACAGTACGATCCGGCCATGTTGGACCCAGCGGACCTCGACAGAGTTCAACAAGCCATAACCCAACACAGTCGCACTCTGCGGGATCACGGATGTACTCCGTTGGCTCACCACCAACATAACCACTCTCCGGACCCAGCTCAGCCCCTCAGCCCAGGCCTCTGCCTCTGCCCCTGCCTCCTTGCCAGACCGGGACCCCTATGTGCCTGCACCAGAGAGGTATGACGGTCATCTGGGCCAATGTCATTCATTCCTGTTACAATGTGGCCTTGTGTTTGATCAACAGCCCCGTACGTACCCCACCGACAGAGCCAGGATCGCATTCGTAATTGGACTTCTCCGTGGTGAGGCACTGGAGTGGGTGAAACAGTCACCGCCAACTGCCAACTATGACGCATTCACTGCGGAGATTCGTAAACTGTTCGACCGTCCTGTTAGAGGTAAAGATGCTTCTAAAAGGCTGTGTTCTGTTGTCGCTGAGTATGCCATCGAGTTCCGCAGTTGCTGTAGAGAGTGGTTGGAACGAGGAGTCTTTGTAGGCAATTTTTCAGAAAGGGTTGAGTGAGGGGCTTAAGGATGAGTTGGTTTCTTTTCCTGAGACCTCCAGTTTGGATGATCTTGTGTAGACAACCGGTGCCGTGAGCGGACGCTTAAATTATGTGGTGACTTTCAGGGTCAAGAAACATCAAGCCGGACGCCCATTCCCGCTTGTTCGAGAAGGAGGAGCGGTCCGGGACTATTCCTGACTCTATCATACCCAGCGCCTGCATCGTCAGTGCCGCTATCTGGAGTATACAGCGTGAGGTTACGGAGGCACTACAGAACCAGCCTGGTCCAGGAAATCCTGACACTTTCATCGACATCATTTTGGCCACTTCCTCTCCTGAGACCAACAAAGACACTCTGCACTGCACGTTTGCTGAGGAGAAGGTGTCCGAGGTCTGGGACCAGATCAATGAGTGACTGAAAAGATCCACGATGAACATCAAATAGATAGATTGCCACCTGAGTGCGGCAATCACCAAGCTGAAGAACTCCATGGTGAGGGACGAGCACGGGTTATGTTAAGTTTAAAATTGGGTCCCTGTGTAGCAAATGACTTGTAATCAATATTTTAATTTCTTCATACAAGCTTGATTTTATGTTTGTAACACAGACTTGGTTGGCACTAATACTGGGAATGTGAGCTTTATTGAATCCATCCCACCAAATGTGAGTCTGAGTGTGACAGAAGAAAAAGGAGGGTGTTTGTGCCTTTTCCAGGGATACGTTCCTTTTGTAAGAAGATATAATTTGGAGAGTTTTCATTGTCTCTCTCCAAGTATTCTACATTTAGTCATATAGGGGCCACCTATATACTAGTAGGCGATTTTAATGTAGCCTACACATAGATAATGTTAATAAGAAAGATGCAAATAAACTCTCTGCCACACTTGACATGTTTGAACTGATTCAACATGCTGAAGGATCCGATCCATAATGTTTGCTCTTGTCTTGTGTAATTCCTGCACTTTGCATTGTCTTAGTCAGATAGAGTCTGCAGCCGTGCTCCCTCCCTCACCACTGGGCTGGCACAACAAAACATCAAGGCAGCACTAATGCAGCAGCGATCAACCAGCCTCCGTTCAGACACACACTGTTATCGAGTGTATCGAGTGTCCCGATTTTATTTTCTATATTCATAAATAATATTGGAAAGGACGTGCAAACTGCTAAACTGCACCTTTATGCGGATGATACTGTGATATATTCAGTTGCCCCTTCACTAAACAAGGCCATAAATGACCTTCAGTTGGCCTTTCAACACCTTCAAGTCTCATTACATGTCCTCAAGTTAGTGCTAAATACTAAGAAAACCAAATTTATGATGTTTTCAAGGGCTCGTTCCCAATCCCCAGATAATATAACACACTAAACGGGGACTTAACTGAAAATGTTTCATCCTATAAGTATTTAGGTTTTTGGCTGGACGACAAACTTTCTTTCAAAGTTCATGTTGAAAAGCTTGTAAAACAGCTGAAACTAAGGCTGGGATTTTACTTTAGAAATAAGGCTTGTTTTAACATGATAGCCAGAAAAAAACTTGTGCAGGCTACCTTTTTAAGTGTTTTGGACTATGGTGACACCATGGTGTACCATAGTGCTCTGTGCTTTTAACTAACTCTGATACCCATACTCATCATTGTATGCTTAATGAACTGGCAGGCTGGCCGTCACTAAGTCTACGTAGACAACTTCATTTGCATATTTTCTATATAAGGCCATGTTGGATGCTGTATGCTATGCTGTATTTCTATTTAAATAGTAACTGGTGTGCCGTCTTGGCCAGGTCTCCCTCGGAAAAGAGATTTCAATCTCAAGGGACGTCCTAGTTAAATAAAGGTTAAATGAAAAAATATGTTGAAGTTCTGTGAGCTAAATGTTGTCACTGTTCTGTGAAAGTAATGTGTCATACTCATACTGTACCTTCACTGATCTATTAGAACTCTCGATCTTCTCCTGTGACCACCAGAGGGTAGCATTTCATTAAACAACTGCACACTGAGCAGTGACAAGTCAAGTGTTAAGTATTTTATCATTATGTTCCAATACCATCAATATAAAAGTCAGCTATACTCAGGTATTGTATTTATTTTTCTGCAAAAACTCCTAAAAAGCCCAAATGAAACGTCTACTTTCATTAATTTGACGCTCCTGTCGGAAGACTATAAACTGCTGAATGTGTTTGTGCTTTTTATTTTCAAAGTAAAGATGTTTTGAACAGAAGAAGCCTCTTAGATGAGAGGTGAAACATCTCAAGTCTCTTCAACAAAGTTCAGTTGCCATTGATTTTAACCCACCTTGGATAACCATGACCTGGATGACCAAGAATCTTTGCAGACAACTTTCTAAGCAGTTTGGGATGAACACCCTCGGAATGGTACAGGAGAATGAAAGGATAGCCAGGAAAAAGCACAATGCCAGCTACTGACTGAGAGAGTGAGACAGATCTGCTTCAACACTGAAGCCTTGAATAAAGAGTCTGCAGAACAGCTGAGGCTGAAGGTATCGGCAGCCCTTTCCAGCGCAAAGGCAATAAAGGAAGACTGTGACATCACTGAGCAGGAATCAAAACATCACTATCCTAAAGGAGGCGAAGCAGAGGCATCAGCAGAGACTGGAGTGTGACCTCAACACCAACAACACCAAAGATATGTGTCAGGGCATCAAAAACATCACAGGCTACAAAAGCAAGAGGAGGATTATGTGTGAGGCCACATTACCCTTAGTCAGCACTTCTATACTAGATATGATCAATCTATCTCTATCAACAGGCTATGTACCACAGTACTTTAAAGTAGCTGTAATTAAACCTCTTCTGAAAAAGCCCAAACTTGATCCGGACGTTTTAGTCAACTATAGACCTATATCTAACCTTCCCTTTCTCTCTAAGGTTCTGGAGAAAGCAGTTGCTAAACAGCTGTGTGACTTTCTACAGAGCAATAGTTTATTTGAGGATTTTCAGTCAGGATTTAGAGCTCATCATAGCACAGAGACAGCACTGGTGAAAATTACTAACGACCTCCTTATTGCATCAGACAAAGGACTTGTCTCTGTACTTGTTTTATTAGATCTTAGTGCTGCATTTGATACCATTGACCATCAGATCCTATTGCAGAGACTGGAACATTTCATTGGCATTAAAGGAACCGCCCTAAGCTGGTTTAAGTCCTATTTATCAGATCGATTTCAGTTTGTACATGTTAACGATGAGTCCTCCATGCATGCCAAAGTTAGTCATGGAGTTCCTCAAGGATCTGTCCTCGGACCAATCCTCTTCACTTTATATATGCTTCCTTTAGGCAATATTATCAGGAAACATTCCATAAGCTTTCATTGTTATGCAGATGATACTCAGTTATATCTATCGATCAAACCAGATGAAACTCATCAGTTAGCTAAACTTCAAATGTGCCTTCAGGATGTTAAAACCTGGATGACCTGTAATTTTCTAATGTTAAACTCTAAAACTCTAAAACTGAAGTTATTGTTCTGGGGCCTAAGCACCTCCGTGACGCATTATCTAAAGATATAGTTTCCCTTGATGGCATCGCCCTGGCCTCCAGCACCACTGTGAGGAATCTTGGAGTTACCTTTGATCAGGACATGTCGTTTAAGTCTCACATTAAGCAAATTTCAAGGACCGCCTTTTTTCACCTAAGTAATATTGCGAAAATCAGGAACATCCTGTCTAAAAATGATGCAGAAAAACTAGTCCATGCATTTGTTACTTCTAGGCTGGATTACTGCAATTCCTTATTATCAGGCTGCTCGAAAAAGTCCATTAAGACTCTTCAGCTGATCCAGAATGCTGCAGAACGTGTTCTGACAGGAACCAGGAAAAGAGATCACATTTCTCCTGTCTTAGCTTCTTTGCATTGGCTTCCAGTAAAATCCAGAATAGAATTTAAAATCATTCTTCTTACCTACAAAGCTCTTAATGGTCAGGCACCATCTTATCTTAAAGAGCTCATAGTACCTTACTACCCCACCAGAGCACTGCGCTCCCAGAATGCAGGGTTACTTGTGGTTCCTAGAGTCTCCAAAAGTAGACTAGGAGCCAGAGCGTTCAGCTATCAAGCTCCTCTCCTGTGGAACCAGGTTCCAGTTTGGGTTCAGGAGGCAGACACCATCTCCACATTTAAGAGTAGGCTTAAGACTTTCCTCTTTGATAAAGCTTATAGTTAGGGCTGGCTCAGGTGAGTCCTGAACCATCCCTTAGTTATACTGCTATAGGCCTAGACTGCCGGGGGATTTCCTATGATGCACTGAGCTCTTCTCTCCTCTACTTTCTCTCCCTCTGTATGCAACCTCATCCCATTATTGCATGTTACTAACACAACTTCTCCCCTTTCCGGTAGTCTTGTGCTTTCTCGTCCCTCTCCTCTCTCCTCCTATCACTTCCTGCAGGTTTTCTGGCTCTGGAGCTGTGGAGTCTGGATCTGTGGTTGCGGGTCACCTGCTGCCCCTGTGTTCCTGCTCGACACCCTCTGCTACAACAACTATTGTTACTATTCCTATTGTTATTATAATCATTAACATTACGACTGTTACCATTAACACTACTATAAATATCTGTACCATTTTTCATTTAGTCTATAGCAACATCACCTTTACTGTCTGTATCGCTGTGTGTATATTGTGTAGTGTTTCTCTTACTCTCTCCCTTCTTCACCCCAACCGGTCGAGGCAGATGGCCGCCCACTGTGAGCCATGGTTCTGCTCGAGGTTTCTGCCTCTTAAAAGGAAGTTTTTCCTTGCCTCTGTCGCCTAGTGCTGCTCTTGGTGGGAACTGTTGGGCTTCTGTAAATAACATCACAGAGTACGGTCTAGAGCTGCTCTTTTATGAAAAGCGCTGTGAGATAACTATTGTTGTGATTTGGCGCTATATAAATAAAATTGAATTGAAATTGAATCCTCGGGAAGAGGAAGTCACACTGAATGATTCAACACTGAGTTATGACTCTGAGAAGGAGTGCTAAAAACAGATACATGCAAACCACTTCCATGGTCCTCCACTGTTTTCTCATCACAAGCAGAAGGAGCACACACACTTTGTGTTACATTTTCACTCTCCTCCTAAATGTGTTCAGTTAAGGGCACATGTGCTCCTCAGCAGACACTGAGATGGCCGACCTGACTGACCAGCTCTGGCAGATCATCTCTGACCTTCCTGAAGTATTTCCTGATCTCATTCTTCTGGCTGTTGTAATGTTCTTCATAAGTATTCACTGAATGGGGTATAGTATGAGTGTTGCTCCTCTGCCTCCTTTAGCGGTAATGGTACGTGTAATAAGTGTAGTTTATTTATAGACATGGAGGCGAGGCTCAGTGATTTAGAAGTCCGGCTCCGCACCTTGGTAGATCAGTCTTTAGCTACTGTAGCCAGCCAGTCCCCGGTAGTCGGTGCATGTGCCCGTCCCTCACCATAGAGTTCTTCAGCTTGGTGACGGCAGCGCTCAGCTGGCACTCGATCCATTGGATGTCGCTCACCAGCTCGGCCCTGTTGTTGATGTTCATCATGCATCTCTTCAGGCACTCGTCGATCTGATCCCAAACCTCGGAGGCTTTCTCCTCAGCAAACACGCTGCACAGAGCTTCCATCGTGGCCTCAGAAGAGGAAGCGGCTGAAATGAAGACGGCGATGGCCAGCGCTCTGAGGCCCGCCAGTTCAGGCTTCGAACACAGATTGGCGAGCTTCTCTGCGAGCTGCTTCATCCAGTCTGTGATGGGGCACAACATGCACTTGATATTTACAGTTTTCCTCAGATCAGAAGCGAAATTCTGAAATCTACTTGTTCAGCCTCCACACGATCATCTCGTGCACACCTACAGTTTCTCATTCTTTTGTACAGATTGCTTTGACACATTTATGCAAATTATTATGTACAACTGCCGGCTGTTTCCTAAATTATTACTTGTTTATGTCATGTTGATCACAATGTCTTATATTGGTTCTCTGTTGAATAGTCTGACCCCCCAAAACATCCAGGCATAAGTTCACTGCACACGTCATGACATGCAAAACATGTTGTCATAATCTGTAAACATATTTTCTACGTGTCTATTAGACTTTATTTATTTTATATATCTATAGCTGATGACTACATCTGTTGTGATGTGGATGAGAATCTGTGGCCCGACAGACAGGAACGTCAGCCTGACGACCGTTTCCCGTGTTTACTTTCCAAGGCAAGGGAAGTTTATTTATATAGCACCATTTCAACAACAAGGTGATTCAAGGTGCTTTACATAAAACATAAAAGCAACAGGGAAATATAAAAAGTTTAAAAGTTAAATAGAAAAAAAAAACAGGCAGGTCTCCCACCTTTGCTTATTTTACTCATTTGATTCCCCATCTCCCACTCTATCCCTGCTTTAGTTACTTAGGGACTCTAACCCTAAGGGGATTCTAACCCTAAGGGGATTCTAACCCTAAGGGGACTCTAACCCTACGGGGACTCTAACCCTACGGGGACTCTAACCCTACGGGACTCTATTGTTTTATTTCTCTCTGCTGCAGGCGGCTGTGACGGTGGACACAAACTGACGGAGGACCTCTGCTGCTCAGACTCACTCTTCCCACACGTTTCCTACGCCCTGACTGGTCAGCTGACTCGTCACCGTGCTTTTAATCAAACAACACCACATTGTTTCACTAAATATTTCTCACACAAACAAAAGAGGTCCAATTAAGAACGTCAAGTAGAGCATCACAAGAACTGTCCTCGCATATTATTTTTAACAGATGTATGATACATGATTATTTTACAGTATGCTACTATAAACAGATGGTTGTCTTGAGGGTTTGTAGTGAAAAAGAAAAACTGACAGGATTACCACAGACGAACGCCACAGAGTGAGGAAACCTCTCTGCTCATCAGCTGTTTAACAGACAGTCAGCCTGACCAAGACTTAAACCTCCACAGGGGGCGCCGGAGAGCTGAAGGGGAGGCAAAGGTACTGCAGGAGGTGTCAGACAAACGAGACATCGCTGTTTCCATTTCAGCCTGTGACCTTTGTTGCACGCACAGCCTTCAGGTACTAAACTCCCATCAGACACAAAAGAACTCATATTATATATGATAGAAGTACAAAAAGCACAAGTATTGCATCCATCGGGTGTAATAAATGAGAGGGAACATGACAAATTATTCATTCAGGCCAAAAGGTTCCACAATCTAGCTGTGATGTCTTCTGTTCCACAGACCCCCAGCAGTTCTGCAGAACCACGGTTAGCCTGTTAGCATGATCCGTGTTCTGTGTTCAGATATGAAAATCTTTAGAGCTCATTCAGTTTGTCCGACAACGGGGTAATTTCAACATGTAGACGAATCGTGTGCTGCTGCAGGTTAGGAAGGATTTTATGGTGTATTTTGTACCTGTACGTGGATGTGTAAGGAAACTGTTGTTCTATTAAGTTAGAGCAAAATTTTTATTTTCTTTACACTGTCGTTGACAACGAAATCTCTTACAGTCCTCAAACTAAAATGTACAAAAGAAAATCACACAAGTAAATGAGACGAAGAAAGTCTCAGACATAAATAGTGCAAAAGTTGAAATACAGGATCAAATATATAAAATAGAATAGAATAAAATATAATATGAAACTGGGATAGAATGAGGTTGTGCAGTAATGTAGTAAATGTATGTGCAGGTAGAAACAGAATATACGCAGGGATGCACGTAAACGTTTCTACTGTGATGATTTACACACGTATGTATGCTCTTTATGCACACAGCGACATGTAAACAGGTTAACATGTACAACAACAAATACTGTACAGGTGAGGTGTAACAGTTTGCTGTCCCTGAGCCCGGTGGTGCAGGCGCAGATGCTGCGGTACCGTCAGCAGGCAGAACAGTTTGTGGCCGGGGTGGTTGGGGTCTCTGGGGATCCTGTTGGCCTTCTTCCTGCAAGGAGAGATCCTCCATGGTGCTGAGCAGTTTTTACCTCTGTAGAGGGCCGAGTGCAGAGCAGCTGCCTTAGAACATCTAGAAGCCAGAATGTTGATTAAACAGCCAGGAGTGTTCGGGGTTTTCTAGTGTCAGAGTTCACCAGTGTTTCAACCTGATCGAGGGCAGAGCGGATATTATTTAGACATGGATCACTTTTGAGGATGTTCCAATGAGGATGATGTTTCTGACCCGCCTGCCAGAGGAGAAAATGCCCTCTGATAGGCTGCAGGGATATATGATGTGGGGTAACTACTACACTGTCTTTCACCAATCAGCCGTAACATTATCACCACCTGCAGGTCTTGTCAGAGCCTGGACTCCTCTGTGTGTTCTGACGCCTTTCTATCCGAACCAGCATCAACGTCTTCAGCAGTTTGACCTTCACTAGCTGGTCTGTTGGATCGGACCACACAGGCCAGCTGTCGCTCCCTACGTGCATCAGTGAGCCTTGGCCGTCCATGACCCTGTGGCCGGTTTACAGGTACTGACCCCTGCAGACCGGTTTGGAGATGCTCTGACCCAGTCAGATGACTCAAATCCTCCCTCTGCCCATTTTCCTGCTTCTGCGGACACAATGTTCACCTGCTGCCAGATAGATCCCACCCACTGACAGGAGCCATGGTAACGAGATAATCAGTGTTTTCCACTTCACCTGTCAGTGGTCATAATGTTATGGCTGATCTTAACATTAATTTCAGCCATCTGCTGTTTACACATATCATTCGGCCTTTATCATTCACATACGAGAGAAGTAAAAAACAATAACATTTGTCTAATTAGGATTCCTGCAGGCATGAGAGGGGGAAAACGTTGCTGATATTGTCACTTGATATCAGGGACATTCTTGACCCAGATACTGGCAGACTGATCGTGTTGATTTACGTCTTTATTTTCATCATACAGATACATGTTTTAGTCTCTGCTGTGGACCGGTTGTTCCCCACATCTAAAGCATTCACGTTAAAACATTAAACACATCCATTCAATAAACACCGCTGCAGCATCAAAAGCATCCACACTTTTTATTTTTGAGTCTGGTGTGAAGACTCATGTCAAGTCAGTCTCTCTGTAATGAGTTTTATTAAGAGCATCTCTTTCTACGTAATCCAGCTGCACACTTTTCCCACATACCTGTTACATTTAAAAAAGAAATTGCATATGTTTAACAGCTGAACAGTTTTGATGAAAGTAAACCTGAGTCACAGCTCACCTTCGAGGATTTCCTCCAATATTCTGTGCACCATTTGGGTTACCACGTTCTAATCAGGCACCCGTTATAAAGGCTTCATAAAGTCAGATGAATAAATGGCCCCCCTCAGTGCTTATAAGCTATCATTATAATAACTTTTGGTTTGCCAGTTTGTATTTTTTCAGCTCTTTCACCACTTAACTTTTGGGAATTTTTTTCTGAGCATCTGGACCATTTATCAATGACTCATTAAAATGAATAACAGCTGTCTTTAAAAAGCTCATTAGAAAGTGACAAACCGATGTGCATTTATGGTTTACCAGCAATATTACCACACAGAAAGAATAAACACCAGTCAGACGGATTTCTCCCCCAACCTGGCACTCTACTGCTGTTCCTGTTAGTGACACAAAACAGATCTACAAAACATTATTAACCATCAATAAAGCCAGTAGTTACAACTTGTAAACTCTTTATAAAAGCTGTTGTATCTGAAACCTGTACATATCGAGCATCTCAGAGACGAGTGTCATTGTGGAAGTTATAATCACCACTCCCTGCTGTGCTAAGCTTGGTGTTTCCTCGTGGCGAGGCCCAAACACTGTACAAATTAACATAAATTAATGTACACAGGGTGATATTTAGGTCAGCCCACAACCAATCAGAAACAACCTCCGCGGACTCACCCACTGTGTGGATGGCCTTTGGTTAACATACTTACATGAAAAGGCAAAAAGAAAACAAACTGACATAACAAAGTATACAAAGTCCACCACCATGATTTACGATGATGAGTTCGTTAGTAGTACGGAGTGTGTAAATCATCCAAAAATTGCGGTAAAAGTATGTTTTGGCCCCCAAAATTGAGCTTACTTGCAGAAAAAAGAAGAAAAAAAAATCCTTAGTTTCAATAGGGACCTCGCACGGTTCGTGGGGCCCTAATTATGAACCTCAAAATGACATAATATCTGGCACGGTTAAGTTAATCATATCATCCTTATTTTCTGCTTCAGCAACTAGGACTACGTGGGAAAAAGAGCTTGGTCCTGTTTTCTCAGATGAATGGTGGCAGGTCGCGTTCAACTGGGTTAATTCTACACTGATTCAGTTTAAGGTTTTACACAGGACACACCTGTCCAAAGTTAAACTTAACAAGCTATACAACACGGGCGATATGAGTGACAGATGCTCTCTATCACCTGCCAATCAAACACGTTTTCCTCGTGTCCAAAGCTGGCTCCTTTCTATGATAAACTATCAAAGGCCCTCAATAGACCAGTGATTTCTGACCCTTTGACCTCTTTGTTCCTGGAGATTTTACCGCTGATTTTACCTTAAGGATTGAAATATTATTTTGCATTTCTTTTAGCTTGTAGGCTCATTTTGCTTCATTCAAAGGATCATAATCCTCCACCTTCTGACCCCTGGTTTAACGACTTAATGTCCTTTTTATACCTTGAGAAAATTAAATTCAGTATTAGGGGCTGCTCCGATAACTTTAATGAGATGTGGGGTCCTCTTCTTTCCTTTGTAAATTATATGTCGGGTAGGATTTATTTAGCCAGTCACTTCACAGAGCAGACATTCTTTTTTTCCCCTTTTTAAAATTTCTTTCTCATTTCTCACAGAGTGTGATTCAAAAGTATTCATTGTATATTCTGAAATAAGAGGAATGCCACAAGACCACAACTAGAACCCCAAACCTCCACATTTAAACATCTCCAGTGTTAGACTGTGCTTTGTAGCAACATCCCTGAACTCCCTGTTCACCTTTCTGGTGTTTGTTGTAGCACCTTAATTTAATAACAGCCTGGGCTTTCTTATGAAATGACGCTCACATTTTCATTTCTCATCACTCCTTCCAGCAGGATCGTACCTGCCTTTGCCTTCTTCAGAAGAAGACCAAAACCAAGTGTCTGGGGCTCCAGTGGAGTAAACAGCTTTCTGTTGGAGCAGTTATAATCCAACACAGGAGATTATAAAAGTGGATGGTGATACACAGCTAATAAGCTATGCTAACTTCATCCATTTTGGACTCTTTGTCCACTAAAAGGTCAATTCAGTCAAGTTTGCTATTGGGCTTTCTCAGGAAATGATGCACACATTTTCATTCCTTATCACTCTTTCTACGGGATCATACTTGCCTTTGCCTTCTTCAGAAGAAAACATTTAATTACTGTAAACCTTTCAAAATCACACCAAGTGCTCGGGGAATTTGGCTGGAGTCAGCAGCTCTGCGGATGAAGTGTGGAGTGATGATCAATCTCACAGCGATTCTGGCAGATGACGTGTCTTTCATTAACCTTCGTGTTTTGTTCCCAGGTACAGCTGCGACAGCTGCATACACCAACCTGCCGCAGAGGGGGAAGGGCAGAACCCCAAGGAGCACCATGATCTCCACGTTGAAGCCTTGCACCAACAGAGCTCAACGCACCAACCGTTGGTAATAGTTCAGCATCAGAAATAAAGAATTGATTAATGTTCTAAAAGTAAGTATGCAGAGCGAGGGAGAGAGGCATTCTTAGACTAAAATGTTAAGAACATCCTTGTCTATTGTAAATTGTGCGACCAGCAAAAAGCTTTCAGCTTCAAACAGTTCTACATTTAATTTATTGAAGCATCTGAAGCAGCACAGCAACTTGAAACTCACGGACATGGACTCATTGTTAACATGTCCAATTACTTCCGGTCTGTACGAGACGCCCCAGAGAGTCTCATAGAGACAACTTTGGTGTCAAATAACTACGTTTGTCACTTTTTCTGAAAGCTTTGGTATCGGATGATGTCAGATAAGAACAGGCTGGATATGCATGAACTCGAAACAGAAGAGAGACATTAACATTTATTCATTTAGCTGACGCTTTTATTCAAAGCGACTGACAATTGTTATATATGTCAGAAGTTGCACGGCTCTGGAGCAACGAGGGGTTTAGTGTTTTGCTCAGGGACACAGTGGTGGATGGGTCACAGTGGGGAATTGAACCCAGGTCTCTCACACCAAAGGCATGTGTTTGATCCATTGCCCCATCACCACCACTTTACATTTTGTAAAAATACTGAATACAGCTCTTATAAATGCATGTGCAGAAAAACAATAATTCATAAGTAAGGATTTATTTGCTTTATTTTTAGTTTCAGACGGTGGCGTAAAGAAACGTTATGTTACTGCTGTTATGAATATGATATTAGGGCGCTTTCACACCTGTAGTTCGGTTCATTTGGTCCGAACCAAGTGAAAAAAATTAATCTGGGCCATGTTCGCACTGCAGTTTTACAAACAAACCAAGAGAAGAGACGTTACACAGACTGACAGGTAACTTGTTGAATGGACAGCTTTGAAGATTGTCATCCTGCATCATCAGGACCCACGTAGTAATGTCAGACCGCAGATCGACCACATAGCCCATTATGAATAATAATGTAAAAACGGGACATGTACAGTAATAATTCGGGGCTTATTAGCCTGTAGTATTGCTGTCACAAATGTTTTATAGACTTTTACGGCCTTCACTTTTTAACAGACCTCAACCTATTAATCAGGGAAAATACCTGCACTGGTTAGTATACGTTACCAAATGGTTTTCATAAGCATAGCATGGCTTGGACAGATCAATTGTAATATCACTGAATTCATTTTGCGGTTAGTAGATGGATTTATTAGTGGTTTAGATTTGGAAATAATGCTCAGGACACATCTCTTTTCATAAAATCTGGTAGTTGGTTCATTTGCTTTCACACCACTTCGTTTGAAAGCGTACAGAGACCACCTCTTCAGGAGGTCTCTGTTTGGTCCGCTATTGGTGCGCACCTGAGTTCAATTGCTGCATTCCCAGCTGCCCAAACGGACCGCACCAAGGGGGAAAACGAACTCAAGTGCGATTCAACCGAACTAAATGAGGCAGCCCCCTTGAAAGCCCCCTTAGTTAATAAGTAGGAAGAGACTGCTTTGTTGGGGGTGGAAGTGAAAGTAATATAGTAACGAAACTAGTTACTTTTATCACTCAGTAATAAGTAGATTAATAATATTACTTTTTTTAGGCAGTAACAAGCAACTAGTAACTTATTCCTTATTTCTGATTAACTTCCTCAACACTGTTCATGACTCACTAAATAGAGCATTATAGGATGTGAAACAAATCAGGTTAGGTTTTAACACATCACCACGTGTAAATAAGTACAGTTCAGACAAACATGTTACATTCATGGCCTTCTAAATTCTACTACCTTAGGTTTCTGAAATGTTACACTACAAGGTCCCATTAATAAGAGTCAGAGAGTTTGATGAAATGGCAGAAAATTGTTTCTCCTTACCAGGAGTGACCTGTGGCATAGGCGGTTGCCTAGGCCTTAAAATGTCAGGTGGCGCAGCAAGAGAACAATTTTGCTCGAATGAACTCCGCCCAGCTGATGTGACACCTGTGGATGCCGTGACAGTGATCATGTGCCCCCTATTCAGCCTTGCAACTATTATCGAGTGTCAGTGTTGAAGTTCTGTGAACTAAATGCTGTAACTGAAATATTTTATCATCTTCTTTCACTGATCCTGAGATTAACTTTTCTGTGACCACCAGAGGACAGCATTTCATTAAACAACTGCACACTGAGCTTCAGAGCAGCCATCCTCAACTCTAATGTGACAAGTCAAGTGTTCAGTATTTTATCATCAAGTTCCAATAACATCAACATAAAGTCAGCTATAAACATTTATTGGATTTGTTTTTGCAGCAGAAATCCATAAAAAGCCCAAATCAAATGTCTACATGGTTTCATTTGACTCTCCTGTAAAAAGATAATAAACTGCTGAATGTCTTTGTGCTTTAAATTTTTCAAAGTAAAAGGTGTTTTAAATACTTTGATATTGGGCACAAAATAAACCAGAGTCATTTTGTTCCGACATTCTTAATGTCACTGGAATCCATCTTTGTAGAAAAGTCTAGTCTTCATGCTTCATTGTGTTGACTTGTTTTCAGACTTTCACTGAGTGGACATGTCATTTAAGAGCATTAATAGAACGTGAAAGACATATTTGTGATGTCTCTATAACATCAGTGGCCACTGGCGGTGCGGTTGTTAAGAGGTGTGTGCTCGAAGTCATGAACGAGCAAAATCTGCTCATGGAAACTCAGGTAAACTCCCACTGCAAGCTGCAAGCTGCCCCATCCCCGTAAACAGCCAGTAGAAACTGTTGACAGCTTCAGGTACCTCGGCATCACTATGGACAATGAACTGAGTTTTGATCATCACAGACATCCACAGACGCTGTCAGCAAAGACTTTGTCATACGTAAACTGAGGACTCTCAGTCAAACCACATGTCCTGCTTCTCCTGTACTGTAGTATCATTGAACCCGTCTTGTACTGTGCTACCTGCTACTTCACCATGCTCCTTAAAAGCACTTTCACTCCCACCCTGACAGCCCTCATTGACATCGCAAATACCATAATCCAAAATCCCAGCCACCCTCTCAACTCATGCTTCACCCTTCTCCTCTCAGGCTGCAGATACAGACAGCTGCTCTATGAAGAAAGAACGCCTGGGGAAAAGTTTTTTACCCTGCGCTACAAGAGCACTAAACTCACAGACGAGCATGTGATGCCACTCCTGCGTAATATGTGCGCAGCAGGGCTATTCAATTACAAATTCAATTGGGTCGGATTTTAAAACCGGTATTTGGGATTTTTTGACACACTTTTATTGGTAATCCTTATTAGTTCAGTTCTTTATCGATGCTCTTATCAGTCCTATTATTATAATAACAGCATTTATCATTTGAAAAAAGTATTTCATATTTTTATTAACTGGCCTAAATGTTGTTTATAGAGCAGCAACAGGATTTACAACCGCAAAGTCACTAATATCTCACTGGAAACAAATCTAAAATAATCATATTCCTGACATCAACATACTGAGTGAAGTTTAGAAAGAATGAACAACTCTGTCCCTCCTGTCCTGCTCCTGTCCTCCGCCTGTCCTGCTACTGTCCTGCTCCTGTCCTCCTCCTGTCCTCCACCTGTCCTCCTCCTGTCCTCCTCCTGTCCTCCTCCTGTCCTGCTACTGTCCTGCTCCTCTCTCTGCTGCTGCTGGTAGAGAGGAGGGCTGATCTGTCTCCAGCACAGAGGAGGGGAGAGGCTGCAGGTGGTGACGAGTCAGGAGGCGGAGCCAGACAGGACATGACAGACCAAAGTGACAGAGACAGCAGGGAAGGGAAAACAGAGGAAACATAAAGAAGAGGGAGGTGGCAAGGCAAAATCAAGAATAGCTGCCAGAAGGGGATTTAACAGCTTAATAAAAAAAATACTGCAGATGTTTTCCGGTGTAGAAAAAATTCAGCTTCAACACGGTGGAGCACACAAGCAAACATTACATAACTACATTCATTTCAGTTTTTGGAAGTTCTTAGTCACACTTGGTGAAGACTCAATGTCCTGGCCCACTACATTACATTTCCTTTGTCTGTGTTTCAACAAAATCACTACAGAGCATCCAGAGGAGTCTTTTATATATTCATTTCTGTCTTTGTTTCTTGGACTGTGGCTTTCCCCTTGTGGGAGCCTCAGATGGGATTTGATTTCTTCCAGACATCCAAAAGGTGAAAAGACAAATATCACGGCGCAACTTCATGGTGACAGAACATTTTCAGAGGAATGTATTGATGGAGACAGAAACAGAGAGCCGTGGAGTGACTCCTCAGTCTCCACTCTGGTAAAGAAGGAAAAAGCCCAAACTGCTTGTTGAGCTACTTTTATCAAGTCTGAGAGGAGCCAGTTAAACTTCACCATGGACTGACTGGTTTGAACAATAGCACACACAGCAGCTGTGCTGAGTCAACAAGGAGTGCGTTTAACACAATGTATTACTCTGTTCTAAGAAATTTTGTGACAGCATGTCAAGAATATCACGCCAATCCTCAGGAATGAAGTGGAGCCAGCGCTGGAGCTGATGTTAATGATGATCAGGTGGTGAAGTTTTGGTATTTGGTCTGGCAGCAAACTGAGCTTGTGTTTCTGCAGCTCAGGCCTCTTGGGCTATATTTGTGTGCAGCATCTTTGTCTGTGTTTCTCTGCAAAATGCCAAAATGTGTCGCCTAACATACTTTGGTAGCTGTATAAAACCTTGGTGGCTGTCCAACTTAATGTGGGAAACTCTATATTTAAAGTTAGGGCAGCTGTAGGCCTATATTTCTAAATATTACACCATATACCAATTTTACTGTCTTCCAACTGCCTGTGTCAACTGACCTGTCTAATGTCTACTCTCTAATTAATGGCGGTGGTGGTGAGTATGTTTGGATGCACAGTTATTACATCTAACATGTACATGTGGCCAAAGTGAGTTTCCTCTGTAAGATGGCTAGGCTCACCTTTAGGGTAAAGCGCTCAGAAACTGGAAAAGGCTCAGAGTAAAGCTGCTGCTCCTTTGCATTGAAACAATATCAGATATCATCGATTTGTAATTGCTACATATTCTTTAGCTATTTAACATGTTTGTTTTCCATTACATTAGTTAAAAATCTGCGTATCCTTACTCTTCCTGAAGTTGGTTAAATTATTTCATTTATCACCTGGAATCCAAATGTGTTCCACTCTTTAAAACCTTCGTCAATATAAGGAATATAAGGAATACAGTTGGCAATATGAACAATCAAAGAATATCATCTGGTGATAGAAAATGCCTTTTCTTCTGAATGATATTCACAATAAAACTGTTCAATCAATTGTTTAACATTATATAGGAATGGTACAGCTGATACTGAAAGCAAGCTACATACTTGCCATTCAAGGTCTAACCATATTGATTTAGGATTACCCATCAGGATCCACCTCCAGTAAGGCCGGCTGGAGGGCGACGTAGGCCCCGAAGACGAGCGGCCAAGAAACTGGCACCAGCCCCGTCGGCAGACCAACCAGCACCAGTCCCGTCAGTGGTCCAGCCGACTCCTGTTCCCTGTGCTCCGCCGGTGGCCCAGCCGACACCTGTTCTTTGTGTCCCGTCAGTGGTCCGACCGGCACCGGCTCCGCCGGTGGTCCGATCGACGCCTGTGGTCCTCAGCCCAGCAGCTCAGTCCGTGGTCCTCAGCCGTGCTCTGCCACCGGAGATCCCGGGCTCCCTACGCCGGTCCCCGGCCCGACCTTTGGAGAAGCCTCGCCTTCTTCGGCATCTGGTGGGTCCCTTCCGTCATCTGCAACCCCTGCTGAGACCTTTGGAGAGATCTCGCCTTCGTCGCCGGTCTCTTGGAAGGGTTCGCCTTCATCGCCGGCCTCCTGCTCAGTCTCCGGAGCGATCTCTTCTTCGCTGCCGACCTCCAGGGAGGATTAGTTTCTGTCTCTGGTCCCCTGCCCGGCCTTCAGGGAGGATTCGCCACCTTTGCCGGCCACCCGCTTGGCCTCTAGTGGGTTTCCAGCCTCTTTGTTGGCCTTCCTGCCGTCCCCCTGAACTGTCCGGCCTCCAGGGCCGTACTCCGGGACGGCCACCTGAACTCTGTGGACCCTCTGGTCCTCCCGCCCAGTTGGGTCGCCCTCCGGGACGACCTTCTGAACTGTTTTGCCCCCTTGACCTGCCTGGCCTGTTGGGTCGTCCACCCAGGCGACCTCCTGAACTCTGTTTTCCCTCTGCTCTGCACAGCCGTCTGGGTCACCCTCTGGGACGACCTCCTGAGCAGTTTTGTCCCCCTGGCCTACTCAGACGACCTTCCGAACTCTGTTGCCTCCTTGCCTTGCCCTCTGGCTGCCCGCCTGAGAATCCCCTGTCTGACCCCCTGTTCTGCCTTCAGGCCGCCCGCCCGATACCCTCTCTGGCCCAGACCACCAACTTTGTGTGTATTTTTTTTATTTATTTATTTATTTTTCCTGTATTCATGGACTCTTCATTCTTTCGTCTTTAGTTTCTTAGTCACTGTCTTGTGTCTCATCTTAGTTCTTCTTACTGCACCTTGGTTCAGCATCGGAGCGTGCAGCCTGCCCCACGTTATTGACTTTGTTATTAATTTGTCCGCTTCTACTAGCTTCTTCACAGCTTTGTGTGACCCCATTTTGTTCCGTTAATTTCAGGCTGCATTTCCCACAAGGAGCATTTCAGAATCAGAGCGTTTTGCCTAATTTTGCTGACATGTTTAGATTTTGTCAGTGTTTGCATTTTGTGCTTCTGATTAAGTAGGCTACGTAGTGAAATGATTTCCTGTTGTGTCTGTTTTACCGGTGTTTATTGTTGTTTCATGATCGGGAGTCCTAACAGGGTGTTTTATTTTGAAAATCCAGATACTCTATGTTGTTCTGTGTCTGACTTCCTGCCTGGTTAAATCTGCTCTGTGCTGCTTGACACAGCTAGCGGCAAAAATAGACCTTCTACAGGGACGCGCTGTGGCTGCGTCTGGTGGACTCAAAAACTATAATTGCTACGATTGGCTCCGGCAACTGAGGCGCAGCCATAAAGCGCCGTAGCTGGAGTCAGTGGATTTTAGTCGTTTTAGCTTTAACATGCTGCGCGCAAACAGTTTTCTGCGGATGATGACTTTTCAGCACGACAACTGTTTGCTTCCTCCAGAAGAGGAGAGGCTGTTCACAGACGGGTCCGTTGTCAATGACAGAGAGAGGAGCAAGTAATGGACACCTTGCTAGCAATTCTTTGACATCAAAGAAAGTTGTGCACACTGATGTTCTGCATGTGATTATAGGTTTAGCTGTCAATCTAGGGAACACTCTCAGAATGTTGCGGTTTGTTGGAAAGTGACACATTAGTCCGACTTTCTATGTCTCCACCCGACTAGACATGTCAAACTCTAAAGACTCCATCTGACAAACACCGACTGACGGCGCACACTGATCCAACAGTCAGTGTTGGTTGGAGTCGGTCAGCGTTTGTCGTTGCAAGCGGCTGAAGGCCCCATCTACACCACTGCGTTTTGGTTTTAATACGGAGAATTTTTGCTACATTTGCACATCCCATCCAGACAAAAACGGCGAAAATGAAGATCTAAAATGGAGAAGTTTGAAAACACTGCTGACCCCTTTTTTCATTGTAAAACTGGAGAGTGGGAAAAAACACTCTTTGGCTCTCTGATTGGGTCTTATAGTTGCTACTGACAGAGCGTGATTTTGATTTGGTATTTTTTAGCTGTAGCCTACTTAACTTAAGTTAAACTTATAGGCTACATAACTTTATCTGATAGGCCTTCAAAGATAGAACTTCAAAGGAGGTAAATTCATCACAGCGTACTTGATGAAATTTTTTGTTTTCCTATGCACACTCCCTAGGCTACCACCACGACCACAGACATGTTGCTGAAACAATCATATTGAGAAGGAGCCAGTTCATTTAGCTGGCTATGGTCATTAGTTTGCGAATCAGTTAAAAACATAAAATCTAGATTAGCAGACAAAATACATCATCATCATCATTTAAAATGAAACTAGAAAGTGATCTCACATTGAAGAGTGTATTTGTACTGGGTGTTGGAGTCGGTGCAAAAATTTTCTGTGTGGAATGTTTCAGATTACAGGTTCATGTGTTATGATTACAGAAATATCAAAAGTCTCTGGAAAGGCTTTGGGAAGAGACGGCTTTACATGCAGCTAGTGGTCGAGTAGGCAATTGTCAGTGGCAGTGAGGAAGAGTTCTGTTCAGTGACCAGTGGTGTGTCAGTAGCAGACTTTCTGGGGAAGACCTGGTCTGATCCGGAGAGACGGCATCCATCACACTTGGGAAGGAGCAGCTCTCATTTCTAGAAATCTGGCCAAGTTTATTAGTGGACCAAATCCATGACAACCCAGAGTTGAGACCAGGAGGCAGAGTCGCAGTTTAACACACTTCTCTGCCCTTCTTTTTCAGCAGTTACCCACCCAAAACCCTACGCAGAGTCGCAGTCTAACACACTTCTCTGCTCCTCCATTTCAGGAGTTACTTAGTGAAAATCCTATAGTGACGGTGTCTGTCCCCCGACCATCGAAATTATTTAAAAAGGTAAACAGAAGAGGAGCTGTGCATAAAAACCTCATAAAAATTAAAACCACAAGAGCAATAGTGCAAACGAATAGGAGAGTTAAATGTGGACTCTTAAACATCAGATCTCTCTCTTCTAAAGGTGTACTAGTAAATGAACTAATATCAGATTATGATATTGATTTATTTGGTCTTACTGAAACCTGGCTGGGTGATGGAGAATATGTTAGCCTAAATGAATCCACCCCTCCCAGTCATATTAATACTCACATTCCTCGAGGCACAGGCCGAGGAGGTGGAGTTGCAGCTATCTTCGACTCTAGCCTACTAATCAGCTCTAAACCTAAACTAAACTATAACTCATTTGAAAGTCTTGTTCTTAGTCTTTCGCACCCAAGTTGGAAATCACTGCAACCAATTCTTTTGTTATAGTGTACCGAGCACCTGGCCCGTATTCTGAATTCTTATCTGAATTTGCAGAGTTTTTGTCAACTTTAGTCCTTAAAACGGACAAAGTTATTATTGTAGGGGATTTTAATATTCATGTGGACGTTGAGAATGACAGCTTCAGTACTGTTTATCTCTTTGTTGATTCCATCGGCTTCTCTCAGAGTGTTCATGAACCGACTCACTGTTTTAACCACACCCTCGACCTTGTTTTGGTGTATGGTATTGAAATTGAACATTTAGTGGTGTTCCCACAGAATCCCTCTTTATCCGACCACTGTTTGATAACTTTTGAGTTTGTATTGCTGAACTACTCGCCATTGGGCAAAAATTTCTATACAAGATGTCTGTCTGATAGTGCCATAGCTAAATTTAAGGATGCGATTCCATCAGCTCTAAATACATTATCTAGTCACAAGTAACGGAGGACTCCTATGCTAATTTCAGTCCCTCCCAAATCGATCATCTTGTTGATAGTGCTGCAGGCTCGCTGCGAATGACACTCGACTCTGTAGCCCCTCTAAAAAAGAAAATACTAAAACAAAGACGGTTAGCTCCATGGTATAATACTGAAACTCGCAAATTAAAGCAAATATCACGGAAACTTGAGAGGAATTGGCGTTCCACCAAAGTGGAAAATTCTCGTTTAATTTGGCAAGATAGTCTTAAAACTTATAGGAAGGCCCTCCGTAATGCCAGAGCAGCGTACTACTCGTCATTAATAGAGGAAAATAGGAACAACCCCAGGTTTCTTTTCAGCACTGTAGCCAGGCTGACAGAGAGTCACAGCTCTATTGAGCCAAGTATTCCCATAGCTCTCAGTAGTTACGATTTCATGAGCTTCTTTAATGATAAAATTCTAGCTATTAGAGACAAAATTCACCAAGACCTGCCCTCAATTGGCACCGACTTATCTCTAACTCAGGAACCTTAGAAACAGCTGTAGAACCAGATACATGTTTAGACTGTTTTGCTTCCCTCAATCTTTACCAACTAACTTCAATAATTTCTTCATCTAAACCATCAACCTGCCTCTTAGACCCCATCCCGACTAGGCTGCTTAAAGATGTTTTACCCTTAGTCAGCACCTCTATACTAGATATGATCAATCTATCTTTATCAACAGGCTATGTACCACAGTACTTTAAAGTAGCTGTAATTAAACCTCTTCTGAAAAAGCCCAAACTTGATCCGGATGTTTTAGCCAACTATAGACCTATATCTAACCTTCCATTTCTCTCTAAGGTTCTGGAGAAAGCAGTTGCTAAACAGCTGTGTGACTTTCTACAGAGCAATAGTTTATTTGAGGATTTTCAGTCAGGATTTAGAGCTCATCATAGCACAGAGACAGCACTGGTGAAAATTACTAATGACCTCCTTATTGCATCAGACAAAGGACTTGTCTCTGTACTGGTTTTATTAGATCTTAGTGCTGCATTTGATACCATTGACCATCAGATCCTATTGCAGAGACTGGAATATTTCATTGGCATTAAAGGAACCGCTCTAAGCTGGTTTAAGTCCTATTTATCAGATCGATTTCAGTTTGTACATGTTAACGATGAGTCCTCCATGCACGCCAAAGTTACTCATGGAGTTCCTCAAGGATCTGTCCTTGGACCAATCCTCTTCACTTTATATATGCTTCCTTTAGGCAATATTATCAGGAAACATTCCATAAGCTTTCATTGTTATGCAGATGATACTCAGTTATATCTATCGATCAAGCCAGATGAAACTCATCAGTTAGCTAAACTTCAAATGTGCCTTCAGGATGTTAAAACCTGGATGACCTGTAATTTTCTCATGTTAAACTCAGATAAAACTGAAGTTATTGCTCTGGGGCCTAAGCACCTCCGTGACGCATTATCTAAAGATATAGTTTCCCTGGATGGCATCGCCTTGGCCTCCAGCACCACTGTGAGGAATCTTGGAGTTATCTTTGATCAGGACATGTCGTTTAAGTCTCACATTAAGCAAATTTCAAGGACCGCCTTTTTTCACCTACGTAATATTGCGAAAATCAGGAACATCCTGTCTAAAAATGATGCAGAAAAACTAGTCCATGCATTTGTTACTTCTAGGCTGGATTACTGCAATTCCTTATTATCAGGCTGCTCGAAAAAGTCCATTAAGACTCTTCAGCTGATCCAGAATGCTGCAGCACGTGTTCTGACAGGAACCAGGAAAAGAGATCACATTTCTCCTGTTTAGCTTCTTTGCATTGGCTTCCAGTAAAATCCAGAATAGAATTTAAAATCATTCTTCTTACCTACAAAGCTCTTAATGGTCAGGCACCATCTTATCTTAAAGAGCTCATAGTACCTTACTACCCCACCAGAGCACTGCGCTCCCAGAATGCAGGGTTACTTGTGGTTCCTAGAGTCTCCAAAAGTAGACTAGGAGCCAGAGCGTTCAGCTATCAAGCTCCTCTCCTGTGGAACCAGGTTCCAGTTTGGGTTCAGGAGGCAGACACCATCTCCACATTTAAGAGTAGGCTTAAGACTTTCCTCTTTGATAAAGCTTATAGTTAGGGCTGGCTCAGGTAGTCCTGAACCATCCCTTAGTTATGCTGCTATAGGCCTAGACTGCCGGGGATTTCCCATGATGCACTGAGCTCCTCTCTCCTCTACTTTCTCTCCCTCTGTATGCAACCTTATCCCATTATTGCATGTTACTAACACAACTTCTCCCCTTTCTGGTAGTCTTGTGCTTTCTCGTCTCTCTCCTCTCTCCTATCACTTCCTGCAGGTTTTCTGGCTCTGGAGCTGTGGAGTCTGGATCTGTGGCTGCGGGTCACCTGCTGCCCCCGTGTTCCTGCTCGACACCCTCTACTGCAACGACTATTGTTGCTAGTCTTATTGTTATTATAATCATTAACATTACGATGGTTACCATTAACACTATTATAAATATCTGTACCATTTTTCATTTAGTCTATAGCAACATTACCTTCACTGTCTGTACCTCTGTGTGTATATTGTGTAGGCTGCCTCCCTCCCCTCTCTCTCTCCTTACATCTCTCTCTCTCTCTCTCTCTCTCTCTCTCTCTCTCTCTCTCTCTCTCTCTCTCTCTCTCTCTCTCTCTCTCTCTCTCTCTCTCTCTCTCTCTCTCTCTCTCTCTCTCTCTCTCTCTCTCTCTCACCCGGTCGAGGCAGATGGCCGCCCACCCTGAGCCATGGTTCTGCTCGAGGTTTCTGCCTCTTAAAAGGAAGTTTTTCCTTGCCTCTGTCGCCTAGTGCTTGCTCTTGGTGGGAACTGTTGGGCTTCTGTAAATATCATCACAGAGTACGGTCTAGACCTGCTCTTTTATGAAAAGCGCTGTGAGATAACTGTTGTTGTGATTTGGCGCTATATAAATAAAATTGAATTGAATTGAATCTAGGTGTGCTGCATGAATGATTAGTCATTTACGTATCTCATAAACGCATTAACATGCCCAGCCCTAGTAAGAAGCTATACACATGCATTTGCTATGATTACATTACAATCAAAAACTAGCAAGTCGCTAACTTTGCTGACACTGTCTAACAATCAAAAAACACATTGCAATATTACTTCTCTTCCTCTTGCTTGGTCAGTCTCTTTTTCTCTTCTTAGCATCCTCCATCAACATCCTCTTCTGCCTGTTCGCCTCATTACAGCTCAGGTGCTGCTCTCCACCTGATGCTTAAACTTGGGTGGCAAGCTAGCCATCAAAGCTAGCCAGCAACCAATGCAAGAGCACTTACAGTAACGTTACAAGTGTACAAGTATGTTATAGTTTTCTAAAATCAACTCCAGGTTCATATCAAACAGCTAAACCTGTTTGTGAAACCCTTGGCTGATTTAGCTTGAGTTGAAAACTAAGCTCAAAGTTAAACATCAAGCAAGTACCACAACACAAGACACAGCAAGCAGCTAATAAGTAAATACTGACTAGTCCAACAGAAAGAAGGCCTGCATCGTTCAGCTCTTTAAGCTTACGCCAAGGAAAAGCCACTCCCATTTTGACTCTTGTCTGGTCTCTAGCTCTCTTCGCAGCCTCTGCCGTGATATCCATACTGAGAATACCGAGCTACCTTCTTCCACTTACATTGTACATAACATAATTTTTGCATCTATCTTGTAGCTAGCTGAAGGGTCCTGTTGGTGGCGTAAAACATTATGCCGTTGTTGTGATAAATGTCCTGCCCAGGACTTCAGTGTTATATAATGCCTTAGCAATGACAGAGACTCCCTTAACCGTGTTACAAGCGTATCATCAAAATTATTTTAAAAGAAAATTACAAAATAATGTTGCTGTAACTTTTGAACTTTATTTAAGATGGTAAAGACATTAGTTGATCAGTGACAAAGATCAGTTCATTAAACAAAGCTCAATATTTTTCTTTAGCAGAACTCTGGAGCTCACAGGACGAGAGTGGGTTCACTTCATTGTCCAGGCGTATTCTTTGACCACGTCTGACAATCAAGCATCAGTGATGTGAACACAGAGTCCATCGGCCCTTGTCTTACTGGAGTCAGCATGTAACGTGGCCTACCCATTGAGTGCAATAGCTAGATCTGGGATGTCCATTCCATTTCCCTGCGACCAGGCGGCAGCCAGAATCCAATCCCCAGACTTCCTTTTCCCATGTAGATCAGTTTGTGCTTCAGCAATAAAGGCAAAAAAAGAATAAATTAAAACAAAAATGTCTCCATCACCATAGTCACTATAAGTAATGATATGTCCAGCTGTTAATAATCCATCCATCCATCCATCGTCAACCGCTTATCCTGTGTACAGGGTCGCGGGCAGCTGGAGCCAATCCCAGCTGACATCGGGCGAGAGGTGGGGTACACACCATTGATTTCCAAAATCTTCCTTTCTTACCCCAGACATGATTTTCTCTGAGCTAACCCGTCTACATTCATCAGAAAGAAATAGAATTGAACAGAATATATATTCATAGGCCACCAGTTTGGAAATTTGTCTTCAGCTCACCAAACAAAAGAATCAACAAAATGAGAATTTTTTTTTGTTATTGTTGTCAGAGGGACTCGATAGTGCCTCCTAGAGGCTCAAACTGGCTAAAGAAAGGATGGGAGCTATCTGACAAGTTATTTCTCACTTTCTTCCAAATCAAAGGCTGATTTTGGTTTCTGATCTGTGATTGGTTGGCTCTCTGAGCCTTCTGTCAAACTGGCTGACATGTGTTGAAGGGGGAGGGAACTACACTGACTTTATAATATATAAAGCTGAAATGACAAACTATTCAACAACAAGACATCAACAGCAACACGACATCACAGATCAACTGCTTTTACAAGACAAAGATGGCCAGCAAACATCTTCAGACTGGTAAGTATATTTCATATACAGTACTCTTACTCAGGGTAGTGTTTGATAAACCAGCAGAGCAACAACTTATTCTCCTCAGTTTTCATGAGCTTTAAAAGATTCCTCCTCTCAGGCATCACACTCAAGCATCCCATATATTTTACTGAACACTTACTCAGGATTCTGCCAGTATTAATTTAATATTAATTCATTCATTCATTTGTAAATTTAATCTTCACAGACCTTATTTGTTGTATTACACATCACTTGGATTCATAACAAAATTCACATTTTGTAACATCTATTTCTTAGGTTTATAAAATGTTTTTTGTTGCATTATGTTATATATTTTTAAGGTTGTGTTAATCCTAATACTTTAGGCACACCTAGTGAACACTGAATAAAAAATACATTTGCAGTCAGTACTCTGCTCAGCTTATATGATCATTCCAGTACTGTCATTTGTCATCATTCAACAGCAAATTTTATTGATAATTTCATTAATTGATTTTACAGTTTTAACTAAAAATTATAAATTAAACTTAACTAAAACTTTTTAACTCAGTGCCTTTGCATGCCATTTTTATGTTGTAACTACACATATATTTAATTTAAATTTCATACATTTTTTTTTACAGATTAAATTTAAAACTTTTAAACTCTATGCTTTTGCATATCATTAATTTCAAAACTGTAATGCTTATGCCACAACCTGGCTCAAGGCGGGACAGAGAAGGGGAGCTAAGTGGGGTGGGTTTTCACAATACATACAGTATGTTAAACTGTTCATTGAGTTGTACAAAGCATGTAACACAGTGAATCATACTCTTTAGATAGACATAGATTAATTGGTTTTGACACAAATACATGTAACTGGGTTCACAGTTGTCTTACTGGCTGAAGTCGAGTAATAGTTGCTGGCGGTCATCAATCTGATTTCGTTGAAGTTTCAAAAGGGGTGCCACAGGGCTCAATCTTAGGTCATATACTGTTCACATTGTACAAGAGCATTGGTTACTAGCAGCTGTATTTGTTATTATGCTAACAACACGGCTATTTTCTCATCAGCACCTTCTATTGACAAATCTTTGGCTAATTTGAAGCCACATTCAGAATCTTCAGATACTTACTGTTTATGATTATATAGTATATTCAGGTTATTGAATAATATTCAAGTTATTTTCTGTATTTTTTGAAAACTTTAATCAGGGCTATTTAAAAGGCCCTGATAAAAGTTTTCCAAAAATACAGATAAGACTAATTACATGCTCTTTTACAGTACAGCACAGGCTCAAACCTTTCATACATAGTCTTTTCTGTCATGATTCATGCATGAAAGGGCTAAAGGCTGCTTAGATAAAAATATATTATTCAAAAATGTGACTGTCAGTGAAATACAACACTGTAATACACATGATCTCTCTTCTCAATTACACTCTAATATGAACAAATAAAAAGTGTTTAAATGTTTTAATATGCATATCAATCCCCTTGGGGTCTGTTAGATTATGACAGAAGAAAGTGGTTTGAAATAATCAAAAGAGATGTAAGAATTTCAATTTATTAATAATTACTGTGTACAATTCTCCAACAGAGTCAGAGGAGCTGAGGATTGTGCTCGTTGGAAAGACTAAAGCTGGAAAGACTTCGACCATGAAAACCCTCCTGGGGGATGAACCTTGTTCAACTCCGCTATCTCCTGCCTCACAAACAACTGAGAGCAAGAAAAGGGTAGGACAGTCTGATGGACAAAAAGTGCGTGTTATTGAAACACCAGGTTTTTTTAACACAAAGATGGCAAAAGATGAGGTGGAGGAAGAGATCGTAAAATGCATCGCACTTGCTGCTCCTGGTCCTCATGTGTTCCTGTATGTGCTGAAGCCAGAGGCTTTTACAAAAGAAGATCACAAAGCACTGGAAATCTTTAAGAATATTTTTGGCAAAGAGTCCATGAAATACACTTTGGCCTTGTTCACCCATGGAGATGAAAAGAATAAAATACCTGAGGAAATCATTACAGAATTCAGTGGGCGATACCATTCTTTTGACAACAAAAATAGGCCCACCAAACAAGTGCCTCAGCTACTGGAGAAGATCAAGGATATGGTCAAAGAAAACCAATATTACACCAATAAGATGTTCAAAGAGGCAGAGGAATACATGAGGGGACGGGGAGTGATACCTGGCAATGCAACACAAGATGACCTGGACAATATGGGAAATGAGATTTTAAATATGACCATGGGCGAGCCATTTAAAAGTTTACTGAAAGGTATACTTCAGATTATCAGAGAGAAGGAGGCAAACTGCACCACACAGTGAATTGTCCACAAAAGATGAATATTCACTAGCAGAAAAAGTTATATAGTTGGGAAATCATAGTGGTAAAGGGGTGTAAATTAGACTGCTTTCTAATAATAATCTTATTTTTTTGACAAAACAGATCAGAATTAAACATCGTTTGTAATGTTGATGCTCGGAGCATTATTTCAAAGTATTCATTGTGTAATTGTAATGCAGCAAGAGTAAAACTGAAATTAAATTTAACTCAATTAAAAATGATTGAAGTATGTTATATTTGAAATAATTCAGCTGCAGTAATATTTGATAAAAGTAATATTTGATAAAAGATTGGCCCTAATTGTACTTGACATTTAACCATGCCTGTATGTTGCATTACAGATCCGTTATTTCAGGAACTCTGATACATTTAAACATAGCTGATCTGTTGGAAATCTAACTGAATCAATGTACTGTTAACAGAATCACAACTGGACACCAACCCAGTCTGTAAACTTGTTTGCTTTATAGTCTGCAGATATAAGAAGGCTACTTGTCAATCTTTAGAGAACCTGAGCCTTGCCAAAGACACACTCAATGATTTACCTGATGCTTGCAACTAACAGTAAATAATGATTAAACTTTTACCATGTATCTATTGCATGGATTCATATCACGCCACATTGATGTTTTCCATATTTGTACATGTTAAAGTGGATCCTTCTTATTTGTACAATGACAATGAGCTGGTCTTTTGACAGGGATAAAACAAAAACTGTAGTGGGAAATCACAGTTTACTAGTGGTTTAGAACGTGAACTATGTTGGTTATGTTGGATTTTGTTGTCATCCTCCACTCTTCACATGTATCCTGTCTTTTCTCTCTACTGTGTATGATACATGTAAAATGCAAAGAACGAATTGATGAATTAATCACAAATTAAAAGGAAATGTTTTGAATGAGTTTTCTCCTTTATACAGCTGTTTAATGTGGGATTCATGGGTGAGGATGTAATGTGTGTTTGATTTGTTCAGATGTTAATGTTACCAAAGCAAAAGACGTGATTCACTTTCTTGATCACCTTCACATAGGGTCAAAGCTGAATGAATACTTCAATGAACACCAGTCAACAAATAAATTTTAATGCTCTCTGGATTATGTGAGAATAAAACATTTACTGTGTTTGGGTCTTGTTTATCACTTGATAATAGAGAGCAGAAGTCATTTTGTCTAGCTTCTGTTCATTAGCTTCTGTAACTCAGTGCATTTCTTTCATTGGTCTTTAAAATTAATGGAGCATACTGTAGTTTATTTTCAAATCAGCCCCACAACAGCAATTGATCTTAAAAACCAAAGTCACTTTGTTCACAAAGTTAAACAATAAAATTCTAAACACAGCTCCTGAAAAAGTGCAGCACCTTGGATACTAACTTACAGACACGTAAACTACAGACGACTGTCCCGCTGTCATTACATGCACATGACCTAACCACAAACACTCCACACCATAACCATAATAATACCATCCACAATATTCTCAGTATCCCTCACTGTCTCAACCCAAAAAGGAAATAAGAGCAAATTTGTTCAGGTAGTTTGTTCAGGTAGTGTCATTATGTTCCTCATTATCAAAGCTCGTAATGCATACACTGGTCCAACATCGCATTGTCACGTTTTTAACATGTTCTCATTCTGCAATAACAATATGAAACAGCTGGTTACACTTTCAAAATAAAGCTTGCTGAGGTCACAGGTTGGTTAAGTTTAGGAAAAGATCGTAAGTTACGCTAACTTAACGATAAATCAACATTGACTTTTGGTTTCACACGGGGCTTGAACAGCGGCCTCCTGTGTGAGGGGGCAGGTTCACATCTAAAGTTCCTGTTCCTGAATCAAACCAATGCAGAAGATGATGTATTGTTACAATTTTCCATCAAATGTCTTTTGATAACTGGTCATACACTGGGCGGGTAAAAAGATAACAAACAGATCCCAATTTCTACCTGGGTGTAGTACATCATGGAGCACCATCAGATTCATGTTGGTGTTGAGCTGGATCAACATCAGCAGCGTTTAGAGTGTAATGCATGACAATGTCTCTTAAGACAGTGGGTTTTAAATCATTTAATATTGCAGGCATTTTGAGGAAGACGCTCTCCCATCAAACATTCTTACCACAGATCATACCACGACTTGTATAATAATAATAATAAACAAAAAATAAATTATCAAATGCGCAGGAAGAAGCAAATCCCCCAAATGGGCTTATTTAACACCTCCACCTATAGATATAATATAATATAGAAGTAAAAACAAAACAAAAAATAACATACGAAAAAAATATTACTAATGATTTTCTTTCTATTTAGAGATAACTTATTTAATCTGAATTAAAGTTTGAATTAGAATGAAGTTGTGTCATCTGCAAACATTATTGGAGAAAGAATATTTGAGACATTTGATAAATCATTAATGTAAATAAGAAATAATGACGGTCCAAGAATGGACCCCTGTGGGACCCCACAAAGTGGTCTGGCTTTGTTGGAATAGCATCCATTAATACAAACTGTTGTCTGTTTGAATAGTTTTTTAACCATTCAAATGTAACATCATGAATAAAATATGATTGTTGACTATCAAAAGCTTTTGAAAAGTCGATGAATATACTACAGGTAAATTCATTATTTTCTAATGTAGAGGTAACTTTGTCAATCAAATGAAGCAAAGCCATATAATGGAATGACTTTTCCTTAAGCCATACTTATGTTTATAAAGAATGAAATTAGAATCTAAATGAGAAAGGATCCTTTTGTAAACAATTTTTTCAAATACTTTTGAAAAACAAAGCAATATAGAGAAAGAGGAAAACTGCACCACACAGTGAATTGTCCACAAAAAATGAATATTCACTAGCAGAAAAAGTTATATAGTTGGGAAATCATAGTGGTAAAGGGGTGTAAATTAGACTGCTTTCTAATAATAATCTTATTTTTGTTGACAAAACAGATCATAATTAAACATCTTTTGTAATGTTGATGCATGGAGCATTATTTCAAAGTATTCATTGTGTAATTTGAAGGCTTGTAATGCAGCAAGAGTAAAACTGAAATGAAATTTAACTCAATTAAAAATTATGTAAGTATGTTACATTTGAAATAAGAAGTATGTTGTAAAATAATGCCCCAAGACTAGAAGACAGTTTAAGGGAATAAAATTTTTTTTAAAAACAGTGGCTGCAAAATAGACTGCTTGATCTGTTTGACATGAAAATAATGAATACATTTGTCATAGTTACAAGGAAGACTTCTTATATTCAAGTGGAAAGTGGAGAATAAATTAGAAGGCATATAAACAAAAATGTAGATCTGGGTCAACATCAAAATTATAACAATCAATTTCAGAAGGATCAAAGGATTAAAAATATTACAATCAGAGTATTGTAGTAGTCCATAGATATGGAGGACTGATCGTGACAAATTCAGAAATAAACACAGAAATTAATGCTCAATAAATATATAAGCATCCGATTAAATGCACAAACAAAAAGTAAATAAATAATTACAGGCAGTAATTAAATTATACAAGGAGACATAGTTGTAGATCTATTTTATTTATTGTCCATTATAATCTTCAACTTTATTTATTAATGACTTCTTTTTTAAATGTATTGTGTGTGTTTTTAATATTTTTGTCTGTTTTATTCTTCCGTTGCATTTTCTACCCTATTTATTTCCCCAATGGTATTTATTTCTGCCTGTCATTTTTATATTTCTCTATGCTTTGCCCTCTTCAGATAAGACTCTCTGACTGCAACATGTGTCTTTGCAAAGAGAGAAACGAAAGTCTCTAACTCTGCCTGTCAGCTCGCTCTGCTCTGTTAGGCGTCTTTCTTAAAAATCTTAAGGAAGGCTCGTCTTCAGTTGAAGGACCTATTTTCATCTTGTCTCGTGGATTTCCATACACCCAAGGTGGTTCCTCTTTGTCACAGCTGGTAATATCCCTAGTGAGGTCATCTGATGGAGAGTTGCTGTATCTTCCTTTGATGAGGAGCCAATTGAGACAAGGTTGAAAGAGAGAGAGACGACCGTTCTCCTGTGTGCTTGTGAGAAGAGTGTTCATGATAGATGATTTATGAACATTTCCCAAACAGCCGTCTCCCACAGCGACCCACCCCAGGTCGAGCCTTTGAGGTTAAGGGGTGTCATGAGGACCATTGATCTGTTCCCGTACCTTGTGCACACTTATCATGTCCCTTCCCAATATTAGCATGATTGGAGCTTGACGGTCAACTTCAGGATTCTAAAGAGCTGCAGATGTAATGTGAGTATGGTGGAGTGCAACATCTGAATTTGGGATTTCTAATCTACTGTTAGGGGTCTGATTACATTTGATAGGCATAGGGAGGCGTAGACACACCTGGCCACCCAGACATTCGATTTGGTAATCACTACCCCGTCTTCCAGCTGTCTCTATTACTCCTGGATAATGACCTGTTACTTTGGTCATCAAGGATCGCTTGCAGCCTTACTACTCTGTCCAGATGACTTGAATGGAAGACTAACATGACAGATCTCGGAGCAACACCTGCAACTAAGGTCTCCGCCACACAGGCCTGGATCAGCAGCAGGGGTACTTTCCTCCTCTCTATGGTCTTTACGATCCAGGATGTAAGGCTGTGTTGTGACCTTCACACTCACACTTTGACCATTGGCCAGATGTGATTTTGATGACATCTGTAACAGATCCCTTTTTTTTTTAAGGAAGGCTTTTTTTCGATCTTCAGGAGATTTGAAACCATGACATCTTCCTATGTATGGGGCTCCTCTGTCTTCCTTTGGGTCCTCTCAGCAATGGAGGGCGAAGTTTTATGTACTAAGATAGGAGCTCTCTGATTGACGTGCTTGAGGGTGGGTCTGTTAGACAGGGCATTGTTGAACATGGTGAGGTCAAAGCTAGGGTCATTCCTGGGTATTTCTTGGTGGCAGACAAAGTCCAAGAAAAATTGTGGGAAATTGTGGAAATAGTGTTTGAATCAGGTGCCATTACTTATCCATTTCTCTTGCAGACTGTAAGGTCATTTTTGTGCAACAGGGTTAACGCCATGTGAGGTATCCAGAAAGGTGAGGCCCAGAAAATCTCTCTCGGCTTTGGCAGAAAGAACCTCCATCAACAGATCTCCCAGCTCTCTCAACTTGTGAAAATCTTTTGTAGGAAGGTTCCCGTCGAGTCTTTTGAAGAGTGCACTCTCTGCAGCCTCTGGCAATCCATAACAGTGCTCTAGTTTTTCCCACAACATTCTAAAACCTCTTTTTAGGCTGTTTAACTTTGACTGCTCTGATCCGCCTTGCATGTCCAGCAGACTTATTTCCTAGCCATTTTACTAAGTCCATCTCCTCACCAGCTGATAGGTCTAGGCCAGACTCATACTGTAAGAGACGTGTGCTGACAAGTTTGTGGCGAGCAAGAACCTGCTTTGCCACGCTTTCACGCTCATGTTGGTTACATGTTAATGCAGTGCCGTGCTGTGGAGCTGGTGAGTGGTTGCGGTCATTGTATCCACCTGTCCTGATACGATGAACATTCTGCACAATGAACATGGGAAATGTTAATGGTCTTTGCAATTAGACCCTATCATGACATCATGGTATTTAAAGGGGGGGGGCGTGAGTGGTATAGAGCAGGGTTTTAAATATGCTGGTTATTCAGAAAATAAAAACTAGGTAATTAAAATTTTCAGCTGTATGGGATGATGGCTGAGAGTTTCTGCTTGTCTCCTGTGTGCAGTGTGCGGGTGTGCTGAGGCTGCTGCTGATATCCCAGATAGTGTGGTGGCACACGGCTGGGTCGTAGTCTGGGGAGTCGCATGGTGCAGAGCCACTGCTACTTAGTGGAGTTAACAGAGGCCCCAAGCAGTGAGGAGGTCACAACCAACCAGCCTGTGACCAACAGCAGCAGACCCGTGCCTGTCGTGTTGTTTAGCTTCGCCCCAGTAACTGACCCTGAGCTTCCCCCATTTGAACTGACTTTTTAGCTTTCTTAGCTTCAGACTTGTTTTAACCCTTTTTTTTGGTCTAATTCCTCAAATGCATGAATAAACTTAAGGGCTATATTTTGCACAGCTTGTAGGTGTTGTTGCCCTCTTATTTAACCACTGGCTGGTCAATTCCGAATCAAAGAGGGGTGTTACAAAGGGGCGCTCGGAAAAATACAGGAAGTAAACGTGCTATTTTGCCAAGAATGGCTGCCTGTTGTCAATGGTGAGAACAAAAAAATCAAAAATGGTATGTTCTGAGTTATTATGCATTATACAGCAATTTGTTGGTCCATGGCATACATTAAAGTCCATTGTGTGTAACTGTTGTTTCTGTTGATTGCTGATGTTTGTGTAAGGTTACACAGAAAAGGATCCAGAAGCCGACACAAGATGGTTACAAGCACACTGGCAAGGTTTTATTAAAGTGCTCAGGGAAGGCTGGGGGGGGCAGATTTTCCAGGCTCAGAGGGAATCTGACGAGGCGAACTGGAGCGTGGTCGGGGCAGACTGGCAAGCTGGCAGACGGCGAGCAAACAGCCAGGCAGCTTAGCGGAAGGGCAGGCAGGCAGCAACTCCGCTCACGGGAGAAACTGTGACAGACGGAGAAACAAGACGTTAGGCGGGATCACAAAGAAAGCACTCTCAAGATTATAAAGGTGGCCGGAGCAAGATACCACTGGGGTTAACTTGACGAACTGGCGAAGAGTGGGAGCTGAACCAGAGCTTATAACTGTAGGGGTTGATGATGATGAGCCACAGGTGCTGAGTGCTGCAGGTGGAGATGAGCCAGGCCTGGACACGCCCACACACACACACACACACACACACACACACACACACACACACACAAAACCTTATAATTGGGCCACCAGAGCTCATTAAGATAGGTAGAAAACTGATGATACCTGATGAGTGTTGCTTTTTTTCTAAAGTATTTATCTGTGTATGGACACATTTAATTTCAACACAATTATTAAGTGATTTTCTGGGCTGTCTTCCCCTCTTAATAGAGGGTCCACTGCTGTATTTCTGCCCTTTTTCTGCACTATTTGTGTAGCAGTTCTGTCACCTTTGCTGAATCCTACATGTACATGCAGGAGTAACACTGTTTTTCTGTTGACTCAAAGAAGGCCAGTTTATATTTGTAAATTGGAAACCAGTTCCTTCAGTGGAACACAAACTTTATTTTACTTTTATTCCATAACAATCGTATTCAATCAATTTGGGAAGACAATAAAAGAAAGTGAGGCTAATTTTCTGTTTCTGTTTTCTGATTTATTATTTATATGCATGCTTCAGCTACCACATTAAAACCACTGACTGCTATAGTGCGCTCAGGCTTATCACTGGTGGTGGTTATAGAACCAAGCGGGAAGTTTCCGGTCAGAGAACTGAGTCGAACGAAGAAGTCTCTTAAACCTGTATTCTATCTAAAGGCCAGCATGGGGTGACTCTTCTGCTTGCAAAAAGAAGTCCATTAGAAATAATGCTAAAATGTTTCTACTTCTCAGCTGATTTATTACCTCAGTAAACACTTTCCTCATGAGTATATGGTCTCAGTCGCTAGTTTTCTTCTTCAACACAGTATGATGTTCATTTAGTAAATCTTGGTCACAGTTAACGTGAATTACAGATACACCTAGCTAAGCTAGCTAGCGCCACACACGGCCGCTAGCTCCATCGTCTCGTCCATGGTCATGTCCGGTGTTGCTAAACTCAACATGGCGGCGCCCTGTTGCCCCAAACTCGAGGCTTCAAAACGGCACAAACCAACAGGTCAGGGCTGGACTGGCCATCGGGCATTTCGGGCATTTGCCCGATGGGCCGACGTGCTTTGTGGGCCAGTACATACTTTAATTAATTATTATTATTATTTTATTTTATTTATTTATTTCTTTTGTCTGAACGGCCTATAAAACTCGCACATCGGGCATTTTCTTCTTTTGTGGGCTGATGTTTTTTTTGTTTTTGTTTTTGCAACGGTATAAACTATTAAAGGTGGTGGATTGGCCAATTGGTTATGATCGACTCTGGGCTGGACCAATTATAGCCGAGGAGGTCAGATGCACCCTCCCCCTTCAACGGATCAGCAATGAGCAATCACATATTATTGCTGCTGAACAAAAATGGAGAACAAAAAACGTAAAGGAGGCGCCAAAAAATTAGGGCCAAAAAGAAACTAGCCCTTCAGGCAGATGCTGCCAAATGTGCTAAAATATCACAGTTGTTTGGTGGTGGCTATAGTGGAGCTTCCACTTCAGTAAAATTAGCAAGTGATGGAGGCCAGCAGGTTGAAGAGGGAAAGGGAAGCAGGAGGAGGAGAGACCCGAGGCGGCCGCCGGTCCAAGTGGCAGAACTGAACTTGAGGTAAGAAGTTATGAGCTGCAGTCTATATCTGGGTCAGATTATAAACCAAGGTTAGGTGCAGCCTCTCTCAACCCGTAAATAAATGCATCCATCGATGATCCGGTTCTAATCTGCGCTCATATAGTTTTTTTCTCTCCGAATATGTTCATCAGTGGTACAGACAGTCTACATCAAGCAGAGACACGTTTGTGTGCATTTTATTTTGTGATTTCACCGGAACGAATAGAGTCTCCGACTGCGATGAAGCGCGCGTCCGAGTGAAGAATGTGCGCGAGCCACAATGAGTAACACAATATTAACAATCTAGTAACTACTATTAACTAACAAGAAACTCTGATTAACTAGTAAGTAATAGCGCACAGGTGAAAGTGGTACTTCACTATTAATTAACTAATCAATAACTACTATTTTTTTAATACTACTGAAAAACCACTAAATCTGTCATTTATTCATTTTAATGCTCATTAATGATCATGTCTCACCTCTAGTCTTCTCTGTCTTAATTTCAGGTTTCCACCATGTGTTGTAGATAGTTCAGGAGAAGGTTAACTTGACCAAGCAGTCTTTTGTTTTCCGCTAATTACTGTTTAGAATACCAGAATAGGGAGGATGATGTAGGTTTAAGTTTATTAGATTGATACATATATACCAACAAGACAGTGTACATCGCTGTCAGAACAGCGTTTGTTTTCATTCAAAGGCTTTATGGCTTTGCCAATAATACTTGGTGGGCCGGTCTCTAGTCAAAATGCCCGGGCCGATTTTTTGTCCCAGTCCAGCCCTGCAACAGGTGACAACACAATGACTACGCCCACTTCTTATATACAATCTATGTATAGAATCACCGTATTTTATATCAGCATGTGGGAGGGACCTCTCTTTCTGTGAGACCTGAGCAGCATACTTTTATTTATTTATAAAGCTCTTCTTTCAAAACTACCTCTCTACATATCATGCATAATTTCCTCTAGAGTAATAAATATAAACACATGATTACTTTAGAGACTCCAGCGGTGTCGAAGGAGTTGGGTAGAACTGCTTTCAGTTCATTCGCTCCAAAGTTATGGAATATACTGCAGACCAAACTCAAGTTCAACACTCTGGTGTCACTTACCCAATTTAGAAATTATATAGAGAATCATTTTGATGTTGCATGCAATTGTTTCCCTTAAATTGTACGTCTTGGTTTTGTATGTGTTAAGTTTTGTATTTTTAAAGTTATTTTTATATATTGTGAGTGTGTCTATTGTACATTTTAACAAGTGTATACAGGGCACAGTTTAAAAAACTTTTTTTAATTTTTTTTATTAAAAAATAAAAATATAATTGTGGTTTCTTCACTGATTCATTGCCAGTTTTTATTTCTGATCCATGACTGCTCAGATTTTGGCTGGAAACAGGTCATGTGTATTTCAGGGGAGGGAACTAGGAGCAAGCTATAAAAATAATGATGAGACGGAAATTAAGATAGTCAGAACAAGACATCCTCATTGACAAGACATCACAGATCTGCTGCTTTTACAAGACAAAGATGGCCAGTGAAGAACCTTTAATGTCTGGTAAGTATGTTTGTTTTTATACAGTACTACAGCTCAGGGTAGGGTCTGGGTTTGATATATGGAACTGGACAATGTTGAGATTTTGGGCTAATTTGCTTCCATAAAATGTTTTCTTTCAGACTAGTGGAGTGTTTTTAGTGTTTAGTGTTCAAGTGTTTATTTGACTGCACTTTATACTTAGTATTAGATAATACCTAATTTGCATATTTAAACATAACATTTCACAAAACTTGTAATACAAAAAAAGTGTGGGAACTGGGGAAGTGCCATGGTTATATCTATTAGTTAAACATTTTACCATATTAACCTTTAGTTTCTCCCCTTACATGCAGTATTTATACAACCACAACAGCTAAAGCATTATTATTTATTATGATATTATTACAACTTGTTTGGGTGTGTAAATTAACAAATGCATAGACAGAGACAATGTTAAATGACTGGTTTGTGTATGTCATCAAAAAAAAACAAATTTACAGTTTTTTGTTAGTCTAACTTAATAACTTATGATCATCAGAGCAATTATATGTAAGCTCACCATCAAATCTTGATCAAAATATGCTTCATTATATAGACTGCAGATCTAATCTATCTTGCAAATATTTATTTTGTGATGAAGTTAAACTGTAATACCACACAGATTCAATCCAAAATAAAATATGGACATGAAGTGATAAGATTAAAAAGCCCTCGTGGATTTAATAAATGATCTTTTTGTTTTTAAACTGGTGAAAAATAGGCTTACTTAATAAGTATTTGACTCCAGTGTAGTGTGGTAATCATACCACCAATTTGAGAGCACCTTTTGTTTGCATGAGTTAGTTTAATATGATCACATTTAGTTGGGACTTCCCCTTTACTGGCCAACACAAACTCACACCCCTTGTCAAAACAACTTGCCAGATGGTAGGACTCAGACATTTTTAACGGCAGGGTAAAACCACAAATTGTTTTATTACCTTTAAACATGCTAGCATTCTGGTCTTTATGCTAAGCTACCAGCTGTAGCTTCATATTTACTGTTAAGACATGAGAGGGGCTTCAATCTCAACATCTAACTCCTTACCCCGTAAGTGTCAAACTGTTGCTTTAATAAATACACAAATAAAAAGGAGCATTATCAGCACTGAGTAATATGAAGAGGTTGAGATCACAACTAATATTTGTGTCAAATTTTCCAGCAGATCTCAGGATCGTACTGCTTGGGAGGTTCAAAAATGGAAAGACTTCTGCGTGTAACACCATCCTGGGAGGACCAAAGTTTGATACCTGTGACACGAAGACATGCAAGACGGAAACAGGGATTGTTGATGGACAGAAGGTCACTGTTGTTGATACTCCAGGTCTGTTCAGGCCTGGCACCACAGAAGAGGATGTGTTGAAAGAGATCAAGAAATCCATCGATCTTGCCAGTCCTGGTCCCCATGTGTTCCTGATTGTGCTGAAGGTGAATGATCCTTTCACAGAGGAACAGCAGCAAACGGTGAAACTCATTTGCAGTACCTTTGGCCAAAACACATTGGCTTACACTATGGTGTTGTTCACCTATGGAAACAGACTGGAGAATGTTCCCATAGAAGATTATTTTTGCGGTGACTCAAATCTCCACAACCTGATCATACAGTGCCATTGGAAATACCATGTTTTTGACAACACACAGAATAATGATCAGGTCAAGTCACTACTGGATAAAATCAACGGCATGATTGAGAGAAGCAGAGGAAGCTGCTACACCTCTGAGATGTTCCAAAAGGCTGAAAAGGCTGAACAACAGCAACAACAGCAGGCACAAAATCCAGAAGCAGAAGGAAAGAAAGCCAAAAGGGGCCCGGTTGAAACTTCGGCTTTATTTGGAGTATGTGTTGGGTGTTTGATGGGGTATCTTGTTGGTGATGGTCAGATTACATCTAGTATAGGAGCTTTATTGGGAGGTCTAGCGGGTATAACACTGGGAGTTGTAGTGGCAGGTTTATGGATACTTGGCAAACGCCACATCAAGAAATGCCCCCAAAAGTGCTGCTGCTGATTGGCTGTGGGCTGACCTAAACATTTTATGTTTCTGAAGATGTTCTAACGCTGTTGAGTTTTTCAGATGTTTTGATCAGCACAAATGAAACTCCATCGTGCTCTTTTATTTTGAGGTGGTGGCAGAAGTTTTAGATCTGCAGTGAGAAAGCCATCTGTTTTGTAATCGTGGGAACTGACCCTTTAATTCTAACACCAATGATGTTTTTTTTTTTCACTTACTTCCTACAAATGAAATACAGTAAGGGGGAAATCATGGTGGTGGAGTTTGTATATTTAGTTATTTTAGTTCATTTTGTTTTTGCCTTTTCATGTACGTATGTATGTTAACCAGAGGGCGAGTCAGCTGAGGTGGCTGCTGATTGGTTGTGGGCTGACCTAAATGAATATGTACAGTGTTTGGGCCTCCTCGCTCCCCACGAGGAAACACCAGGCTTAACACAGTAGGGAGTGGGGATTATAACTTCCACAGTGACACTTACTAATACAACAGCCTTTTAAAGAGTTGTAACTAATGGCTTTATTAATGGTTAATAATGTTTTGTAGATCGTTTCTATGTGATAATAATACTGTAGTAAATGTTGGTAATCAATCACTACTCAGAAATCCTCATTGGTTTGTCACTTTCTAGTGAGCTGTCATGTCTGCAGTTTATTGAGTAATTAATAAATGCATTTTGGTCCAGCTGTCTTGTTTGTCATTTACTTTGTCGTAATTTGATCAATTACAAATTTGTTTGGTGCTATACATTGTGGCAGAACATTGATTTCACATATATGTACCTTTAATAATAATATATGTTCATCCTCATCTTCTGTGGTAGAATAGAATAGACTTTATTAATCCCACAATGGGGAAATTCACTCGTTGCATCAACTCCAGTATGAAAATAAACCAAAAACAGAAGCAAACAGTAGACAAATAAAATAGACATTAAATTACTATAAAATAATAAAAATTGGAGTATATATGTACAGGTAGGACTGGGGTTAAACATTACACAGATTGTGCTAGATAAAGTGCAGTAGTGGTGATGAGTATTGCTGTTGGTGTATACAATACTAAACAGCAGTGCAATATGATGGTCCCATTATGTTGCTTCTGAGTTAAGAAGTCTGACTGCAGCTGGAATGAAGGTAGCGCTCCCTCTTGCACTTTGGGTGCAGCAGTCTGCTGCTGAAGGAGCTGCTTCAAGACACCACTGCCTCATGCAGGGGGTGGGAGCTGTTGTCCCTGATGGACCCACCTGCTCTGTGGTGTCCAGAGGACAGTCTTAACCAGTCTTTCCCTGTCCCTCTGTGTGCTGCCAGCTCCCCAGCAGACGACTGCGTAGAAGATCGCAGATGTAAAACGTCTTTAACAGTGTCCTGCGCACACTGAAGGGCCTCAGCCTCCTCAGCAGATGGAGGCGGCTTTGTCCCTTCTTGTACAGGACATCTGTGTTGGTGGACCAGTTTATTGTTGATGTGAACCCCCAGGTATTTGTCAATGTCCACACCCTGGACGTTCATAATTGCCACTAAGTGTACCAGTGTTTTTCTATAATGAACCTTGGTGCAGTTGTTTTGTCTTATGCATACTCCTTTCACTGTGAGGAATGAGTATCACGTCTGAGAAAGGCTTCCTCATAGACTGTGCGATTATCTCCTTGCATTACATTTTGTAGTAATGTTTCTCTTGGTCAGACTCTCTAATCAGCCTTGGGTGTTTGAGCTCTCTGCCCCAGCTGTTACTTTATTAAATATCACAAAGATAACTGTTTCTTGTGACCTCTGAATTTGTTCATTTCTTAACAAGGGACATAAAATCAGCCATGGCATTTTTGGCCCAGACGGGCCACCACAATTCTATATAACGTGTACCTGCTGTAATATTCCCCCAAACCAGCTGAGTGGTGTGTGCCATGGATAAGTGTACCAGTGCAAGTGAATCAGTGTATAAAATAACCCCAGCTCAGTCATTAGGACAGTTAGGACTGCATTCTCTAATAGCTTATGCAGCGCTGTATGACGTGAGGGTCTCACTTTATGATAGCGTTATGATTATGTGATAATCACTGACCTCAATTGAACCAATCATACTCATTGTCACTACAGCATAGCACACACCCAAGGGCGTCATTTTGTTTTGAAAAGTGGTGAGGACATGTAAGGGCTCAGATTAGGGGTGTGACGAAAACTCGAGACATGACATTGCACAAGATTGGGGTCGTGATAACAAGACTTTAATACTATCTAGAAAAAAATATGTATTCATGAAATTAGGATTGGGGGCCTGGGGGTTTCTTCCACAAAAGACTGAGTATTAAACACTTAATTTCCATCATTCTAAAGAGACATATTCTGCACCAATTTATGGTGGAAATGTACTTACACGAAATAAAGGTGGCAGGTGAAAATTGAGAATATAAAATATAATGCAGTAATCAGAAGCTTATTCTTTTTTTAGTTTAAGTTGCTTTTTTTAGACAATGCAGATGTTTCTTCTATATTTACATTGCATTGCAGGTTGTCTTATTGTGCAAATAAACCTTTTATCAAAGTGTTTTCATTTGTGAATTTACATTTCTTGGTAAACAAATGCTTTCAAAAAGTGATGGGGACATTTCAAAAAGCGTCGCCAGTGTAAGTGACCCTCCCTCCCAGCAGGTGCCTGTGCCTGCACTACGACAGGTGCTGCAGCTGATGTTAAAGCTACTGCAGCCCTGGTAGAAAACGTATCTGTCATTTTTGTGCATTTGGCGACAGCCGTCTGAAGATTTCTTTTTTGCAACACAAGAAACAGAGAGTGGGGGGTAAGGCTGTGATTGGGCCAGCCCAGTGTCATTATAGAAAATTACCCGATGGGCCGCTGTCCGTGCGTTATGGGCTCATGGTTGGCCCATTTTTTAAACAGTTAAATAAATAAATAATTTACGTTACACCGGCCCCAAAGGCCCATACCTGGATTTCCACCACAAACACCACCAGGTTCCAGCATTGTTACTCAATTGCGAGGACTTTTCTCAAAAAGGTTGCTCGAAATTAAATTTTCTACCTTTGCGTTTTTCTCTTATTCCTACAATTTCATTGCAAAAAAATGCCCAAGAACATCGCAAATTTTTAGAAAAGCTGCCACCAAAATCCTGGAGAGACTGATTATTGGAGCCGTGAAGAAGCAGCACGATGGAGCAGTGACACCTCTAGAAAAGTGCTAATGGGCCTTTCTGGCCCCATCCTCGACAATCGTTGCTCAGACACAGCCATTGATCGAAGATCTACTGAAACAGTTTGTCTCTTTTCTTCAGGTACAGATTATTTGTTCCGAATCAATTTGAATATTTCTCTTGGGTCATTTTGTGTTCACACTGCATTATTTTAAAGGGGCCAAATAATATACCCTCGCACGGCTTTTCTTACGCCATTATGTTGCTACCTCATGCGAGCAGGTCGTGCTTTGCATTGTGGGAAAGCTCCATGATAATAACAATACAAAACGAGTCGTGGGTTGACTTGCTGCTGCAAGGATGTGAAACGCCTCAGTGACAGTTGATCAGATCAACATACTTCCTCGATGTTGGACACCACACACAAGAACAGCGAAGTCCATAAAACGGTTAGCGAACACGTGAAAAAGAAGGGCTTTGAATGCTCCATCGAGCAGTGCCATGCGAAGGCAAGGTGCGAGACCAATATGTCAAAACTAGGGGAAGACTGATGAGAAGGACAGATTCCCCTGGTTCAACGAGCTGGAAAAAATCTTCGAAGGGAACCAGTGGTGGGCCCAGTGGATAAGATCGAGTCCTGTGGTGTTGCTACGCCAAGCTCCACCTCTTCAGTTGATGTGGACTTGGATGGAGACGTTAGCTATTTTTTACGCCAATTATCAGTTGCAATAGAAACGTCTTCTGATTGTGGGCATCGGGACATTGTTTGTCGGAGTCTGGACTCATGTTGGATCTGGTTGTTTTGTTAATTTACACAACATTGGTACTTAACCACAAAATCATGCAGGAAAAAAAGATGTTGAAAAGCTATCTTTTTGTGCCAGGAAGCTCTCGGCTCGGGTGTCTGTTCCGGATCAGAGTGTGATTGTTGGGTTCACATACGTCTAAACAAACCGAGCCAAAGGGGAAACGCCCCCTTGTTTCGGAACATCTCCAGTTGATCCAAGTCTGAAATCACCCTTAAATAAATGATGCACTAAGTTCCTCCTCTCTCTCTCTCCTTTGATGCATGTCCCTAACTTCATTTCTTGTGCACAAGATAATAACTTGCGCACACAAGATAATTATGTTGGTCCCACAAGATAATAACTTGCCCACAGGATTAATAAATATTATCTTCTGGAACATCAGGGACTCCATGCCTATAGCAATACCAGAGCTGGTGAAAACTTTACATATAACATTACATTTGTACTATAGGACACTATAGTATTCTATCATTACTCTGGTTCATTTCGTAAGGGTGGAGTTGTTTGGCACAATTTTCACTCTCTGCTGCTTTCTCTGGCATCATTTGTTAGAAAGTTTGACAAACAGAAGGTTGAGGTCCCGTCTATATATAAATGTTTATCCACATAAATGTGTTCTAAAATTAGGTGTTTAAAATATACCATTATTAATGAAAACTGAAATCTCCACATTTTTCTCTTTTATGTGGTTTTTTTTTGGGCGGGGGGGGGGGGGGGGGGGGCACACTAGCTCTTGAAATGGCCCCCAGATGCTTGAGGCTGTCACTGCTTTTACAAATGTTAAGGACAGTCAGTATTCCTGACTGGAACCAGCTGCAGTTTAGAACCTCCTAGTTTATAGCAGGCACAAGATCCGCCTCCTGTATCGACCTGCTGACTTCCTCAACAGCTCAGGCGGACTTTAACAACAGGTGTTAGATTTACTATTTGTTCTTATGTAGTATATGATCCACATTATAACTTTAACGGCTTCTAGTCAACATTATTTTACTGTCAGTAATCAAACTGAACTATGTGACAGCCTGACACCGAGTCGCCTCATAAAAACACAGCATCCCCGACAAAGGTCAGTAAATCTATCAGACCCATTTCCAGCTCTTTAAACCAATGTTTGATGACACTTTCATCTGCTGAAAGTGATATGTTTCTCTGAGTAAATCTTACTTTTCTAGTGGAAAATCCATGTCATTATTCATTAATTATGTGAGCAGCTGATCTTTAAATACTCTTTAGTGAGTATTTCTATTTTCTGCTACGTTATACTTTACTCCACTACAAGTCAACAGCAAATATTGTCATTTTTACTGCACTATATGTCGTTGATTATGTATAGTTTCTGGTAACTTACAGATTAAGGTACAAAACAATCAGTTTATAAAATATTTCTGTATGGATAGATGAGAAAGAAGTCAGGTTGAAATGAAATTTGCTTCATTGGCATGAATGTTGACAACAGTATTACCAAAGCTAAAGGAAAATACAAAACAGTTCTATTCATATATTTCATCGAATAAATAAAATAATTTTATTTCTATATATTGGATATAGAATAAAATTATCGAAGATTGTTAATTTCTCTACGTCTTCTTTCATTATGGCTGTGTCTCCTTCTGGCAACAATAACAGAAGCCATCTCTGCTTAACGCTTGGCCGTTTGCACCTTCCTTTCAAATACAGAGGCTGTTGTGTTCAGCCTTGGTAGATCACACTGTGTGTAGTAAATAAATGTATTTGCATGTTACCCTCCAAGTACTTTGCACAATAAAATTGAAACGCCCCAAACTGCATATTCATTAAGGAAAAAGTAGTAAATGAACAACAGCTGCTATCTTGCACTTTTGGAAGACGTCATTCTGCGTGCACACCGTTAGTAGATCAGCTTAAGTGTTAATTTGCTGGTGAAATCCAGTTTGCAGTCCTTTAGCCAGTTGTGTTTATTATAGCGGTCCAGTTTGCTGATTTTCCAGTTCATAAGTATTGTCCTCTTTAAAGGGAGAAAGGCGAGTGCGACAATACGTTGTATAGTTCTTGCGTGTATATTTTTTGGTACGGCTACAACAGGACAGTGTGGAATGTGAACATTCATTATTACCTGATCCCACTGTCCTTTGGTGGGGATTGTGCTGTCAGGGGAGGAGAGACTTAATTACTTAAACACAGCTGAGACAATAGCAGCATCCCTCAGTTTGCCATCAAGAACACTTTTCCATCGCAGTATGGTGGTTGTGAGATTTTTAAATATAGATCTCAGTTGTAAGTATTGTAGAATTGCAGAAACATTCAGGCCAAACTGCATTTTGAGTTCATAGTTGGTATGTTTACTGCATCCCTTGTAACCTGTTCAATCTGTGTGTTGGTGTTGTCAGATGCTCTCTGCCAGGGTTATGATGTTGGAGACTGTTCCAGGTACACTGGAAACTCCTCCCCATCATTTCTGGCACCTGCTGGCGGGCCTTCAGAAACCCTGTCTAGCTCCACCCACTCTCTCACACTGCTGCCAGAAGCATCTTCTTTGTTGTTGACCTGTGTTTGCAGATCATTGGTGTTTGTGACTCCTCTGTGTTGCCTTCCTTGCGGATGATCTTCCTCTGAGTTGTAGCCTAGTGGAGTAGAGGAGTAAAGTAGAATACTGGAAATACTCAAGTAAAGTAAAAGTACCTCAAACAATAGTTAAGTACTTGAGTTAACGTTCCACCAATATATGATGTCACTGATGACTGAAGCTCAGTGTGCAGTTGTTTTAATGAAATGCTGCCCTCTGGTGGCCACAGGAGAAACTACACAGTTCATCTCTAATGGACCTGTGAAGCTACAGAAGAGGACACTTTTGGCAGTACAGTTTGGTTTTAATTCTGTCATAAACATAACACACTAGGCCATGTGTTTGCCTGCAAATACACAAACTAAACACTAAAAAAATTCAACATGAAACACGGACATGAATGAAGTGTGAAACAGGATAAACTGTTGCTCAGTCCTCACTCAAAAGCTGGTTTTGTTCTGAAGGAAGTGTTCACTCTTTGTGCTCTGTGCTTTCATAAAGACATACTTTAAACTGGCCAATATCTGAAAGGTATTTCAAATGTGGAACTTTCAAAATGTGGGGGTCAATGGCTTTGCTATTTTAGACGCTGTTGGAGGCGGTGTTGCTGCAACACAACCAGAACCTAACCATGTTTTTCGGATCCAGGGAGACTCGGACGGCTTATCCTGGAAAAACTGACCACACGCTCCTTGGCGACAGAACAAGACGTACGGACGGCAGGAGCGTCCTGACCTTTGACCTGGGCGTGAAGACGAGCCCACAGATCCAGATGTTCATCAGGCTTCGGCTCCTCCCCCTGCAAAGCTCTTACCTGTGGTGGGGTGCACCCGGGTCCCGGCTCACACCACGATGGTGCACGTGTGATTGTGGAGGCAGTTTCTTTCTTTCTTTTTAAATGACTGTGAAAGGTTCTCTTCCCTCTCTCATAGGCTGCTTTCACAGCGACCGAACAAGTTCAACAAACATTCATTTACTACTAAATTGTACGGAGGCCCTGAGAGGCAAGAGAGAGAAAACCTGAAGGAAAACCCTCTTTAGAACGTGAAGTTGTGGTACCCAAAACAATCCTGGGAAAACCAGGAGGTCTGAACCATGTTCCATCACAATCCATCCAACAGCTGCTGAGATGTTTCATTCTGGGACAAAGTGATGGAGCCATGCTGCTAGCTCTTGGCTAATAATGTATTTTTTGCAGAAATGTGTTTGTTTACTTCCTGTCCATTTAATCATCTGGTGACAGCTCAGATTTACCCTGCGACTCCTTGCAGGGTCCCGACCCCCAGGTTGGGAATCACTGCTTCAGAGTAAAGTAAAATTCTTTATTTAAGACCTTATGTTTGAATGTAAAATTAGAAACTGCAGCTGTTGTGGAGTATGAAGTATATTTCACTCTAATAACCACAGTGGAATACTGATTTTTTTTATTACCTGATTAAATAACACCTGTGGCTGCAGCTCTGACTTCACCCAGTTCAGTCTGATGGTGTAAACATTGTGTTCAACAGTGAATCTCTGCAGCTTTCCTCCCTCTGCTGGTTCCTCCCCCGCCTGTCCAGCTTGCAGCTGCAGGAGTCTGGATCCACCAGCAGGGGACAGCGGCTGCCAAACCTCCAGAGGCTGAATGTGGGAGCGTGGACTCTCTGCAGTGCGGGGAACAGCACTCACAGATCAGCGCTCAGTGAGCGTGCACGTCCAGAGTGCGCCACGCGACGATGAAAGAGCTGCTTCCAGAAAGAGTTTCCGTCCACTAAGTTTACATGTTGGTGTCAGAACTGAGCTTACGCAACAGTGTGGAGTTACATAAGAAAGACCAACTCAGACTGCAGAGCTCAGACTGAACTTCAACATGTAGCTGAAAGGTTTAAACACTGATTAAAGGGTGAATACAACTACAACTTCAAGCAAAGATGGTGCGAACGAGGACTTTTGCTCGTAGTATAACTGCTCGCCTCCAGCTGGGAGCCTTTTTCATGTTCCATACTTTCACATGAAAGGCAGAAGAGTCTGTGTGTAACATTTTAGTTGCACTACTTTGAGACGAACACAGCTCAGATCTTTCCCGTTCATCATCATCATCAGAGCAGGAACAGTTTCATTTCACTGATTCGTCTTTGAGGCAGCGTTTTGAACAGATTGTACAGAAGGCAGTCCGTGTGGGACAGTTACCTGTCAGCAAGGCTGTGTTTGTGTTTGTCCGAGTTAAAACCACTTCTTCCCCCTTCTGCATGAGGAGGAGAACATTTTGAACATGAAATCAGGAGCAATAAGGGGTTCAGGGTCTTGCTCGAGGACTCCTGGACAGGGACCAAACTACCCAGCCTAAGATTAACTATTAATCTATCTATCCTGTGCAGACAGTGGCCGAATGTGATTGAACTGCAGTGGAAACCTCAAGTGTTTCTTCTCGTTCTGTACGAACACAGACGGGATGTTCCACTCGGCTTATTTACCAGAGAACCGCTGGAGGGTTGCTTCATAACAGCGCTTCAGTTGAGTCAGACCAGGCTTTGTTTCTATATTTGCTGTCAGATTTCAGCCAGCACATACGCTTCTCTTCTTCTCAGTTTATTTCTGATGTTGTTATCGGATGAGTTTCAGTCTTTCTCAGTCGCTTTGGCTCGGTGTTTGTCTCTAAATTGTAAGTGTAATTGTCTCATGGGGCGTCAGCACTTTATTGCATGTCTGCAAAAGCACAACATGTCATTCATGCTTCACAAGCTCGTTTTTGTGTCGTTAAATCAGCCAAAGCTGTCGAAACGAAGCGCTGTTTCATCATCATGTGAGCCGCTGGTCAGAACAGACAGGTGTTTTCTCTTGGCAGTCAACTCTGGAGATGTTTCTTTCTGTTCACTCTGACTGTATAAAAGAAAGTCAGCTTTGCCCAGTGGTGTGTATCGCACTGAGCTTTAGAGATTCAGATTTCAACAGTAGGGAAAAGTTTACAGGGAGAAGTTACAAAATGTAAAAGTGTAGTACACAGAACGAGTATATGTACATTTGTGTATCGTATCCAGATATTTATGGAACATGCATGCATGTCTGACAGATTTGAAAACTGGATCATTTTGCGTGCGAGAATCAACTCATCACTTTTGATCATTGTGCAAGTTGTAGACAATTGTACTTTTTCTGTTTTTGGAAGAGCCCTCCTGTGGTGACAGCTGCTCAGGGGACTTGTGCTAGCAGAATGCGGCGGTGAGTTTTATTTGTGTATTTTGGATGCCTGCAGTGTGTTTTTGTTTCGTCTGTCTGTATTGTGTTTCCTCCCCTCCTGCTGAGCATGGAGATGGTGGGCGTGTCCTCTGGCTTCCCTCACTCACCTGTTCCTCATCACGCCAATCACCTCGGCCTACTTAAGATCAGACCAGCCTGGCAGGCCCTGCAGGATCGCTGTGTCATTGGTAATATGTGCACACATCAGCCAACCAGTTTATCAGACTCTCTGTTTCTTCATAAATTCTGTTAATCTGTCTGCAGCAGCAGACTTCTCGAGCTTGTACCAAACCCCAGTGCCTGTGCTGAAACACATTCACTTAGTTTGGATGAATGAGAAATTCAAATGTGTTCTAAACAACAAACCAAATGTTCAAATGTTTAATCCCTTGTGCAGACACAAACCAGACACATGACGTTACTTTCTGACTTCCTTCCTGGCAGTTTTTCTTTATCTGGATCAGTTTTTCTCTATTGCTAACACAAATGGATTGAATGTGAACTACATTTTCTTTTGAAAACCCTAAACACACGTCTTGATACTCACACCATTTTGGCCAAACCCTTGACTTTTGACCTTGTAGTCAAAGCCATAGTTTTTGTTGAAGAAACCAAACTTTGCATTTAAATTACACACACACAAACATAAAATACAATCAACGCTGCGAATACTCTTCACACACTGCTGGGAGGAATTAAAAACAAAACTATTATAAAAAGGTTTTCGTGTCCCTGGATAAAAATAAATGTTCCACTCTGTGAGTTTGATACGGCGTGAATCACACAAATACTCCAGTTGTCCTTCTCACAGGAGGTTTATTTTCCATTCAAACATTCTACAGTTGTGCAGCCGCTTGTTGAACTCTCATGCTTGTCACTGTAGTGGTCACAGTGATGGAAGCCACCAAAACATATTCGCCACAATGGAAACTGCGGAAAACAAAGAAAGAAACAAGAGCATCTTCATCCAGGTGAGAGGGCTGGAGTAGCTACAGCAGCACGGATCTCTTTGAGATTGTTTTTCTCCACCTCCTCTGTCTCCTTCTCTGATGTTTGTATCCATGGTTCCCAAACACAGGCGAGCTTCCCTGTTGCCTTTTTGTTCATTCACGTCTCGTGATTGCTTGTGGAGTAGTTTTGGTTGTCAGTGCTTACACCTGCACGACTGTTTGAGCTGGGCTGGTAATGACAGAATTTTCTGAATGACAGCATGGGGACAATTAAAGTGTGAGCTGTGTTTAGTGCGAATGGACCAGAGACGTGGCAGAAAGGGTAAATGGTGTTTATAGGTGCAGGGTTTCTCTGGTGGGAATTGGCTAAATGGCTTACACTACAGATTTTTGTGTTAGCAGTGAAGAAAAACTGTAGAGGCCTGCATCACAGTGTGTCGTGCAAACAAAAACAAAGCTATAGTCGTGTGAAGAATCAACCTTCATGGTCTGCAGGCTTTGCTCAAACTAGATCCTGAAGTGGGCAAAGACATTTTCAAACGTGTATAAATAGAGAAATGATCTGATTCACTGTGGTCTGCACAGAGCTCTCCAGCCTGTTTAATCGTGACTTCCCGTTTGGCTCCCAGTGTTTGGCAGAGTGTTTTTACTGATGCTGTTTAAATCTGCTGTCGCTCGACAAACAGGAAGCAGGCCGGTTCGAACCCCCGAACACCCGCAGGATCCAGCAGGATCTGGCTCTGCTGCGTGGATCAGGAGTATTTATAGAGACGATCCCACTCGCCAGCTTCAAGGCTTTGTTACATAATCAACTTCACCCAATCCAATGTTTCTGTACCCCCTATCAACACTAACCCCCCCTGCAGAGGAGATACCGTGCTTTTAGAAACTCCCCTGGTTGCCTAGCAACTAGTCCTCAGGATTGCCAAAAGCTACCACAGATCATTTTTCTGTTTAGTACTGTGTAATATGATATGCTGTAAGGGTGTGTGTGTGTGTGTGTGTGTGTGATCCATGGGTCTCTGATGGCATGTCTCTAATGAATGGCGTCTCACAGAGGACACATTTCCTGCTGCCCTGCTGTTCCTGTCACACATGCAGAGGAGTTCAAAGCTGATGTTTTATTCAACAAAATGATGATGATATAAAGTCCATCTGCACGGCCGACGGTATTCTGTATTTTAACTAATCTCCATGTGCAGAACCAACAACATGTCCGTCCAAAAGTTTCTTAGTCTTGCTACATAATTAACATTAGGGTAACATGGGGTAAGACCCCATTTGCACCTATTAAAGTGATTTCACACCATTGAAGGGGGGGGGGCATCTTACCTCATGTGGAAAATGCATTCTCCCTAAAAAGTACATATGATTAAATACAAATTAATTTGTCAACTATAGCTATTTATTTTACTTTATATGTTGCCCTAAGTATAGCTTTCTTAAAGATACCAAAAAAATCTATAAAAAGTTTTCAGAAAATCAACATTTAACTTGGGGGCAGGGCGTCTTACCCCACTAGCTGAGAAAAATGCCTTTTTCCTAAAACTTAAATTAATTTGTCAACTGTATTTATTTATTCTACTTTTATATTATGTTACCCTAAGCATGGCCATTTCCAAGATACAAAAAACTAATGTGTCAGCAAGTAGACATTGAGCTTAGTCTTACCCCACGCTACCCTACTTTACTTTCGATCTTAAGTAACCTAGGTAGTTTTACCCAAACCATGTTTTTCCCTAAACCTAACCAAATTTTGCAACTCATTCTCACTTCTACCCTTGGCGTCGCTTTTTAACGCCCCTTTTAGCGTAATAAATATGTACTGTCCAGTTAGACTTTCAAAATAAAACTAGTGATTAACGTGAAATGTCGCAAATTGGTTAGGTTTAGGAAAAGATCAAGATTCGGGTTAAAGTAACGTCACGTAAGTTAATTAATGTTACATACAAAACTTCAATAAACATTGTTGACTTTTTCTTTCACACGGGAACGACCCCAGTCTGGGTGAACCACCTCCTTACTCTGACTTTTCTGTTAAATATACTACACCTGCCTTTAGCGTTCAAAAATGACGGTACAGGGCTTCTCCTACAGCACTGAACTACGACGCTCAGGGGCTCCCCAGGGCGTTGCAGACTGACACCAAGGGGTCTTGACCATGGATCCGTATTTACATATGCGATGGTTACTTATGTATTTTCTGAAGTTCTGGTGTATCTTCTACACTTGAAGATACTGTAACATGATGCTGCAGCTACAACTATTTAAATAGCAGACAATCAGAGATGAAGACATAAGATGATTATTGGACGACAGAAATGTGAACAAATCCCTGTGAAATCGCTGTACTGGATTCATGTGGAAAAACACAGCATGACTACAAAGAACTTGATGTAAAAATTTGCATCCAACTCAAAACTGTATCAAACAGACATTCACATTTGCGCAAAACTAATTTGAAAGCTTTATTTCAAGGCAGAAGTGCAAAGTGTGCTCTCTGTGCTGTGGTGAGCTCCTGATTACCGACTGTGCCGTCACCGTCTGCGGGCTCAGAGGACAGAGCAGGCAGGTTCAACAGGAAAATCAATACCGATAACCTGTGTCATACAGCAGGATTAAAACAAGGCACCAACATGCAGCAAACCACAACCAAGATTTATATAAAGAATCATAGAGATGAGCAGAGGTCTCATGTACAGTCCAGCTACAGAGGACAAACATCCTGCTGCTGCCACAGCTGACCGTATCTGATGCGTGACGCTGGTGGTTTTTATTAAAGTGAAAGTGTGATAGATCAGATATTGTTATCCTGCTCAGAGCGGCCCACAGGTCAACAAATACTGGCTGAACCACTTCCTGTAATATGGCAGATCTTGTCTTTCTGTCCACGTGAGGACAAACGAGAGAGGTGAGCCTGCTGCAGAGATCACAGCACCCACAGTCCTGCTACTGTAAACTTCCATGGGAGTTTCCTTTTCTGTTGCTCACAAAGTAATGGTGTTATTTTTGATTAAATCTCAGAGCGGTCGAATAGTGCTTTTGCTTAGGAAGGTTCCTGACTGAGTGAAATGACCCGGAAGTATCTGAGTGACAGCCACGACAAAAGCTGGTTGAATCCTCTAAATGGTAATGAACGCTGCTTCAGTGCTTCCTGTCTTATCTTTAGTATGGTGTACTCCCACAGACAGTATAATTACAGGACGAAGCCACTCCGCAGGTTTGAATGGAGACCAATTTTGGTCCTATGTAGTAATAGAATAATAATAATCTTTATTTAAAGAGCATTTTTCAAAAAACATGTTACAAAGTGTTTTCACAAGTGCAAAGACAATCAAACACGCATAACACAGATAGCAAGATAGAACAAGAAAACACCTAATCAAAATACAGTTGAAAGAATGGAGACTACTACACGACAGGAACCATGTCATTCTGGTAGCTGCATGGCTGCACCAACAGAAAGTCTTGTGGCTCAGTGTGTTTGTCTGACTCTGTTTAATAATCAGCCCACCTACAGGCTCACCTGCCAAACACCAACCTAGCGTCACTGATGGCTGAATTGTTTTTTAGATTCCCCGAGAGCTTCTTATCTAAACATTCTGGTTAGATCTCTCATGTTGCGACGGGATGTTGCAGGGTCAGGATGTCATTTTTGGGTCTACATTGATCCCTCCATGCAGGCTTCTGTGTTCAAAGTCTTTACCAAAGGAAAGGAGATAACGCCATCCCACATTTCCTTGCATTTAAAGTGACTTTGTAGTTTACTACTAACCCCAACCCACATAAATGTAGAAACAACAGAGCTCCTGTTTGATCCATGTGACACGATCAAAAACTTAGCTGAGCTCTGAAACTATAGCCGCTTTAACACAGAGCTCCCACGAATAAATGCGGAGAGAATGTCCGTCAATATGTCGCATTCGCTCATTGATACTGAACAAATTATTGCGGCGTAATCACGCAACCATGTGTGCTCTCACATAGCGATCTGGCTTACCTGGAATACCATGTGCAGACTCCCGATCATCAAAAAGATAATAAACATGGTTAAACAGACAAAAAAAGAAACCATTTAACTACGTAGTCTACTTAATCATAGTAGAAGCACAAAAGGAAAGCACTGATTACCAAATCAACAAAATCCAAACAGGCAAAACGCTCTTATTCTGAAATGCTCCCTGTGCATATGCAGTCGGAACAAAACAGGGTCTCAGAGAGCTTTGAAGAAGGTAGCAGAAGCACAAAATAACAACAAGTCACTTCTGAAACACTTCCGGTGAACGCTGATGCCGGGCTGAGGAGGGAGGCTTCACACACAGATGTTTAAACCACAGCTAACAACAGCATCTGCAGCGGCTCTTTGTGCTAAATGCTAACGTTAGCATGCTAACATGCTTGAAGTGATGTGTGACACTGTTTCAGTTTAATACTTGTTAAATAATCTATTAATTCACAAGTCCACATCCATGTTAGCGTTTCTTTGACGCTGTACTTTGGGTTAAATGCTAGTTGTTGTTAGCATGCTCACCAATAACATGCTAACATTGTCACATTCTGCGCCTCTGTCCCTCCCTTCAGACACATTCCCATCTCTCCTACTCAGCCTGGCAGTGTATTAAACTGCCCATTTTCTCTTGATAGTCATTATTCCATCTAATTATCAAGGGAACTTTTGAAATATCACAAACAAGAAAAAAAAGAAATGACTGCAAATTAGCCTCTTTTCCATCTCCAGCGAATAAAACCAGGCTACACAAAGCGCTGTGAGGTCAGAAGTTGATGTTATGTTTGGCTGTAATAAACAAGACATAGAGGTTGCAAAACAAAACCAGTCGCATGGATCAGGAAAAAAATGGAGAGAGCCCTCAGAAATGTCTTTGAGGTGGGCAAGAATATTCGGGGAAAACGCCGACAACACACTTTTGAAAAAGACAAACACCTCAAGTGAGCGTAAAAACCTTTTTGCAAAATTTCCTGTTTCCATCAACCTTTTTTAATGTGATACTTCAAAATGTGCATAAAATATCAGTACTTTTTCATGATGTGCCAAACTAAATGTCCACTGTCTTTCTGTCTCTGTTGTCATAACAAACATACATCCTTTGAACACTGATTGGACCGCCTCAGAGGACTGTAACGGAGAGATAAACGATGCTCAAGTACAGAAGCACCGATACCCAACCATGGCTGGATAATGATGACCATAAAGACAGCATCAGTTGTACTACAATCACTCCATGTCAAGCTTTTATATTAAAATAAAAGCAGCACAAACATTCCTGCTGCTTCTGCACTGACTCTTTAAACTGTGCTCACACAGCAGGGAGACACTTCACACACTTTGTATGCTTTTGTTGTTTCTGGCTAAATATACAATATACATCACATTCGCTGTGTCCATAAAAAAAGGTGAATAAAGCCAAACAGAAACAAGCAGGGAATATTAAAAACATATATTCAGTCGCTCTCGGCACTCGCTGCCCTCTGCACTTTATCTTCCACTGTTAATGGAATCACATGTGGATGAAGTCATTTGTTACTCCCATTTACATATAAAAGATAAATCTGTCCCTGAACACACCACTGGGACATGAAAGAAGTATTGGGAAATGAATTATAAGTATAACAAATGAAACTAGTGTTGTACACTGGTGTTTAACTGGGATTTGTTGCCCTATCTGGACAGACAATTAAAAACATCAATCTGCATCTGGAAACCAACGAGGCCAACATGGAGCAGAGAGCGCTGAGATGAACGCCAGGGAAATATCATCACTCCATTCTGTTTTACCAGTGTAATACTTCATTCCTCATGCAATTATATAAACTAACCAGGGATGGAAAGAGTGCAGAAATATTATCATCATGTAAAACTACTTGTTTAAAAATGTGCTTAGATAAAAGTTACATGTATGATAGTTAAAACGTACTGTGAGTAATTGTTACTGCGATGAAATATGCTGCTATTCTTAAAGAACACCTTTAGGCTACAAAATAAAATGCCTTAAATGTCGACGTATTAACTAGAAAAACAACATGAGCCCCGATGTCCAAACCAACAATGAATTTCTTTTCTACAGACTCTGCAGCCTGTGAATACAGCTGATTATCAGTTATACAATCACCTTCCTCTGTGCCGCCTCACTAGAGGGAAAGAGGACAAAACCCAGACAATTACCCAGAAATTACCAAAGAATAAATAAGAGCTTTGGCACATTATTAGGCTACAGAAATGAGACAGCCTGACACTTCTCATAGAGCTAACAGCAGAATTAAGTAAGTAAAGTACCCTTGCTGTGGTTAATGTCTGGTTAGGTTAAAAAACTATATAAAACATGGATGTTGTGTCCGTCACGTCATGATCAGGCTTCTGAATAGCCGTAAAGCCAACCTGTTCTCACTCCCAAGTCATCACAAATGGACGCATGGTCCAGAGCCATAGTCGTCAGTTTGTAACGCCTTTACTGTCACAGTTCAGCGCAGTCGGAGAAGCCCCGTAGCGTCAGTGTTTGACGGTAAAGGCAGGTATAGAAAAGACTGAGTAAGGAGATGGCTATTGTGGATGGAGGGCCAGAACCCCGACTTTGAACCAGGAGACCGGGGTTCAACATTAAATATTTTTATTTAGGCAAGTTACGTAAATTGACGTAAGTGACATTAGTTAACTTACATGCTACCTGACGTACGTAGTTATTTTAACCCAAACTACGATCTTTTCCTAACCTTAACCAAGTAGTTTTGTTGCTTAAACCCAACCACACTGCAACGTTTCATGACTTTAATAACGCGCCGTTTCAAAATGGTGATCACTGGAAATGCTAGCGTTTTATTTTGAAAGTCTAATGGGAGCGCGTGCCGGTGTAAACATGAAGCAGATGGTCTGTTCCGTAGTTACAGAAGATTTGGCGAAACAATAAAGTAACGCAGAGGAAGAAACGCACTAGATTTTATTTTGCATGGACCAATAACGAGCTGGGACTGTTACTGAATGTAACATGGGAGTTAAAAGCGTCTGTGGCGGCAAGAAACAGACAGGAGTCGTCGCAAAGTAAACGGTGACATGCACAGTACAAGTGTAGGCTGTAAGTGTTATTTGCATGGTTCAAAATATTGGAATAAAAACACCGAAACTAAAACTCTGCCAGTAGCATCGTGTTTCTGCCTTGCACAACTGATAAGACCCAATCAGAAAGCCGTGCGTCTGCGTCATTGTTTCTAAAGTCCACCGGACTCACTAAAGACACTAAAATGTCACTAAAATGCCCGTCAGACTTTTAAAAGAAAAACTGTCTCTGTGTTAGGTCTTCATTTTCGCCGTTTTTGACGGGAGGCACAAACGTAGCAAAAGGTCTCTGTTTTAGAACCAGTAGTGTGGACGGACCTGAGACCAAAACCATTTTGATTACCAGGCTGTGAACAACTTTATTTCTGCAGTAAAATTAGATGAACCGGGCAGGAAGTCAGACAGAAATGGCAGATAAACTGTCAATTTTCAAAATAAAATACCCATTACAGACTTCTGATTGTACAGCAACAATAAACACAGTTAAATGAGACAAAAAAGAAACATTTTTACTACGTAGCCTACTTAATCGTAGTAGAAGCACAAAAAGCAAGCACTAATCACCAATCAACAAAATCTAAACATGTCGGCAAAGGCTGGCAGGTAAAACGCTCTTATTCTGAAACGCTCCCTTGCTAGATGCACGGACCCGTCAAGACGAGAAACGAGAGCTTTGAAGAATGTAGTAGAAGCACAAAAAGGACAATTAAAACCAAGTCATTAATGTGGAGCAGGCTGCACGCTGCGCTGCTGAAACACTGAAAGGCTTCCAGTGGAAGCTGACGCCATAAATAAACCTCTGCGCACACGCAGCCTACGTCCGTCCCTCAGAATTCCCATGATGCATGAGGGTGAAGGGAGTTTTGTTAAAATGTACAAGTAAGTTTGCCATTTGTTTGAAATACAAGTGTTACTTCATGATTTATGTTTATTAAAACGTGTCTCCTTGGAATCTAGTGTGTTTGTTGGTAATTGTTGTTGTTGTGATGGTTTACCATTGAAACCATGAGTGAAGGGACTGTTTCATTTCAAAAGAGCTGCTGAATTCTCCCAGTACAGCGTATCATCCTATACTGTTGTTAATGTCCCCACTATGATCAGCTGAGCATAACTTTCATGGACCCTGGGTTGGCCACCCCCATGCACCCACGCTACCTCCGCTAAAGTCCAGTACCATTAAGTAAGAAGTCCCCGCATGGATGCGGGCCTTTGAACTGGGTCAGGAATGCAGCCATTGTCAGTTTCATAAATTACACCTGTGCCTGCTCAGACAAGTGGAAATGACTTCTGTAACAGAGAATGTGATGTGAAGCTCTGTTATAGCCCTCATGATGCCTCACGATTCCTGCTGTTACTGAGAGTTACATCAGCTCCTGTTAACTCATCACTGTCATTAAGTTTTCACAATGTACCAAACAGTTTCTCTGTGTTGTCATACGAAGACACAGACTGTCACCTTTTGTCACATACTGGACGTCAAGATGCAGCCGAAGATTTAAAACTTTACAATAATAACCAACATTTGGTTTGACAGCAACATCCTAATCCTGTTAACCATCTCACGCTTCTTCACACAGAAACATAAAATCCCCTCAGACTAAAACGCAACACAACATTTCCATTCAGACGCCAAGAAAGGCTTCAGGAGATTTATGAAACAATAACAGCACGCAGTACTTCTGGACACTTTCAATCTCCCCTCAGCGGGATGACGGGCACGTGAAACATGTTTGTTAATGCCTTTATAATTATTTTCCTCAGCTCAAAGAGAAACAGACTGACGGAGTCTTAAATGGAAAGTGACGCCTTAGAGGAGGAAATCTTCACATTAGTCAGCTCGAGTTTATTTTTGTAGTTTTTGTAGTATGTGCATCAGAGACTCAACGGGAAAGCATGTACACTGAGAAATCCAGTGTGAAAACAAGCATAAAGCTCACCTTTGTGTGGCTTGTCCCAATAAGCTTTCTGGTGCAGCGGCGTCTTATCGTTTTTTTTCCCAACCAACGTTAAATGAAAACATCCGGTCCTAAGGCAGCGTGGTGGAGATAGTGATCTATTCCTATTAAAGATACAAGCCGGGTGCTGATAGTTTATGTGGCCGAAAGTTGCAATCACAGAGGCTGAAATAACAAGCGATGAGTGAAAGGAGAGATGATTGACTCTCCCCCAAAGTGATGGTTTCCAGCTCCCCCTGGGGGAATCCGAGTCGTTCCCAGGCCAGATGAGATATGTAAATGCTCTGTATTTGTGCTTTTACACTACATCTGCATTCACCAGTCATACACTGAGCCTAAGTGCTCAAACAGAAACTAACATTCACACACAGGGGCAGCCGCCAGGGGCAATTCGGGGTCAGTATCTTGCCCAAGGACACTTCGACATGCAACCAGTGATTGAACTGCCAACCTTCCGATTAACAGCCAACCCGCTCTACCTCCTGAGCCACAGCCGCCCCCTCCAGGGAGTTCTGAGTCTCTTCCCAGGTGGACGAGCCTGGAAAACCTCCTAACGCCCAATAGGATCCTGATCAGAGGTTTACCCACCTCACCTGGCTCCTTCTTAGCTCCTGACCCTAACCCTGAGCGGCCACCCTATGGCTCAACTCCCCCTTCACCACAATGGTCTGGGTACCACACTCAGACTCGGTGGTGCTTACTCCAATCCAGATTACTTCACGCTCACCTGCAAACCATTCTGGGCTCACCACCCGCAGGGATGGCGTGCATTATAAGCCAGGTGGCAAGCAAAGGCGGGAACCTGGCCGCGCTGACCCCTGGCATCGCAGACTGGTTTTGCGAGTGAACAGTATGTTTGGTCAACTGTCCGAACCTCCATTAAAGAGCTAGTTGAAGTTTAGTTTTTATTAGTTTTAGTCTTTGGGACCGCTTTCTCCCGACTTTAGCTTTTTAGTTTATTTTAGTCGGTTTCAGTTGGTTAGTTAGTGTAAAGCATTGTTTTAATTTTTATCTTAGTTAGAAAATGTTTTTTCATTGACGATAATAATCTTGCTTCAGACACTGTTGGACAAATGGACAAGCACTTTGAAGTGTGAGGCCTTAGCAAGCGTCCCCAGTCTAAATGACCCCTCTGATGCCAATGTCAATATCCTTTATTGTTGATCACTGATTCTTGAGAGTTGGGACAAAACACTTTTTAAAATAAAAAAAAAAAAAATACACAGTATATCAATTAGAGTTGTATGTTTCTGCAGAGAAAGGTCTTAGCTATTTAACCATGTAAAGGAACAGGTTCTAAATAAAAACATATTTTTAACAAATGAACATGTTTCCCTTCAGAGCTGGATTTGTGTCAACTCCGTCAGACACACTAAAAAGTATACAATTTTAATTCTTCCAATCCAACAAGAATATAAACTTCTGAAGTATATTGTAGTAGTGTTTAGTTACACTGATATGTAAAAAAATACAATATATAAACTTAAGTTGTGATTTCACACGATTCTGAAAACTCAGATTTCTAAATATTTGCATTTTCAAACTTTGATTTTAATTTCAATATTGTAAAAACAAATTCCTTAAATAAACAAAACATAAGAAGATTTAGATCAGATGGTCCTTTATTTAAAAAAACAACATAAACTGAAGGAAGAAAACATTTCTTCCCAAAAAATTAACAAAAACATACATCCAACGCTGTTGATGAAGATCTGACGGTGTTGACAAAAAAATATGTGCATTGTGATTATTGAACAGATGTGCTCTTTAAACTACTACTAAAACTACTCCTTGTTATTAGAGTATTGAACTTACTGTAAAGCAACTATAATAAACATATTGCACATACACCGTTTACAGCTATTATAAATTACACCATTTCCAAATATCAAAAAAAAAGCCAGAAACCAGGGGCCCTCCTCCCCTTCTGTTTTCATCTACCTCCCCTATACAACTTCTTATGCTCTCCTTTTTCTCATCCACCTCTTCTCCTCTTCCTTTCCTCCTTTGTAAGTAGCCATTTACTTTAAAGTGGTGTGCGTGTGTGTGTGTCTGTGTGGGTGGATGTGTTGAATGTGGGATTGCCCTGCACTGCCTACTTTATACTGGGTGTGGTCTTAAATGGACATTCCTTGACAACAATACTGCAACACATAATCTGTAGCTTAGAATCAGGTTCAGTTAGCTTAGTTAAAGGGTTAGTTCACTCAAAAATGAAAATTCTGTCAGTATTTACTCACCCTCATGTTGTTCCAAACCTCTATTTGTTCTGCTGTACACAAAGGAAGATATTTGGAAGAATGTTTTAATCAAACAGATCTCATTCCCCATTGACTACCATAGTATGTATTTTTTCCTACTATGGTAGTCAATGGGGAATGAGATCTGTTTGATTAAAACATTCTTCCAAATATCTTCCTTTGTGTACAGCAGAACAAATAAACACATAGAGGTTTGGAACAACATGAGGGTGAGTAAATACTGACAGAATTTTCATTTTTGGGTGAACTAACCCTTTAAGATTTAATTTTTGTCTAACCTGCACTTATGCCTTGAGCAGCAGGCGTCGGACATGCATACGCTCTATGAAGTCCATCACATCAGGGGTTATGCTGTAAATCTCTCGTTTTCTTAATTTGACTGGTCAAGTGGTGTTTTATTTGTAGCGTTTCTTCTTCTATATATTTTCTTTCTCATTTTGTTTCGTTGCTTTGTTACCTTCTTAAGCTTCTCTTTCAATTTTTTTATTTCTCTTGAATGTCTTTTTCTCGTTTTACTTCTCTCCCTTTCCTGTCTGAGAGACTGTCTGCTGTGTCTGGCACTGTATTCTTGAATATCATGATCTTGCGGACTATCTGGAGGGGTGTGTGCCTTCAGCACTGCATCTTCCTTGGATCTTTTCTCTCTGGACCTTTTCTGTGCCTCTCTCCAATACTTTCTCAAATTCCTCTTTGCCCTGTCTCCCATCTCGTCTATTTGTTTTACTTTTTTGTCTTTAACTCTCTTCTTCCACCTTTGTCTTTCCTTCTCTTGCATAGCATGCTTGCTCTCTTGGTCACTGTTTAATTTTTCTCTTCTCTTTTGTTGGTACTCTCTATTTCTTCTCCTTTGCTCCTCAACTGACAATTTCTGTCTGGCCATGCTTCCCTACAATACAAATTTAAATAAAGGAAAATGTACATGAATAAGACTATAGAATCAGATTTTGATAATTCAGATCATGATAAATGTTTTTTTGGTCATATCGCCCCCCAGCCCTACATTGGCTTCTAATTTCTCTATCTCTGTCTCTACATATACATATACACAATATATATATATATATATATATATATATATATATATATATATATTAATGTGCTGGCAAAGTTACACGTTACACAATAATAAGCAGACCACTGCCTCACCATTCTCTACAAGTCAGATGTGTATGGTTAAATAATGTAATGCATGCTATGTATGTGCATTTATGTCTAAATAAAACCCTGAAATAACAGTTTAACTCTTCACTATATTCACAAATAATATTATATTCACACATTAAGAGGTTATTGGTAGATTTGTCAACTCCATCAGCTTACAGGTCAACTCTGTCAGACATAGAACCTGACGGAGTTGACGTCTGACGGAGTTGACGTAAGGGCATGTATTTTCCCGCCAAAACATGTATTTTACACTGCAGCTAGGTAGTTTTTCCTCAGTTGCTAACTGTCCCAATAACCTCACTAAAATGCTTTAATTCAATCCACTATGGTTTTAAAAAAGTATCTTAAACGAAAGATGGTATTGACATTGTGCAGCTGTGACCAAAGGAATATTGACATTGTTTGTCTAAAATATAAAAAAATGTCAAACTTACCAGAGCATGTGTGGTAGTGCTGCATTCACCACAGACAGGGAGATAAAAAGGGGTCCTCAAGGATATAGCTGACCATGCTATTTCCTGATTTAAAGAGCTTTATGAAAAAATCTGACGGAGTTGACAGAAGCTGAGGACGCAACTTTAATAGGCAGATTTTTATGGAAAATATTGTTTGATGTTCACTTCATGCATTGTTTTTTATATTTATACCCCTTATTTTTATTTGATATATATGTTTTCACAATTGTAGAGCTTTTTTCATTTTTTTTGGGATGGTTAATATTGTAACTTCATGCTGAGGACAAGTGCAATAACATGGACTATCTAACCACAGACCATATATTTAAACAACTTTTCCCCAAAAAGATAAAAAAGTTTATTCTGAAAATCAGATGGGTATATACAATTCCTTCAGATTTAACTTTGTAAGTATGCCATACATGCTGAATTTCTTAATTTTTGCTATAAATTAGACTTTTCTATGTGGGACATGTTTTGTCCCGACTCTCAGGAATCAGTGTGGTATTATGTTCCTTTAACAGGTACACCTGTGGAGCAATGAGCACGCACACATGGACACATGTGCACAACACGATTCACATCCCTGCCGGGGGATTAACACTGTTCTGCTGAGTGAAAGTCGGTGGCGACAATGCACGAAGAGATGTAGCAAGACTTTCTCCAGACGAGCCAAACGTCTGGCTTTGCAACATCACAATCAGGACCAGTGTTTATTTACACTTTCCAAACAGCCTTTGCTGCAGTAATCTGAGGAGCTCTTCAGGCGTCGATGATGACGACTGAACAACACCTGAGGGGTTTTTGGATTTTGGATTTTTCTTTTGCATGTTTAAACTCGTGATACATCTTCAGGGTGTAAAATGTGAAGTAACAAAGGTGTGGGTGAATCAAGAGTGAATTGAGAACATCATGAATAACTGATGAAGTCACACAGAGTTGCCGTGTTGGGGTTGATGGTCAAACTTGTGGAGCAGATTCTCGCTGGAGGAAGTGCAGAGGGATGAGCTTTGAAGTGTGGACCCCCGAGACCGAAGCATCCAAAGAAAGAAGAGATGAGAAAGTCGGTGGTGTCGTTCAGGGATCAGAGGCGTGAGCTGAATCCCCAACGAACTACATGTGAGGGGCCACGTGACTGCAGTCTGGTCACTGATCACAACCACGACACAGTGGAGACGAAGACACCACAAAGCAGGAGCCAGAGACGATGACGGCGCCTGGAGAAGGGCCGATTTTTGGTAGAAGTTTTAACCCTACTTAATAAGTAGCTTCTGCATCACATCAGGTGAGCCATCAAAAGGAAAACCAGATCCAGGCAGGAGCCCACTGAGGGTTCTGCAGAGGAAGACGTACTCAGAGATCGAAGTGTAGAAATACTGTTACAAACAGTGGCGTGGGGTAAATTACAAAAGGATGGCAGCTCTGCTTGGCCTCCCTGCGTAGTCAGACTGAAGGCCAGTCTACGGGGGGGCAATATAGCGTTTCACTGCACATCAGAGGGCCGCTGTTTAACATACTGTAAAATACTCAGTGAGAAATAGAGAAGAGACGACAGCAACAGATTTATCGAAACTATAAGTATACAACTATACTAACTATAAACATTGTGTTTTTATTTAAACGATATATAGAGTCTGATAAGAACAGGGGAAGCCTGGTTTCCCTCGGCCTCTGGAGGAAAACGCCACTGGTTACATGTGAAAATCCTGCATTTAAAAGGTTAGGGAAAAGTACAAAATTATAAGTGTCTTACAGAATGATTTTTAGAATAAAAGGGCATCAAGCAGGAGGTCGGGCCTCAGAGAGGCAGAGACAGCGTGTAGAGCACAAAATGTTTTCACATCTAACACGCTAAATTAAGGGTTTATTTCCACCACAGCAGAGATGGTGGTTCTTTGGAACGAGGCAATTAGTTTGGTGAGAGAGATAAACTTGATTTTTTCTGCTCGATAAGGAAAACAGGTGGAAGAATATTTTCTTTCTTGAAATTTTGTGAGTTTTGGTTTATTAAAATAAAAAAAGCTCAGAGAGTGTGTGTAACGCAGCAAACTCGCCTCTCCCAGCTGAAACTAAGGTGGAGGCCCCAGCTGTATTATCTGTCGCCTCTGGAGGCTAGTTAGCATGCTAACTTCAGAGGATACTTCTGCAACACAATACGTTGACGTCTTTGGCAAAACTTCACAGTTTACTGTATGGGTTTGTCACCCAAAATTTCAGAACATTTTTGTAAAGGAGAACTGTCTCTCTCTCTGAACTCCTGTCAGCAAACGCCTCCACGTGTGTTCCTTTTTTATTTTCTGTTAGCGGCAGCTGGATGTCTGCAATCATAGTCCTGCAAAGATTCACGCAGACTCTTCAGACTCTCAGAGTGTCACTGTGGGCTACAGAGACTCGCACAGCTGGAACCTTCAACAAGCAGATTCACAGACGCATGTGGGCGGAGACAGAAGCTGCTAAGGCTTCCAAGAAAAAATACAGAATATAATAAACATTAAAAAAATAAATGTAAAATGAAATAAACTTTTACTAAATTCAAACCCTAGTCAAGGTTTTAGTTGACCCTTATCTTACTGGAGCCATGATCCTCTTATAACACGCAATTTTACTTTCTTATTTTGTTATCTGTCTAACATTCAGAGTCTGAAAAAGCATAAAACTAAACATTTCACTTCTTGAAATATATGTCTTTTTCATTAATTCCCTATTTAATTATGCAGATGAGTGTCTGTGTGATTCAGGGTCAACAGTCTCCATACCTGCAGAGGATTCAGAAACGAAGGTTCACAAAGGGAGAGTGTGGACCGAGTACGATGAAGCAGCGTCGGACGGACGCTGTGATGCAAATGAAATTAGACCTGAAGGGTTATTGTCTCATTTCTTACGGGTCATCAGGGTTAATAACACTCAATCTGCATAATACATGACTGTTTCATTGGCAGCACATATCTGCGAGGCAAAGAATGAAGGAGGCACGGGCGGCACTTAACATTTTCAATTATGTGACTCGTTATCGTTAATAATTAACAGGATGGCGAGCGTTTGGTTGGACATGAAGAAGGAACGGCAGAAAAGGTGCAGAGCAGCAGTAAAGAAAGAAAAACATGTTGTGTAGTGAAAAAGTAGCTGCCGGCTCTCATTGGCTGGATGTTAGTGTCGAGTCAGCCGACAGCTCTACATATTTAGCATGCTAGTTTTCTGGCTGGGGTCGGCGAACCTCTTTGATTCGTCATTGAGTAAGTAGTTCACACATAACGATTGGCGAGCTCTGATCGCTCGTTGATTTGCCCCTGATCGCAGCCCGACTGTCTGCAAGCTCAGCGGCTCGCGGATTGGGCTTAAAATCTTGTAGTGTGAACTCGGCTTTAAGAAATTATTTACAGGTTTCTAAGTAAACGTTTGTCCACCAGAGGGCAGCAGAGTGTGGCCAGAATGATGAATCATTCACTGAGCACGCTGTGCAAAGCGCTACGGCTTCTTTTTCTTATTATTCATCTTCCGTACAGAAGTGTTGCCAGTACAAAGTACACTGTTCAGTTAGTCGAAGTGTTACGGTAATTATCTTGTTAAACACGGAAGTCCGCGTGATGGAAAAATGGACAGTGAAACTAACCAGGTACGTCTCAACTGTAAGTCTTGAACATCCACTCGGACACATCGTGACGATTATAACTGAGCAGCTGATCCCAGAGCTGTGCAGGAGAACTGATCAATCTGATCAATGACGGGAGCTGAAACATATCATCAGAGATAAACAGAGTTTTTCTTATCCTGGTTATCATTTAAAAAAACACCCTGATCTTTTTTGTCGCAGTAATAATCACAAACTGCACTCACATCATTTCCTCTTCTATATTTTCGAGCCTTGCTGGTTTTACTTTCTGTCACTTTCCTGCATAGAATTCAAACGTGGAGTGAAATGATGATGAATGTTCATATACATGTCAGATGTGGAGGAGAAGAGCCGGAGGCAAATACATCACATGTAGAAAAGTCCCCTCGGGCCCCTGAGAGACGGCTGTTAAAGTGATAAATCATTGGAGGTGGGCTGGGGGGATGTTTATGTCTTAGAAGAGGTTAACTGCTAACAGTGGCTCACAGCTACATGTGGTTCTTACAGAGAGCTGAGGTGAAACTGAGCGGTGAGCCAGTGCTGAAGAGCCATAAATCTGCGTCCTCTCTAGCAGCCAGCAGGGGGCGACTTAAACCTGCGTCCTCTCTAGCAGCCAGCAGGGGGCGACTTAAACCTGCGTCCTCTCTAGCAGCCAGCAGGGGGCGACTTAAACCTGCGTCCTCTCTAGCAGCCAGCAGGGGGCGACTTAAACCTGCGTCCTCTCTAGCAGCCAGCAGGGGGCGACTTAAACCTGCGTCCTCTCCAGCAGCCAGCAGGGGGCGACTTAAACCTGCGTCCTCTCTAGCGGCCAGCAGGGGGCGACTTAAACCTGCGTCCTCTCTAGCAGTCAGTAGGGGGCGACTTAAACCTGCGTCCTCTCTAGCAGCCAGCAGGGGGCGACTTAAACCTGCGTCCTCTCCAGTAGCCAGCAGGGGGTGACTTAAACCTGCGTTCTCTCTAGCAGCCAGCAGGAGGCGACTTAAACCTGCGTCCTCTCTAGCAGCCAGCAGGGGGCGACTTAAACCTGCGTTCTCTCTAGCAGCCAGCAGGGGGCGACTTAAACCTGCGTCCTCTCTAGCAGCCAGCAGGGGGCGACTTAAACCTGCGTCCTCTCTAGCAGTCAGTAGGGGGCGACTTAAACCTGCGTCCTCTCTAGCGGCCAGCAGGGGGCGACTTAAACCTGCGTCCTCTCTAGCAGCCAGCAGGGGGCGACTTAAACCTGCGTCCTCTCTAGCAGCCAGCAGGGGGCGACTTAAACCTGCGTCCTCTCTAGCAGCCAGCAGGGGGCGACTTAAACCTGCGTCCTCTCTAGCAGCCAGCAGGGGGCGACTTAAACCTGCGTCCTCTCCAGCAGCCAGCAGGGGGCGACTTAAACCTGCGTCCTCTCTAGCGGCCAGCAGGGGGCGACTTAAACCTGCGTCCTCTCTAGCAGTCAGTAGGGGGCGACTTAAACCTGCGTCCTCTCTAGCAGCCAGCAGGGGGCGACTTAAACCTGCGTCCTCTCCAGTAGCCAGCAGGGGGTGACTTAAACCTGCGTTCTCTCTAGCAGCCAGCAGGAGGCGACTTAAACCTGCGTCCTCTCTAGCAGCCAGCAGGGGGCGACTTAAACCTGCGTTCTCTCTAGCAGCCAGCAGGGGGCGACTTAAACCTGCGTCCTCTCTAGCAGCCAGCAGGGGGCGACTTAAACCTGCGTCCTCTCTAGCAGTCAGTAGGGGGCGACTTAAACCTGCGTCCTCTCTAGCGGCCAGCAGGGGGCGACTTAAACCTGCGTCCTCTCTAACAGCCAGCAGGGGGCGACTTAAACCTGCTTCCTCTCCAGCAGCCAGCAGGGGGCGACTTAAACCTGCATCCTCTCCAGCAGCCAGCAGGGGGCGACTTAAACCCGCGTCCTCTCTAGCAGCCAGGAGGGGGCGACTTAAACCTGCGTCCTCTCCAGCAGCCAGCAGGGGGCGACTTAAACCCGCGTCCTCTCTAGCAGCCAGGAGGGGGCGACTTAAACCTGCGTCCTCTCCAGCAGCCAGCAGGGGGTGCCTCCAGCGGCTGCAGAAAGAAGTGTGATTGTATAGAAGTCTATGAGAAAATGTTTCTACTTGTCAGCTGATTTATTCCCTCAGTAAACACTTTCCTGATGAGTTTATGGTCTCAGTCGCTAGTTTCAAGTCTTCTTCAACACAGCGTGATGTTCATTTAGTAAAAATCCAAACTAAAACAGGGTAAACGAAGACCTAAAACAGGACTTTAGAAACAATGTCGCATACGCTCACGTTCGGCTCTCTGATTGGCTCTTCTAAGTCAAGCAAAGCAGAAACACGATGCTGCTGACAGAGTTTTTGATTTAGTATTTTTATTAAAATGGTCTGTACCGTGTAAATAACACTTATCTGCCTACACTTGTACTGAGCGTGTCGCTGTTTACTTTCCAGTCTGTTTTCCGCCGCCACACTCCCGTGTTGCAGTCAGTAACAGTCCCAGCTCGTTATTGGTGCGTGCAAAAAAAGGTGAGATTCTTCATCTGCACTTCTTTATTCTTTCTCCAAATCTTCTGTGACTACGGAACAGACCATCATGCTTCATGGTTACACCAGCAGGTGCATGCCCACTGTACGTTAACGCCCACTAGTCGTGCGTTTTAATGTAGACGGAGATGAACCCTAAAACGCTGCTGTGGACGGAGATCGTATTCGTTTTAATACTCCGTTTGTAAACTAAAACGGAGAAGTGTGGACGGGCCTAAGATATGACGCTCTGTTGCCAGTAGACTTGTCCATGTTTGTGATTGGTCATCTGCTGTTAACTCCACCCCTTTTTTGTGAATGGATTTTTATTTTGTTCGTTTTTTGGACTTCATCTCCACGTCTTACTTCACTCACTAGATGGCTCATAACAACAGAAAAGTAAAGGAGAACTATCTATATATCCCTCACACCTGCACATTTTGCAGTGTATCATCCTAAATGCCAGTTTTGGTTTACAGATGTCATCAACCCACTGATCTTTACTGTCCGCAAACACAGCTTCACTTTAATAAAGAAATACCTCCTGCAAAACAAAGTGCCACGACCCAGTGCTGATTTTCTCAGAGCAGCAGAGATGGTGAGAGGCTTTGCTCTCAGACTCTTCGCTGTCAGCTGGTGGAAAACAGAAAAAAAAGAAAAGTGTTCCATCTGGGCTTCACAAGACAAAAACCCAACGCAGCAGCAGCAGCCGTGGTATATTTTTATGTTCCACTGAACTGGCCTGCAGGGCTTTGCATCACTCCAGATCACTGATGGAGATGGACAGGGGAGAGGTGTGGATGAAGAATTACAAAAAGAAAATCATCTCAGGGTTCCCCCCTAGTCCATTTGGCATGCCTGGATGGGTGGAGGGAGTGTGTGGGTGGATGAGATGCAGCGAGGAGAAGAGGAGGAGGAGGAGGAGGACATATGGAGGGTGGGAGTCTTTTTTTAACAAGGGGTTCCTTCACCCCTGGGATACCTATCTGTCTGACCACAGGAGAGAAGAAGAGGAGGAGGAGGAGGGTTAAAGAAGAATAAAACAAAGGGGGGGGGGGGGGAGGAGGGATGGAGGGCCAGATCATCTACACCCTTTCCTGGAAGGGAGGAGTAAACAAAACTGCAGCCATGCATGGAAATGTGATTGTATATGTGTGTTGGATGCACACGTGTATCATTAGGCATCATTAACCACAAATTATACAGCGAGAGAGAGAGAGAGAGAGAGAGAGAGAGAGAGAGACAGATGCTGCTGTTGGCACATTATTTTGCTGCCCCCCCCCCCCCCACCTGCAATCTGCAGCCACAGGGAAAGAAAAGGAGAAGGAGAGAGAGGGAGGGAGAGTTAATCTAATACATGTGTAGTGTGATTAAAGGAAGAGCTTCATCGCTGTTGACATTTCAGATAAATGTGAAGCTCAGCGAGAGGATATTAAACACAGAAATCACACGTAGAGAAAAAACAGGCAGATGAAAGGAAGGGGAAGGGTTAAAAGTCTAAATCTATGAAGGGGAGCTCTCTCTCTCTCTCTCTCTTCCTCCCCCCTACCTCTCTCGACCGCGCGGCTGCTCGCCGCCTCTCTCTCCACCTGTTAGTGCGGACCGCTCATGCTCTGACATCCACCTGTTTGTGCAGGAATCTCCTCCACTCACACAATCAAAGGTAAGAAGAAAGATTACTTTTGTTCTCCTCCTCAGATGTTCCTCTTCGTCCTGTGTGATGATTGTTTTTACTGCTTTTCCTTTTTTATACACTTCTCAGAGGCTTTTAGATTATTTTTTAATCCCTCTTCATCATCGGTCGGTTTCTCTTTTCAAGTGTGACTGAGAGTCGATGTTTTTTATTGCATTTTATCCTTTGGCTTCTGCGGCATGTCACAGGGAACTGAGTACGTAGTAGTATTTCTGATTAAAATTTACATCAAAAACAAATAAAATAAAACACTTCTCATTTGTTATGAATGCAGTTGTTGTACGTCAGATAAATGCAAGACTAAACAACACACCTGTATATGAAAAACTACTATTCGATATTTGTCTCATAATACACACACATTTCCTCTCTTATAAACTACAGTACTGCATCATATGAGTAAAACACACTGTTTGTATGTTAATATGTATAATATATGTTAAGGACGTTTGTGCAGAATCCATAAATATAATAGCACAATATCTTTCTATATTGCACCTGCAGCACCCAATAATGATTCTCAACCTGCAACTTTTTTTTCTACGGTAGCTTTATTCCTTTTTTAAGGACTTCTAGTTTTTGTTCTCAGGGATTTTGAATGTAGTTGTTGTCCGTTGGGCACGTCAAATAAATGCAACGTAATATGATCATCTTATAAAATGTGATGCATTGTTAAAGATTAAACAACCCATCAGTATATGAAGTACTAATAATATTACTATATAACCCTATAACCCTAACCCTTTAACCAAATACTTTATGAGCTGGTCACTGCTTGTTGTGCTGAAACCAAAATAAAACAGTTAATGCAGGTTTGAGTAGAATCTTTTGGTACTTGTAAATTATTCCCCAGAACGTATTTTCTACTCTAGTAAAGAACAAAAGGAATTAAACCAGTAAATGTCTGATTTTAATAAACAGAACCTGGTCTGTGGACCCATGTCACACAGTCAAATTAGCTCGTCCTCAACCAGTTCTGTTAGTCCAAGTTTTGTTCACATGGTGCATCTGTTATAATAATTTACGATAACACCACTCAGCACGAGTACTTTTACTTTTATTGGAATAAAAATAAAACCATGTTTTGCTAAAATGCCACCTTATCTTGTTTTAAGCTTCGTGACAGGAGTTCTGTTTTTTTATCTTAAAATCTTGAATTGTTGTCTAAACCTACAAAAAAGCATATAATCCTCCAGAGAACAAACAAATGATCAACTAGGGAGGTACGTGGTTTTAAACGGACAGTAATGTTTTGATACTGAAGTACGTTTGGCAGGTAATACTTTTTACTAAAATAAATATTTTACTTTGACATTTTTTTACCCGGATGCTGCTTGTAGATGTTCACCTCCACTGCACACCGAGTTTAATCCTCAGCCCGGGGGATTACAGCGCAGCTATACTTTCCTCAGGTTTCGTTTTCTCCCTGTGTCATTTCAGTTTCAGCCTGACTGATCATCAATCAAACTACTTACATAGCACCTTTTGTGCTTGAATGCAGTGCAAGGTGCTTAACAGCAAATACACACAGGAGTGAAATAAAATGCACAGATATAGATGTGAACATATAAAACAAATCAAACAAAATATTAAAATCACAAGCAAAAAAATCACTAGGACAGAAGGTTAGCGGGGAATATCATAAACAATAGCGGCGATGCTTGCAAGCTTAACGGACTCATAGTTAAGCAAGCTTAAATAAGGGTAAGGGAAACACTCAACTAAAAAATGTAAAACTATGTTTTAAGATTTCTTTTTAAAGTATTAAAAGTGGAGATACCACTAGGTTAAAGCACATCACTGTAATCAGCAACATGCACCTCCTGAAACCTTTTTGCTGACCTCTAGTGGTTTTACTTCTCAGCTTGTTGTGGCAACCCGTTCTCTCTCCCCGACTCATCACATATAGACGCACGGTCAAGACCCATCGGTGTCAGTTTGTGACGCACTGGGCATCCCTGTAGCGTCATAGGTCAGCGCGGCGGGGGAAGCCCTGCAGCGTCAGCGTTTGGCGGTAAAGGTAGGTACAGTATATGATATTTAACAGAAAAGACTGAGTAAGGAGGCGGTTGGAGACCCAGACTTTGAACCAGGAGACTGGGGTTCGTGTGAAACAAAAAGTCAACATTAAATATTTTTATTTAAGTTAGGCAAGTCACGTAAATTGCGTACATTAAGAAAGTGGTGTACTGAAGACCAAGGATATGGTTATTGATATCAGAAGGAATGTCCATATGCATGAAGTCACATCCATTAAGGGTGAAAACAATGGAGTGTGTGCAGTCTTACAAATACCTTCGGACAATCATTGATTAAAAGCTGAGTTTTGAAGCAAACTGTGAAATGGTGTGTAATAAGGGTCATCATCGTCTGTTCTTTTTAAGGAAACTGTGTCAATTTCAAATTGAGAAAACACTGTTGATTTTGTTTTATCGTGCTTTTATTGAATCTGTACTCTCCTTTTCTCTGGTATCTTGGTACGGGAACTTAACGTTAAAGAGTCGGAACTCTATTAACCAGATTGTGAAATGGTCCAGCAGGTTGATTGGGGAACCACTACTGAACCCAGCTTCGCTGTATACTAGGCAGTAACAGCGCATGAGTATTTCAATTTTGAGTGACCAGCTTCATCTGCTGTATTATGAATTCCAGTATCTGCCGTCCAACCGACGGTTTAGAGTACTGCGGTGTACAACAAAGCGATATAAAAACAGCTTTGTTCCCGTAGGGATTAATTTTATGAATAGTATTAAGATGGAGATTGTTTTAATGTGATTTTAGTGTCTTGTTCTGTTTGTATGATGTTATTGTTTATATGACTGAGAAATAGCCTAAACTTGTTCTCTGGAACGTAATTTACCTACAGGTGTAAATATACAGGAACCTGAACCTGAAGTTAACTTACGTGTTAACTGACCTGCTAGGTAGTTATTTTAACCCAAACCATGATCTTTTCCTACCTTAACCAAGTAGCTTTTGTGCCTAAACCGAACCAAACTGCAACGTTTCACCACTTTAATAATGTGCTGTTTAAAACGTTTCAAAACGCTAGCGTTTTATTTTGAAAGTCTAACCGGACTTGCTAAGTGTTGCTAACTTGACCGCGGAGACCTAAAGGTTTAAAAATGACGCTAAAGGGCCTTTACCAAGTGTCAATATGTGACGAGCCGGGAGTGAGGCTGTGTTGGTTGTGGTGACGTAGACGTGTACTCCAGGATGTGTCAGTACACTGTGACATTTAAAACAGCAACAATTCACAAAAACTTAATATAAATATAAATAAAACTCAGTTCGCAGGAGTCTAATTGTGCAAATGTTTTGCGTCAAGTTGGACTCTTTTTAAAAAAAAAATATTTTTGGGCATTGACAGAACAGTGGACAGACAGGAAAGGAGGGAGAGAGATAGGGGGCGACATGCAACAATGGGCCGCAAGCCGGACCTGAACCTGGGCCCCTACAGTAAGGACAACTTTGATGAAATTTGATCCATGAATTTGCAGCATTTGCAGCAGAGCTGAGCCCTGAGTGGACGGTGAGAGTCCAACATGGAGGAAGCTATCGTAGCGTAGAACCAGGTTTTCACCCAGGAGACCAGAGTTCGTTTCCCGTGTGAAACAAAACAACATTGATTGTTTTTCTGTCACATAAGTAAAGTAGTTCTTTTAAGCGAAACCGTGATGTTTTCCTAAACCAAACTGCGCCATTTCACATAACCACTAGTTTTATTTTGAAAGTCTAACCTGGCATTGCATATTTGTTTTTGCTACATGTGCAAAAACGAAGCTAAAATGTACCCAGGGCATTAAAAAGCAACGACGAGAGGCCTTGACAAAGCGCCCATATGTGACGAGCTTGGATGAGAACGGGTTGGTTAAATCTAAGTCAGAAAAATCTAAACGCAAAGTAACTCACAGCCAGATTTAAATGTTTAATAATATTTTCTGTGATTTTTATCTCAAAGCTCTGATTGCCCTTTCATGTCCTAACGTCACTTCCTCGTAGACTGTAGAACAAGAACTCCTCAGGTTTTTAAAAAAACCCAAATCCAAGAGCATTTAAAAATACAGTACTTTATCTTTATCTTATTTAAAGAAGTCACTTTCAAAGAAAGAAACAAAACAAATTAGGAAGAAGGGAGGTGATTCTTTGCACGCAGCAGCATTTAAACTTTAATTAGAGTCACCAGATTTCTTTTTGGCTGGAGTTTCGGGTTGTTTATTGGTTCTTAATTACTGTGAGCCCTTTGTTCCCCGTCCTTCCTCAGACACTTGCGACGCAGCATCTTGAAAACAGCCAGTAACATCAGGTATGTGTCGGCGCTGAGACAGTTCTGATTTACATGCAGCTGCTGGCGGGGAAAAATTATAATGTGGCGTTCCGGTGACTGGAGGTTTTTAAAATCCCAGAGTACCAGAGAGGGTTTTGGCAGGAGCAGTGAATTAATTTGTTTTTTTATGTGATGATGGATTTAGCCAGTAGTGTGGAGCAGCGTGGTGGTCGCTCATCATCCTGTGAGGAAGTAACGACGTCCACTGACGTTCTCTCCCAGGTGTTCCCCTCTTCTCAGAGTAATGTGAACTCATGGCAAAGAACATTAACGAGTAATAATAATCTTTTATTATGTAATTATATAGTTTAACTATATAGTACTTTGAGTGAATTTAGACTGAACTGACTAGAAAAGCACTCGAATACACTCCTCCACTAAGACCGTACGTTTTATTAAATCTGCATTAGCATCGAGGTCAGTGATGGCATGTAACTAAGTACATTACCTCATGTACTGTAGGCTACTTAGGTACACATTTGAGGTACTTGCACTTGAGTATTTTAGTTGTATGCTACTTTCTTCTTCTAGTGCACCACACCTCAGAGTAGCACTGTACTTTTTACTGCCCTTCATGTGTCTGGCGGCTTTAGTTCATCCCCTTTATCTCCAGGTGATAAACTAGTTCCTCTTAACACATCCTCAGACCTCAACGACAAAAAAAGGTGTCAAAAAACGTCTTGTACAAGCGTTGGCAAGTACCAGTCCAGCTGCAGGCATCCCGGACCTAAGTAGGCTACATTAAGTAGGGTTGGGTCCCGAAACCTATATGGAACCGGTTCTTATACGACCTGTACCTACCTGAACTAGAACGCAGATTTCGGCACCTCGTTTCGGTGCCACTTAAATGTGTCAATTGAAATATTTTTGCTCTGGTGCTCCGAAAACAGACGTAGGAAGCGTTGCCGCCATTCACCGCAGTAACATTGCCAAAATATAGCATCACACATTCGCTGACAGCCATGGCACCTTCACTGACCTCCTGGAAACGCTGGAAAACACAGTAACTACATGAAACCTTCCTGCCTTAGTCGAATGCACAGTGAAGTTTGAAGTTGGTTTGCAGCATAAAAATACCAACTCACAACAGATTTTGCTGTCAGTCCTGTAGCTGGTATTTATTGTTAAATTACTGTAGTTGGGTTAGGTTTTATTTATTGTTGTTAATTTGTATGTAAATTTTTTGTGTTTTGTATTTACTTATATTTATCTTTAAGTATACTTTAAACAGTTAATATATTTTTAGGCTTTTTTTTTGCTTCTTTTTTTAATTAATTAATTTCATCAGTTCAGGCACCGTTTTGGCAACAAAACCATTTTAAAAGTATCGATTTGGCGCTGGAATCGTCGAAAATCCTAACGATACACAACCCTAACATTATATATTAACACGTGTTAAACATTGAGAAACGGTGGTAGTTTGATTAGGTTGAGGCAACAAAACCTCTAGGTTTAGGAAAAGATGATGGTGTTATGGTACATTACGTAAGTCGTCTACAAAACTCCTTTTGCCCCTAGAGGTCGCGGCCTATCAAACACGTAAATATGGGTCGTAATAAGCTGCTGCATGATCGACTTGTACGCTCGTTTTTTTCTGCTGGAGACGGGCTGTTTCTCCTTCTTTCAACCTTGCATCAGCTGGAAAGTGCATCGTCACAAAGCTGCAAACAGGCTGTTTTTTGGACTGTTTATTGGTCCGTGGTTCTCACAGGACAGCAACGTGTTGTATAATAATAAATAAATTATCTCAACAGCTTGATTTACAAAGTGTCCACGCGACAAAATGTTGAAAAAGGCTCTGGATGGATTTTTAGTTATTTGCATTCTCACAAATGTCAATGAGTCGTCTTAAATCACTTTCAGTCTCCTGCAAGGCATCGTGCAATTTCAAGACCAGTCAAGACCGTAACTTTGGGAATATCAATAAATTGCATTTGCATCGTCTGATTTATTTGTTAACAACCTAACTTTGATTTGATGTAAAACTTATTGCTTCAAATCCAACAAATAACCCTAATTATAAATGTGTTGTCCCTGTTAACGACTGTCCCCCCTCCCCACGATGGTCAGCATGGAAAAGGAGCGTTGAATAAAGACTCTTAAGTTGATTTCAGCTCTTACTGTTTGTATGTGGGTGTTTTAATGGGAACATTTGAGAAGTACCTGTGATCTTGTTCCACATTTTATTCTGTGTCATGTAATGAGGGGAACTGGTCTTGGTCTCGACTTGGTTTCAGCCCTAAAAGTCTTGGTTTGGTCTCGGTTTGGTCGGTCTTGACTCCAACACTACGTGACGCATATAAACCCTGAATGATGCTGCAGAGTAAACAGCTGACTCTACAGCAGCATGAGTGTTTGTTTTATCGACAGCAGCTGAATGCTTGAGCACAAATCAATAAGTTCTGACATTATATGTGAGGCTGTGATCAGTTAAGGGTGCGCCTCGCCTCGCCTCGCCTGTCAGTCAGCCATCAGGTCAGTATTCAAAGTGACACTGACCACTGAGTCACCCCTCCACAGTGAAAGAGTGAGTGAAGGGAGAGAGCTATAGGTGAAGACATATCTGCAGGAAAACAAGCTACACAAGGGGGAGGGAGGGGGAGGGAGGGGGAGACAGACACCAGGATGAGAATAAAGACAGCAGGAGTGACTGGCAGCTGAGATAGGACAGTGAAGAGGAGAGCGGGTGAACGAGGGAGGTGAGGAGGCGTTTCATGTTTTCATTAGCATACCGTATACTGCGTTTCCCTCAGCTTAGCTCTCCGCTGCTGCATCTCACCAGTAATCCCACTGTGACTGAAAATCAGTCACTGGACGCGCACCAGATTTTCACTTTCATGTGGGAGAATGTTTCCGCTGATAAATGCTGCTTCCCCCCTGAATTAAACATGACTGCAGCAGAGCGGCAGCCAGCAAACAAGCCAAAAGTGTATTTGACAACGTTTCACATGTGATGGAAACAAAAGATCCCACACTGCACCATCACCGAAGGTCCAAACCAGCTTTACCTGCTGACGGTCTGAGGACCCGAACAGAGCCGAGTAAGAACACGAGCGCAGGTGGTGACAGGTGTGCAACGACTTATCAGCATCACAGCATCAAACACGTATCACGTGATCAGCCCGTCCTCAGCAGGGAAACGGCCGTACAGGTCGATCAGGCAGCAGCTCATTACGACCAGTGTTACTGGTGGTGGTTACTTAAAAAAGGTAATGGATTATACCATAATCCAAAGTAATACTTTACTTGATTACTCACTGCTGAAAGTAACTAGCTACACTACTAGTTATCCAGTAAATCTTGCTATTCCTCCAATTATAGGAGACCCCTGCAGGTAAATAAAATTTGGTAACAACTAGAAACAACCAATGAATAATACAATAGTTAAACTTTCCAAGTATTGATTTTATGTTGGGAGGAAATTACGGTTAATCATCTGTCCACTAAATTGGACTTTATGCATCGCTGGCTATATTTCAACTACAATTAACAATCACTGAAACTTTGTTTTTCTTAAATACTTTTTTGGATGTAATTCAGTGGATTTACGTTACTCTTTTGTAACAAAAACAATATTTTGTGCAGATTAGTTCCATTGTGTGAGGAACATTTAGTGTCTTGCAGGATAGGGGAGTAAATTAGAGCCACTAGAGGGCATCGCTGTCGTCTCGCGAAACTAATGTAAATACTTCCACCCCTCGAAAGATGTCCTTGGCAGCTCTGCCATTTCTGTGTCCTCATGAACTGACATAAAAGTCAAAAGTGAGGTTGGAAAAGTGTTACGCAAAAACGCACAAAAAGGGACGTTTGATTTATTTTTCTCTCCTCCCATTATGCGGATGGTTGAAGAACCAGTACGCAAGTAACACAATGATTTTGTTATTAGTAACTGTAATGTGATTACGGAAGTTATCAACAGTAATGCATTACATTACTGCGTTACAGACAAAAGTAATCTGATTACAGTAATGCATTACTTCCCAACACTGATTACGACTCATATTTTTTGTTGCCTCTAGTGGCAGAAGAAGTCAGGTGACTTCGCACCCGTACTTACACTAACGAGCGTAGTTGTCGTCAACTTCGGTAACATCAGCTGCAGAGACACGGAGGAGGGGAGAGGCTGCAGGTCATGGATTGGCTGTTATCGGTACAGCACATTTGAAACTCTCATCAGATCAGATGAGAAGGAAACGAAGTAGCTCTCTCGTTAGCTACTTGTGTTGTCATATATCAGATGTATGCTGGGCCACTTTGAGGTTGCTCCTGGGCCGGATGTGGCCCGCGGGCCGCCTATTGAATAGGGCTGCTTTACACTGTGATTATTGGTAAACTCACTCTGGCAGTCATTTGTGTACATGATGTATAAGAGAGGAGCTAGGACACAGTTTTTTTGTCGCTGTGTTGTGAGATCCTGTCTCCCAGCATCATAAATTGCTTTGCAGTGTTTTGCTGTCGGATAAACCTTCAGACTCTCGGGTCCGTTGCTCAAACTGGATTTCCTTTATTGAGTTTCGTCAGCAGCGCCTGCAGTCACACGCCTGCAACACTCTCACTCTGAACGCCTTCTTGGACATAAACCAGTGTGCTCGTTTACTGCCGCCTTGTATCCGCAGTGATGGTTCACACGCAGGAGTACGAGTGTCTGAGATTCAATTTGGTTTGTTTTATCTCAGGATGCAGAATCAGCTCTCCTCCTTCTGCTCGCAGCAGCAATTCAAACGCCTCTGAGGGGAGAATCCAGCTAAACACAGCAGTTTTTTTCCTCAATAGGGAGGATCGCTGATATAAACATTATAAAAAAATGAGCAAGAAGCTCTTATGTACTTCATACAAAATACGAAACCAACAAATCATCCAAACTACCTCCCAAACTGTTACAGGAATGATTGATGAAGTCGTGCAGAAGAGAAAAAGATCCATAAAATACAACATGAACCTAAAAATCCAGTCGAGTCATTCTGCTTTTCAGTTCCCACTTTGATCAACGCCCTCACTCTGCTCACACTTCTTTAGTTTGGATGAAAGTCTCTGCTTTGGCCTCCTTATGGACTCCCTGCAGAGCTTTCTACACACTGAGTGGATATCCACCCACCATCACTTTCTCCCACTTTCTTAAAGTCTACAGTTTCCTGATCAGTGATTTGTCCTCTTCCTTTTCTCGGCCTGCTACCACTTCACGTGGAGAAGGATGAGGGTCTCTAGGTGGGAGATGAGGCAACTCCTTTGATAATTGGACCCAGCTGTTTAACAGTTTTTGCTAACGAGGAGTCCACTCAGTTCTTTTCCCTTTTAACGTGATCATTTAAGGCAGCAGACTGTTCGTTTTAACGCTGCACTGACAGCAGCAGCCTTTAAACACTGATCACAGAGTAAAAACAGGATTATATTCCTCTTCTTCCTCCCCCAATAACACTACTGTGAGCAAGACTCTGGTTACCATGTGTGCTTACGGACGTTCAGTTTCAGCTGCAGGACGATGCATCATGTACAGTAAGTGGATTATTGTTCGACACAATGAGAGGCGGGACCCTCAGACTGTTACTCAATACCACAATCGAACCACTTCACTTTCACTGGAAAAGTCTCTCAGGAGAAACAATACATTCAGTCTCAAATCTGCATCCGCTGACGCATCTGTGGAAGCAGACGAGCGATGTTGAACACTGAGCTTTTTCTCTGCCGCAGAGCGTCTTCCATTTCTCATCTGTCCTCATGTGAGGGGAGGCGGGCGAGCGCCGGCAGACTGTTGGATGTGGATTGTTTTGTATTGACTGACTTCAGTGCACTCTGAGCATTTAGCAGGCGCACAGGGACCTGCAGCCCACCTTCATTTACACATGAAGATCAGTTTACTCGGCGTGCTTAGTGCCACTCAGCCTTTAAAAACAGCTGTACAGTGTAACATCTCCTGAGGCTCTGGAGGGATCTTTCTCTAAAGTACAGCCCGTTCTCATTCCCAGCGCGTCAAATACTTTGTCACGTCCTTCTGTGTCTGGTACCAACGCACATGGCAGCATTTAGCGTCATAGTTCAACCCTAAACGTCAGCTGTTATAACAGAAAAGTCTGAGTAAAGAGGTGGTTACGTGGTTGTTTTAAGCTAAAACGCAAAATTTCCTAAACCCAACCAAATTGCAGCGTTTCACAACGTTAACCACTAGTTTTATTTTGAAAGTCTAACCAGATGCTACACGTACAAAAACGACCCTAATGTGTACCCAGGGCGTTAGAAAGCAACACCAATCGTCCATATGTGACGCCCTGAAAACGGGTTTGAAAGTAACCCCTGATGATGTCATAGTGATGTCATCTGTGTGAGACGTCAAAATCCCCCAACCAATTAAATGTCAGATGTGGTGGTTGTCAGTGCCAAATCTGTGCCGCCTGCAGGATCCGTTCTGCACATGAAGAAGGTTACCGCATATCTGCCTGTTCAAAATGATCCAACTAAATCTTTCAAATCAAGATTACAAAATGTTTTTTAATCGCTGGAGATGAAACTGTTCACTACGATGTAATGGGAATATACTTAAGATGTGAAAAACCTTATTCAGCGGTACATTTTTAGTTTCTAATGATGACAATCTAACAATGTAGCAACACAACAGCTGTAGGGTTAGCTGGTCGACATGCATTCAATCGCTGACGCACACACCCCTGTGATGGTTAGGGTTAGGGTAAGGGGCTTTAGGAAGCTGTCAACACCTTTTATACTAACATAGCTAGCTACCTAGTGCTTCCGGTCTAGACAGGGCGTCTCATACATACTCGCCCGGGGGCATTTCATACGCATGCCGAAGGGTACCTTTTACATCAAGGTTTCATCATCAAAGTTTCTGACCCAACCCATGTCCTACACGCTGAGCATCAGCTTCTGCCCTCTGGGAGGAGGTTCAGGTTCCTTAGCTGCAGGTTAAACAGATTTAAGCAGCAGGTAAGGAAAGATTTTACTGCAGGGATTTAATCACATCTTTTGATATTAATTCACTAACACCTTTGTACATTTTGTATGTGGAATGGTTGTTTCTTTTTTCATGGATGAAAGCTGAAGCCAAATAATTTACTTTATCTTCAATCTTGTTCGCTTTACTTCGCTTACTCTTTAACCGGGTCCACTCCCGCCCTCCCCGGCTTTATTACGTATGTACTTCCCTTGCTTTCTTTACAGCTTTTGGAATAAAATGACCGTTATCACATAAACCAGTGCCTGTACTTTTTAACTATATCAATCATATCAACTAAAGCAGAGTCAGGGGCCAAATCTGTATAACAGCTACGTGGTGTGTTATAGTAGCTGTACAGCACACCAGCCTCCCATCTCCTTGATGGGAGGCTGGTGTGCTGGTGTGAGGAGAAAATCAAACGCCAAAGTCAATGACCAGAAGTGCATTAAGTTATTATTTTATAGGGGTGGATTAGGCCGCTCCATGTGTGTGTTAAATACTGGTTGGGTAGGATCTGCATTGTCCTTTTGGAGCCATCTTGGCAGGGTGCAAAATAATCACCAGCCACCAGCCAGATGCTGGTAAAATATGCAAATGGACGGTAGATTTACTTCACTCACCAGCCAAAAAACAACAGTAATCTATTGAGTGGCTGGTGCACTTCGAACATTCACTCGCCATTTGGCTGGTGGACAAATTTTGCATCCTTGACTTTGAATTGTTTGTACTGGTCACCTTTATTTAGATGAGTTTGTTAATTTACTTCCCATTTTCCGCGATTTATTAATTGCTAAAAAGGGTTCTTATTTTCAACGTTCTTCCTGCGGTGAATTCGAGACTGAAATGTCCTAATTACAGGAGATCCAGGAACATGATACGCAGGGCCAGGAAACACTGAGTTCCAGTTAAAACAAACCAACAACGATAACAACAGTTGGTAGGAAGCCAAATGCAAACTGCGGTCTGTTAAATGGAAACCTCATTAGAGAGCTTTCTTTGCACCCTGGGGTGGTTCTGGTCCTGTATGTGTCTCCTACATCTTCATCTCAGCAGCACAGCGTTCATTAAACTGTTTATTTTCTGTCCATTCGCTTCATTTTCCTTCAGCATCAGGCTGCGACACACCTCCTCTCTCTGCGCTCTCAAATATGGTCCCTGCATACCCGCACACATGTATATGTCTTCCCTCTTTTCATGTGACAGACACACACTACTCATTAAACACCTGCTGTCAGTTACCTGCAGCAGGGCACGGGGGCTGCTGCCGGGGATAAATTGTGTCAGACCTGGGGTTTGTAAAACAGGGGAATGAGCATGGCTGTGTGTTTCCATCAACATCAGGAATTGAAGGGTCGAGGCGGCGCAGCACAGGTTTCCCGTAATGAATTCCAAACGTTGTAGACAGTTTGGTGAGAAGCTGTGGAAATGTTCAGTGCTCAGGTCTGCACAAACATGACAAAGTGAGCTGTTATGTGTCTGGGGTCGTGGTGATGTTCTCAGCTTCCTTTTATCAAATCTCAAGTTCAGACTCAAACCAGTCCCGAGTGTCTCACAGCCTGATGTCTCCTCTTCCTCTGAGCCATAGAAACTATCATCAGGGAGCCTCACTGCTGCACTGGCTCACATGTTCCTCCATCAGCATGAACACACACACTGTAGTTTATTCTGACTCAGGCCCACGAACACCGTCCTGCTGCCCCAGACACTCACTAGAGCACCACATGTGGTCCTTATTTATAGGGCACTTTTCAAAATCCATGTTACAAAGTGCTTTCACATGGGCAGAAAATAAAACACACACGTCATAAAATCAACTGGTCCTCCAACCTAAACGACAAAATAGGAGATTTATCCATGCCAGTCCAGAGACCGGCAACCAGACCTTAACTATGTTATGTCACATGACATTAAAGAGGTGGTATTCTGCTCATTTTCAGGTTCAGAATCTTATTTAGAGGTTGTACCAGAGCAGGTTTACATGGTTTAATATTTTTGTCATACTGCACATTGCTACAGCTCCTCTTTTCAGCCTGTGTTGAAGGCTTCGTTTTAGCTATGGAGTGATACATCTTGTCTCTAAATGATCTTTGTTGGGAGTCGCACATGCTCAGTTCCTAGTTAAGGACTACTAGCCAATCAGAAGCAGAGTAGGGCGGGTCAGCGAGAAGCCGGTAAACAGCTCGGGTTGCAAACCTGTTACATGCACAAAAAAGGTTTATAACTCATTAAGGAGAGGGAAAAAGCCAAAAAGAAGAAAACCACCTCTTTACTGTTTGGATAGGTTTAGGAAAACATTGTGGTTTGGATTAAAATAATATGACAGAACTCGTGACGGAAGTCAGCAACACTATTTAACTTAAAAAACAAAATAACCATTTACTTGCTGTCATACGGGACTCAAACTCAGTTCTCCTGTGAGAAAGTCCTGGGTTGGTTTAGACCCATCCACCTCCTTTTGCAGACTTTCTCACAAGTTACAATATATCACCCAACTTCTTCCTTTGCTACCGTCGTTCGCTACCACAACAAACGTTAGGGTCATTAAGGGTCATAATAACGTTCTAGCTCACAGGAAATGGTTACTGGTACTCCTTTTTCCCTCCCTCTCTCTCAGACTGAGCCACACGTGCTGTACTTACAAATCCCCATATGGATCCTCTTTTTGTCCGTGTAGGGTGGGATTTGTGAGAAAACAGAGGGGAGATGTTTGGAAACGTTTTTCTTCTTTTCTTTTTCGTGAAAATACCCCACACCTCCCTCTGTATGGTTCGGCACGCAGGTGAACTGTGGATTGATTGCAAAGTTTAACCATCACAGCCTGAGAAAAAGTAAAGTTTTACTGCCACTGTTACTTTTATATAGCGATGCAGAGTTGCAGTGAAAAGACAGAGAAGACAGATGCATGCTGTGTGCGACAGAGGGCAGAGCCACTGATTTAAAAACCGTCATTAGCCGTGTTTCCATCAACGTTTTTTACGCGCATTTTAAAGTATCGCATTAGGAAAAGGTTGATAGAAACAGCACAATTCGAACAAAACTTTAGGCAAGGCAAGTTTATTTGTATAGCACATTTCAACAACAAGGCAATTCAAAGTGCTTTACATAAAACATAAGCAACAGGGAAATATACAACAGTTTAAAAGCAACACAATAGGGAAGTTAATTAAAAAATACACATTAAAATAATAATAAAAGTTACAGTGCAATGTACAACCAGGTTTCAAAGAGTTAAATGGAAAATAAAAACAGGCTGAGAGCTTGAGCAAGTAATTGAGTTACAATTATTCTGAAAAGAGAATAAACAGAGAGCTTTAACTTTAACTTAATTTCACAACAAAGTTTTTCTGATTATTAGTGATATTATTTCTGTTGTTGATTTTAATCATCATTTACTATTGATTTTAAATATTCTAATTTATGCACAGATCAATGTTATTTGTTATGATTATTTTCATTTACATGCATTGTTATCAACACAATAATACACCACATGTATGTCGACTGTATTGCAGAACAAAAAACTTCTGCTCTGTGTGACACCACAACAATTACATGACCCTGTATGTTCTAAATTATGCACAGGTCAGTGTTACTTCAGCTATTAATGTACTTGCATTGTTATTTGTATAAAAACACGCCACATAAAGTGTGCATGTCGATTGTACTGCAAAATAAAAGAATGAGCAGCTGCTCTGTGTGACGCCACAACTCTGCAATTACATGACCCTGTATGTTCTAAAGAATTATCACACATGGTGACGCTGCATTTTATTGCATCTGACCATGTTCACGCTCCTTCATTACCTGCACACATGTGGAGGTGCTGCATTATAGGTCACACTTCGGCATAGGAAACACCTGTGCCTCCTCGCTCTAAGCTCCTCCAGAAGCTTCCTCTCTCCTCTTTCCTCGTCTCCTCGAGGTGCATTTAAGGGATTGGAAGATCCGGTTAGCGTAATGAAAAGCACCCCCTAATCGAGTCTGGTCGGGTCTTTCGTTGCTGCAGGTCTGCACCTCTGTGTTGTTTCATTTTCTTTGTTTGTATCCCTGCACTGCTGACTTTACAGACTCCATCCATCCATTGTCAACAACTCATCCTGGGGGGGCTGGCGCCAATCCCAGCTGGCATTGGGCAAGAACCCACCAGTGACTTTGCAGACTCCTCCCACTCATTTGCTTTGATTGTTTTGTCATAAATAAATTACTTTGTGATTTAGTATACCTGTGTATGTCCCGGCTGTGACAGTCAACATGTGTCATACCTGAGTGGTTCCAAGTGGACTCTGGTCGTGTGGTGCATCATCATCACCGGAGAAAACTCTGAACTCTGAAGGAGGACAGGTGACATGTGTTGCTGCTCTTCTCACTGTGGCTGCTTGTTAATTGGTGGAACATTCTGCCTCTGCCAGCTCTCTCCCTGGATCAGGTCTCATTATCCTCTGGGACCTTTGACCTGGGAATAATTAGACCTGGTAAACTAAAACAAACTGAAACTAAACGCAACCGCATTAAAACTAAAGTGAACTTCCCTTAACACCGAACAAACTAAACTGAACAGAAATTAAACTAAAGTGAAACATAAAGTAAAGTGAATCGGCTCCAGACAGTAAACGGACCTTGTGTTGGCATCGTCTTGTTAAGTAAACCCGTCTCTCTTTGTTCTTTCAGACTCTATGACGGTGCGGCGAGGAAAGAAGCTCAGCATCTCCATCCAGGAACACATGGCCATTGACGTTTGCCCTGGCCCCATCAGACCCATCCGACAGATCTCTGCCTACTTCCCCCGCCTGTCCCCCACCTCCCCCGGCCCAATCTCCCCGAACCCTGTCTCCTCCCCTCTGGCCCTCAGCCCAGGTTCTGTGGCCTCCGGGATGGGCGGGGCCCACCTCCTGTCTCCCCTGCTGGCCCACGGCCGGCCGGCCGGGGGCGGGTCTTTGTCCCTGACCAGCAGCGTGGACACGTCGGTGGAGATCAACAGCTCCGACAGTGACGACTGCAGTGAGCCTCGCTGTTGGCATGTGTCTGTGTGTGTGTTTCTGTGCATCCCTACTCACCTGCAGGCTTTTTGCACGAGTCGGCCTCATGTTTCGCACTATAGCTCCGGTCTCGACAGTGCTGAACGCTCAAGCTCCTCTAAGATCTTTTTTCTTCATTTATTCGTGACAAGAGATGTTAGCTGTAGCTTTTAGCTAGCTTGAAATGTATGGTAACGGGTCCAGCTGCAGCCGCAGAACGAATCTGAAGGAAGTTGAACTTCTGAATACGATTCATGGGCTGGTGGGGTCTGACAGAGAATGTAGCCTATGTTAGGGTGACCATATTCTGGTCTATCCTTATTTCTTTGCTTGATAGTAGCTAAAATTGTTACCTTTCATAGCTGTCATTTACACTGTGGACGCTGGGGACATGTCCCCACCACTTTATTAAAGGAGACCTAATATGCGTTTCCACAGTTTTTGACTTATCTACAATGTCATAATGTTGGATGTTCATGTTAAACATGGCTAAAGCTTCAAATAACGAGGTTAAAGTATTTAAAAGAAATCCCTGTGAGCCAAAACCTCAGATTGAAGTCATTGTAGTCAATGCTTGTGCTCGCACCAGAAGCGCCACAGCCCGTCCCAGAACCGGCTCTCCACTTGAATCATGCAAAGCTTGCAAACAGGAGTCACAGAACTACAATATAGGACTGGAAAAACAGAATAATAGGTCTCCTTTAATGCATAAATTGTTAAAAAAGTGTTCTGAAATGTAGCTTGCCGTTAAATAACAAATGAAAATGCCTTTAGAAAGGTTTAGTTGCACATTAAACAAAAAAACATGCAGTGCAATTAAAATATAGAAGAAAAAAATGTCCAAAAACAAGTAACTTCAGTAAAAAAAAACAGCTGCTGATTAGAAAATGACCCCAAAATGTGCAGCAGCGATCAGTAACTTTAACAACTTCTTGTCACAGTTTCTTTTTGGCCAAGTTTTTGTTCTCTCCCTGTGAACATGACAAAAGAGAAGACTAAACCACGCCTACAAACAGATCTGAACGCAGCACAGAATGACTGAGAGCTGCACTGACTTAGATTCTATTATATTTATATATTTTGAAATGTCACCTGCCTCCTGAATATTGTTTCCTTTTACATAAATAAAAACATTTCCACCATAAATTGGAGCAGAAACTTTCACCTGAATGCAGGAAATGACATATCGTGAAGAGTCTCTTCCCCTAATCTGAACTCCTATGTCCCCACCACCATTCAACACAAAGTGACGCCCTTGTTACCTTTAATACATTTTCAGTCTGCAGCTGCTTTACTTCTTTCCCGCTAACAAATTATCATAATAGAAATGTAAACGCTCCGTATTTGTGTAGCGCTTTTCTAGTCTTTTCGACCACTCAAAGCGCTTTTACACTACATCTGCATTCACCATTTATTCAGTGAGCCTAAGTGCTCAAACACAAACGAACATTCACTCACTGGCGGAACAGCCACCAGGCCTCTTCGTATTTGGAAGCTCTACTTCCTCCATGTTCGTGTTGTGGCTGCAGCTGGATATTCACGAAACGTTCATCTCCAGGCCTGAGTTGTGTCACAAAATAATGATATAATTGAAATAAACATGCAGCTGCCGTCGGCTACGTAGACACACCGGTGTGTTTTGTCTAATCACCTTTACTGCTGTTTAGACAAAATTAATTTAGACAAAAGTTTTTAGGGAATAAATTAAATCAGTGTAATCAACAATTTAGTCTACTAGAATGCAGCAAAATAAATTTACATAACATTTTACTGAACAGTAAATTGGTTGGATGGTGTTCTACCTGATGACATTAGTATTTCTAAAAGGCCCTGCCGACTCCACTGTGATCAATAAACAAACACAAAACAACATAAATAATGCAACACGCACCTCCTGTAACATGTGTGTTTTTGTGAGAATCCTTCCACGTCTCGAGCGGATGACAAACATTAAAGCAGCAGACTGCAGATTAAAACACAATCTATATGCTCTGGAGACGCTGATGGTCGATTTGGCTTTCAGGTTACAGCGTTATCCCCCAGAAGAAGAGCTTCCTGAGAGGGGAAGCAGAGCAGGGAAGAGATCACTGCTTCATGCTCTCTATCAGCACGTCACTCCCAAAATTAGAATAAACTGAGATAAATGGCTCCGACTGAACGCTGCTATCAGAGCTGCAGAGCCTCTGACATGTTGTCGAGCGCTGAAGTCTAATTAGGGGTTTTCACCACCTTTATTCCCCCCCCCCCCGAACATGATGAGATTTGTTTTGCAGCCACTGGTTGATGATTTTATTTGTTTTATAGTAATGAAAGCCTGAGGGAGGAGCAGAGCGTCACAGTTTGACTCCAGGCTTTGATCAAACATAAAAGACACTTTAAGTAACAAAGCACCTTTTTATAACAGACTTTTTGAGCCCAAATGATCCCGACAGAGTCCACAGGCATCGTCCACAGGCTCAGATTTCATCACTGTAGATCATTATTACTTTGCAGCGATGTCTTTATGGTGCAATTGTTTGTGCATAATGTTTTTACAGCAGCCGGTCGTCTCTGCTCCGGGCTGCTGCCTGTCAGTGTAGGTGGGTGGAATTACCTCCATGAGCATTCAAATTAAAAAACCTGCATAAAAAGTCTGAGTGGAAAGTGCACTGAGAGCTTTTTTATTTCCAGTTGGTGTTCAGGACTGCAGCAGAATCAGCAGAGAGTGTTTAACCACATGCTGTAGCTCTGAACCCGTTTGTTGATCTGTTAGAATCGTTAACCTGACATCTGAAATTCATTCTCATCGTCAAAGAGTTTTGCTCTGTAGCAACTGTCACTGATGGCCAAGCACAAGCATTTATGTCTCTAGTGAAGGTGATTTAAACATCACCTGCTCTGGTCAATGGTCATCTTTCACCCCAAACCCCGGTAACGATTACAGCCACAATGCCCTCCTGTTTATCTGTAAACTGGCTGCTCGTGCTGTAAATCCCGTCTGGAGAGACGTCCTTGTCTTCCAACGGGGATCTCTGACCTGCTTGTTTTTCTGCTTTATTTTTAATTTAACGAGCACAAAAACAGAAACTAGTCCGAACAGTGACCTTGACAAGAGGCTCACACCAAGTCTTCAGCTAACTAAATAAAACCGTTTCAGATCGAATGTGAAACAGTGAAATAACAGCAGCTCTCTACGCATGTGATTCCCCTCACGTTTCATTGCGGTCGGTGGATCATGATTAATACAAGCCGAACCTCTCGGGGGGGAAAGGCTGTTAAGCTTCACACACCTACACAAGCACTGGTGGGGGGGGGTAGATAGAATGTGACACAATAGCGCAGCGCTTGATTTGCTCACTTTTACTAGCCTGTTTTCACTGCACATGTTGCAAGACGTTACATCCACAGGAGCAACTAAGATTTATTTTTTTTACACAAATATCCTGTGGTTCATAAAAACTACCAAAAAAAAGAGTGGTTGTGGTAAAAGTTACTGAGATACAGACCTCAGGGGCCTCACTGGAGGCTAGAGCGGGGGGCAAGGGCCTCCCATTGTGTTGCTTTGGGGTGGGGACATAAGGGCTCAGATTAGGGGTGTGATGATAAAACAACTTTAGGCTTTATTTTAACACATTTTGAGGAAATGTTCAATTTCCTGCATTGTGGAGAAATTTTCTTCACCAATTTATGGTGTCTTTATTTATACTAGTGCAGTGTCTGTTCACAGGGGCCAATGGGACGTATTCGTGCAATTTTTGTTTAAAATTGGTTTCACCTGCAGGGTTAATAACAGGGAAACAACACGACAATGGCAAGGCAAGTTTATTTGTATAGCACATTTTAACAACAAGGTAATTCAAAGTGCTTTACATAAAACATAAAAGCAACAGGGAAATATAAAAAAGTTTAAAAGCAACATAATATATAATAAAAGTTACAGTGTTACAATCAGGGTTAAAAGAGTTAAATGGATAAAAGCAATGATGAAAAGCTAAAAACAAAGAAAAAGAAAACAGAACAGTAAAAGTTACAGTGCAGTGTAAGTTATCAATAAAAAGAAAAATCTTAAATATTTAATTAAAAGCAATGGTAAAAAGAAAAGTCTTCAGTCTTAATTTAAAAGAACTGAGAGTTTCAGCAGACCTGCAGTTATCTGGGAGTTTGTTCCAGATATACGGAGCATAATAACTGAACGCTGCTTCTCCTTGTTTAGTTTTGACTCTGGGGACAGAAAGCAGACCTGATCCCAGACGACCTGAGAGGTCTGGATGGTTCATAACGAAGCAGAAGATCAGAAATGTATTTTGGCCCTAAACCATTTAGTGCTTTATAAACTAACAGCAGGATTTTGAAATCAATTCTTTGACATAGCCAATGTAAAGACCTCAGAACTGGAGTGATGTGATCCACCTTTTTGGTCTTAGTGAGGACTCGAGCAGCAGCGTTCTGAATCAGCTGCAGCTGTCTGATGGATTTCTTAGGGAGCCTGTAAGGACACTGTTACAGTAGTCAAGTCGACTGAAGATAAATGCATGGATAAGTTTTTCCAGGTCCTGCTGAGACATAAGTCCTTTAATCCTTGCGGAGATACTGCTAGATATTCAGGGCTTCCAAGGGCGTCACACTGTGTTGAAAAGTGGTGGGGACAAAAGGTCAGAGATTAGGGGTGTGAAGAAAGACTTTGGTCACGATAACAAGACGTGGAGATATTTTAACACTATTTTGAGGAAATATTTGATGCTGAAATATGAGTGGGGGGTCTGGGGTCCAGAAGATTTTGAGCATTAACCTCTTAATTTCCTACATTCTGGAGACATTTTCAGCACTAATTTACGGTGAAAATGTCTTTATTTATATGGAGGGAAACACAAATTCAAAATATAAAAATATAATGAAATATAATGCAGTAATCAGTAGCTTTTTTGTTGCTTAAGTTACTTTCTTGGACAACACACATTTGTTTCTTCTAAATTTAAATTGCATTACATGTTTTATTATGGCGCAAATAAACCTCTCCCAAATAAATTTTATTTGTTATTTACACATTTCATGTTGCAAGATATTTTTCAGAAAACCTTTACGTCCCCAGCGTAAATGACACCTATGAGCACTTCCTTAGAACTTCATCAAACTCTTACAACTCAGTTTCAACACATTTCTAACATATCAAACCTGCGTGATGACGATAACTCTGTTTCAGCAATTCGCTAACACATCGGAGCTGTTCACAGACGCGAGTCACAAAGTACTGGGGGTGCACGACTTTGAAAAAATGTGATATTGCGATATTGATCAGGAATAGTACACAAAAAATACATAGTATGTGACACTAAATACATTAGGTGCAGACCTGGTGCGTACTACACAGTCCAACTATTGCTTGGTGTGTTAGACATACAGAATATAGTAACAGAAGACAACAGCGCCAAGCCAAAGCTCTTCAGATCATGTCTCCTGTGGCTGATATCTGATCCTATTAGATTGTTAATTCTGAAGCATCAACGTTACGGCAGCATTTCACTGCTGCAGCTGCTCGAGCTGGACCTAGAAACCATATACATATTTAGCCAATGTAGTAAAGGAGAACAATATTTTCTGGTGAAATGTAGTGGAGTAGAAATATAAAGTACTATAAAATGAAAATGCCTCAGGAATATAATTAAGGACGGTCCTCGAGTAAATGCCCTGTACTTAGATACTTTCCTTCACTGCATAACTGCAACCCCAAACATCTTTTTATGTCCTTTGTGGGTCTCAGCAGACTGTAGAGACGGGAGCAGGAGTAAAGCTGCTGCTGATGTGCTGCTTCTGATGCAGAGCCAGTGTTGTAGAAATAAAATGCAAATGATCTGAGTGACTCTCAGACAGCAGCTGTGATTCTGATACCCACTTAATTTAATTCAGCTATAGAGAAGAAATAACAGGAACCTGTTTCATCTTTCCAGAAATCCTCTCTGGGAACCGAAAACTAGTGCAGCCACGGATGGATTATTGAGACAATGAGCCCCTGAGCACAGATATATAAAGGGCCCCCACCACCCAACATAACAGCAAGAGCCCCAGACTGAGAGACACCAGATAACCACCAACAACACGTCTCCTTTGGTCATTTTTTGTCTTTTTGTGAATGATTTGTTGGGTTTTTTTGTGCCTTTTTTTTCTTCTTTTTTTGTGGTCATCTCCATGTGATTGTCTCTTTGTGGTCATTCTTGTCTCTTTCTAGCCATTTTGCATTTCTGTATTTCCCCATGTGGTCGTCTCTTTGTGGTCGTCCCTGTGTCTCTTTCCAGTCATTTTGAATCCTTGAAGTCATTGTGCATCTCTTTTTGTGATTCATTTTGCATCCCTTTTTTGTGGTCATGAATTTGTAGATATCTCCATGTGTCTCTTTCTAGTCATTTTTGTCTCTTTCTAGTCATTTCTGCATCCCTGAAGTCATTTTGCATCTCTTTTTGTGATTCATTTTGCATCCCTTTTTTGGGGTCATGAATTTGTAGATATCCCCATGTGGTTGTCTCTTTGTAATCATCTCTGTGTAGTCGTCTGGGCATCTGTTATTATTAATCAATTTCCGTAATTTTTTGTGGTTGTCTCTCTGCATAGTCGTCTATTTGTGGTCGTTTTTGTCTCTTTTATAGTCATTTTGCATCCCTGAAGTCGTTGTGCATCTGTTTTTGTGAATCATTTTGCATCTGTTTTTTGTAATCGTCCCTGTGTAGTCATTTTTGTCATTCTAGTCATTTTGCATCTCTTTTTTGTGGTCGTCTCTGTTTGTTTGTCACTTTGTAGTCGTTTTTGTCTCTTTCTAGTCATGGTGCATCTCTATAGTCATTGTAGATCTCTTTGTGGTCATCCTTTTGTAGTCATCTCTTTGTAGTTGTCCCTTTGTAGTTATTTTGTGTCTCTTCACGGTCATTTTATGTGCTCCATGCTTTACATGGTCGTTTGTAGTCGATGGATTGACTTTCCAACAGGAAATGGTAACAGATCGGCCGGTTTGAGGTCATCAGAATTTAACCAGGAAGGTGCAAGATTCCAGCTGTCTGTTTTCAGCATTGGTTGAAATACCGCAGAGCAGCTTACAGTTTAGCATAACAATACAGTATGTTGTGTAAGCAGCGGTTTGTTGGTATGTAAGAGAGCTGATGCCTAAAATACATTTGTTGTAATCCCTGTGAATCATATGCTTTATGTACCATCTTATATAACTGCAATGGAAGAACACCATGTTGCGTGTGTTTCTAGTATGAACATGTTTGTACCTTTCTCCGCAGTATGTATGCATGGGTATAACAAGCCCTGACAAATGTGTTTGCTCTCCTTTTAAGAGGATTTTCCGTGTTGACATGTGATGTGCTGTGTTCAGATTCATGTGACAGGTGCTGCTCCACTAAATTGGATTTCCATCTTCTGAACGCATGGTGTCCCTGAGATGTTTCTCTGTTCTCTTGCATGCTTTCAATTTATTCTGACAGATTTTCAACAGTGTCATTTTTCTGTCCGCTGATGCGATGGTTGCATATCATGTTATTTTTTCATTAGTTATGATGATTGTCTTTCTCCTCTTGTGTTATTTCCTCAGCTGCTCTGGGAACCCTTGAGTTTGAGCTGCGATACGAGCAGAGCTCCAGTGAGCTGCACTGCACTGTGCTCCGGGCCAAGGTAAGGTCGTTTTCAAAGCATGGGTGTTAACACGCTGCTACCACAGCCTCCGTTCTTCTGGTTTCAGGCTTTACATCAGAGAGAGGGGTTTGCTCACATTCAGCCACAACTGCTTTAAGGCCTCAGTACGTTTCAAATTAGGTGCTTGTCAAAAATCATAACCATACTTCAGGGACGCTGGCAGTCAGTCACAGTTAGGGGTGCTAACAGAAGGTCAGTCTATAAAATGACGTTGGTTTGTGGAGTACCATTTTGAAGCCTTGAGTTTGTTGAATTTCAGGCACTGAACTTGACCATATTTGGAAGAGAGGGTGGCGCTAGCAAGCTTGGTTAACAATGTGCATCTGTAATTCACATTAGCTGTGATATTAATTTGTACTAATGTACTTACCAGAAAATTTAACAGCCGAGCAGATACGAGTCGCCTCTATCCTGATTAACAGGTTGTCATGGTAGAGACTTGTCAATCACCTTGTAGCCCCGCCCAAAAGCCTCCCCTGCTTCCTGGTCTCTGTTCCTCTAAATGGGACCATAATTTACTAAATGAACATCATGCTGTGTTGAAGAAGACTTGAAGCGACTGAGACCATAAACTCATCAGGAAAGTGTTTACTGAGGTAATAAATCAGCTGAGAAGACAAGAGACGTCCTTTCCTCCAAAGCGTCATGTGAAGCGAGGTCAGTTTCTGATGACGGCGGCAGCTGATCACAGCTGGATCAGTCGGCTCTGAAAGCTGTAGAGACGTTTGATGGAGTTTGTGTCTGCACACATGTGCATTGTGTTGGTACTAATAAAGTCTCACAGTTAACAATCAGAGCAGCATGATTCTCTGTTACCTGTTTAACAAACACCTGCGCATGAATAATTACAGGTTACTGTGTGTCCCGCTCAGAGGCACAGGATCATTTCTACTGGCACAATGCTGATATTATCTGCATTTAGATTTATTGATTGTGAATTTGTCATTGCATAAGCCAGAATATGATCAGGCTAAATGTTTAAGGGAAGTTGAAATGATGTAATCTGATATCATTTAACACTACTGCATACATTTTATTTGCAAGTCACATCACTTGTCACCGATTAATCAATGAGTTCCATCATATCAATCCAACGATTTTTTTGTAGCGCAGCAGCTTTCATTAATTATGGAGCTGATTTTACTCACAGAGCCGCCGGCTGCTTCCATCAGATGCAGTATGGGAATCTGCTGGATGTGCAGGCTTTATTTTCATTAGAGACTTTAGTGCAGTTTAGTGACTTGTCCGACTCCTTAGGCTACGTGTTTACCATGTTTTATTGACGTCTATTTGGACTAAACATAGAAATGAGCAGCCTCACATGTGACTGAATAGAAATGACGATAAATGATGTAAAACATGTTTCTTGCAGACAGACTCTCCGACTCTCTCTGACTTTGTCTCCATAATAAAAGTTGATGGGAGAAATAAATATAAAATCTTTCTAGTAAAATGAAGAAAGTTGTGTGTGGGGCTTATGTTGTTGAGACCTACAATGAACATAGGTTCACAGAAAGGTTTCATACCACGTCCATATTCACTCTTTCTCTCGCTCGTACACATGAACTTTCTTACTTAACAATGAAAATTGTTGAGTAAGAAAGATCATGACTTTATGAAAAGATGAACATGTTGCTAAATACCCATATCTTGCTGTCCATATTGTCTTATGTCTTACGGCTTCAGCTGCAGATCCTCAACTAACAGCTGAACTGGTGTTGAGCATGTCGAGGATGTGGGCTGGTGCAGAATCTTGTTTAGGCTCTCAAGCGGCCCACAGAGCGACCCGGAGCTCCCGATGGCCCGACTATAGTTTCTTGTCCTAATCGTTCACTAATTTATCGAACTTTCTTACGTCAGCTCAGCCCAAAAGAATTCAGGATCTCAACAAAAGACACTGGTGTCTAAAAAACGTATTGACAGGGACGAGGCGGAGTAGTATCAAGGCTACCGTGGCTGCAGGGCATATCGTTTTAAAAGGGCATACAGGGTAAGGTATTATAGAAACAAAACAACAGAGCACCTGTAACAGCCTCCATACTGGACTCAAACTGTTAACTCATATTCTACAGGAAGAAACAATTGCCATCAGCCATAAAGCGTTGAGGCTTTCATCATCAAGAAGTGGAATTTAAGTGAATTTATATAGGTTTTGTTTATTGTTGTTGTGCACCTAGTTACCAAAACAAATTCCTTGCATGTGTAAAAACAACCGATCTGAACCTGATCCAGGGGAGGTCTGGGGTCTTTAGAGACCTTTATTCCTGCATCCTTGAAAATTTTCTGCATCACGAACCAAATCAGAGACAGAAGCATTGCCAAGTAGTTTTTTGCTCTGGTGACGAGGTGAGCAACAACAATAGCGGTGACTCGTTGTGACATCTGTGATAACAGCGGGTGTCAGGGTTTGGTCTGTGTGTCTGCCTGTTTCCTGTTTTATTTTGAAATTGTCCATGTCAGGTGTGTCTTGCTTTGTTTCCTGTCTGCTCAGAGGGCTGTTTCACAACAGCAGAATTTAGAAATCCAGGATAAGAGATAAAGCTAGGCTTGACCTTGTGTGATCAGTGCATCCTGGCTTTATCAGTTTCACGAAGGCCAAACCAGGCTCAGGAGGAGCGACTATGTCAAGCCAGGTGTAAGTAATTCAGATAAATGGGTGTCAAAAGCTTTATTCAAGAGACCACACGGTCGATCACAGATTCATTGATGCTGAAATGGAAAAAAAACGCATGCAGCATACTTTACACATAGTGAGTAACATCGAATGAAGAAGGTTTACGATGAACATAATGTTTTAAAAAAGAGAAAGAAACACGGCCACTGTATCAAAACAGCAAGAAAAAGCGTGGCAAACAATATTGGACCGACTGAATGAGTAAGTAGCTAAAAATATCTCTGCTCTCTGTGGTGGAAATTGTATTCCTGGTGAGGGGTTGAGCAAATAATTGAGTTACAACGAACTGTTGTCTTTGAAGAATTTATTTAACAAAAGAGAATAAACAGAGAAGTACTGCAACAGAATCAGCTGGAGGTTCTGTCTCCTAAGACAGTCACTAACGTCTGGCCCAGAGCAAAGGGCTGCATGATCATTTACACAGTCTGAGCATCTATGTTTTGGGGAAAAAAGATAGCAGTGAGTGAGGAAAACAATCAACAATCCCACATCCCATAAGAGCGCAGATTACTTGGTTCAGGAGATGTGATGATGCACAATTCTGTGTTAATAATATTTTAACTCTATTCTGAAGTAATATTCAACGCTGAAATATAGGAGTGGGCAGTCTGGGAGTCCTCCCCAGACGTTTCTGAGCATTAAACTCTTAAGTTCCTGAGTTCTGGAGAAATATTCTGCACTTTCCTAAAGCATTTTCAGTTAGTTTTTCATTGCAAGCAACATTATTAACAAATGCTTTTAAGAAGTGTGTGTATATATAGTAGGCCTAGGCAGAGAGGCTGGAGGTCTGTCAGTTTTGTGTGAAAATGGTGTACTTGTTTAATCAATATGGATAATAGATAAGGAGTCAGTGATTTGGTGCTCATAGAAAATACTGTATCATATTTGTAGCTTTACCCTGAGGCGGCAGTCCTACAGTCTGACAGCCAGTCTGGGAATGTAGTAAGTTTTACCTGAAGGACATCCACAGGTGAACACTTCCTGCTGTGCTAATTGATCTGATTTACAAACTGTCAGATGTCTGAACTGCACACACTTAAAAAAGTAAGAAAATAAAATATCACCAAAAACCCCGGCAGGACTTGGACCTAGATATGGAGATAGAAGGAGGTGCTGAGGAAACTGGAAATCCAAAATTGGAAAAAAAACATTGTGGTGTCCTCTCCCTGCTGTTTCATGAATAAACCGTGCAGAGATGGTGTTTGACCCACAAGTGACACCAGGCCTGTAGTGATCAACAACTTACCCATTACTCAGGTTAACTCTTCCAAGTACCTTGGTGTGCATATCGATGATGATATGATACGGATTCAGTAACACTTTCACGACCTTTATAGAACTCACAAGGGGGATGGGATGCTTGCAGAAGCAGCAGCCGGTAGCTCCTTCAAACTTCAAGTTCAAGGAGTCTTTATTATCCCCGGGGGGCAATTCGTTGTGCAGCAGCATGTGACATAAATAATACATGTTATACAAAACAACAGCCATACATCAGTAAAAAAATGAATACATTCTACACAGAAGTCCACAACTCACAGTGACTTATTAAAAAAGCCTATAGCAGCAGGGACAAAAGAGTTTCTGTGTCTGTTTGTCCTGCATTCAGGCAGACTGAATCTGCGGCCAGACGGCAACAAAATGAAGCAGCTGTTCAGGAGGTGACTTGGGTCAGCCAGGACTGACTGTGCCTTCTTGAGGGTCCTTGTCTCGTATACCAAATTTAAGTCAGTCAGAGGGTTGTGGGAAATTTTGCCACACACCTTAACTATATATAGCAACTATGTATTGCTTGTTTTTAAGCGTGAGAGACCCAAACCAGCTCACAAAGGCAAAAGAAAGAATAGATTCAATAACAACAATAAAACATCCTCATAAAAGTTTACAATAAAAAAACATACGTTGATGTGATTTCTTACAGACAGCGTCAACTTGTGGCTCGAAAGTGAGTTTGTCATCAATTATAATACCAAGATATTTGTATTGCGTCACCGCTTCTATAGCTTGATCGTTAATGAGGGTAGAAGGGGGGGGGGGGGGGGGGGGGGTTCTTTCTAAAATCGATCAGCATTTCTTTAGTTCACGTTAATGTTAATGAAAGATGACTTGCACCACTCAGTGGCTCAGCAGCGACACGATCACTGAGTCATCAGCAAACTTTATGATATGTCGCCTGGTGTGCTGGCTTTGGCGTGCGTATGTATATAAAATAAAAAAGATCGCGGAGAGGACGCAGCCCTGGGGGGAACCAGTGGAGGATAAAATGCTATTCACTCTCTAATGCGTTGAGACCTATTAGTTAAAAAGTCCATCAGCCAAAAGATAAGACAAGGATCGATATTAAAAGTACTCTTTAAAATCCCTGCTAAAATATGTGGTTGGATGCAATTAAAAGCTGAAGAAAAGTCAATAAAAAGCAGCCGCACAAAACTCTGGGTATAGATCAAGTTAAAAAGAGTACATGCTGCATCTTCCACTCCGGTCTGTTCGGTCTGTAGGCAAACTGAAACGGATCCAGTAGATCCTGGACAGAGTTCAAAAGTTCGTCCTTCACGATCTTCTCTAACGTCTTCATAGTTTGGGACGTGAGCGCCACAGGCCTCAAATCGTTAAGAGACTCGGGAGCTTTATTTTTAGGCACCGGAACAATAATTTCCAAATGCGAGGAACGGTGTGGAGATGTAAGGACAAAAGACAAAAAATGTCTGCCAGCTGTTCAGCACAGTTCTTTAATATACGGCCTCTAATGCTGTCGGGGCCGGGACTTTTCCTTTCCTTTATACCTCTGAAGAGTGTCAGGACTTTGTTTCTGTCAACCGGGAGTTTACCCAGCCCAGGGGCAACGTTATTAAAAACTGATAGCTCCTCACTAAAATCAGAAATATTAAAACAATTATAAAAAGTGTTCAGTTCATTTAAGGGCAAGGTCTGACATGCCATTAAAGGAAATCGGGCACTTCTTAGACTGCCTCCCCATCATGGCTTCCACACCCTCCCATGCAGGACGTGAGTTGCCTGTGCTCAGCATCTTCTCAACTTTGTCCTTATAATTAAGTTTTGCAAGCTTAAGTTCCTTTTTAGCTTGTTATTGAAGTACTCTGTATTGAGCTGTGTTACCTTAATTGAAGCTAATATTTCGTGGATTAATTATGCTTTTGACAGATTTGGAGACCCATGGTTTATTATCTGGATCACCTTTGACGGATCCATAACAGAGGTCCAGACTTTTCATCCGTCGCCATTCGCTACACATATAACTGTTTTTTTCTGGCTTTATTGCCAAAACATGTGTTACCCCTGACATAAATCTACAGTCGTTTCTATTAAACTCTCACGCAGGAGCCCAGTTAAGGACCGTGGGAGCTGACACCCACTGAGCCGTCACTGAGCCGAGTGCGTGCAGGTATCTGTCATCATCCAGGAGGCTCAGCAGGGATTTCTGTCATCCGTCCTCAGCAACAATACCACGCTTCCTCCAGCGGCCCGACGCTCCGCTGCTTCTTATCTCACCTCCCAACATTTAGCACCTGCGCTGGGACTCAACGGGTCAACGAGACGGACGCCCAGAAACCAGACAGACAAATTCACTGCCACAGATTTACTATCATCGGTGTTATTACGATCCATGTGATCAAATCACACATTAATCTGTGCAGACGACCACAGAGCAGCTCAATGAGCCTGAATTTGCTCTGACATATTATTAGGGATTTTATTCATATTTGACAAGACAGCCTCCATAATTCTGGACCTGGTGGAGCGGGAATAAAGGAGAAACAATTCCCCCTGAGGATGAGAGCAGATTTCATTTATTATCCGAGGGAAATCTCCTGCTGATAACAATAAAGCCTCATCCTTTTGAGTGGAGCGTTATTTATATAAAACACTGTCTCTGCATGCAGTGGACTGTATACACCTGAAGAACACAAGTTTATTTCTCACGCTCTCTTATCATTGAGATCTACACATTTAACCCCTTTTTGAGCGCAAGGGAAATACTTATCAATGCAAAGTCCTGACTAGTGACAAGCATGGTGATGAAAAATACTGCTTCAGTCCTTTTGAAACGAGGGCTTTTTTAGCCCCATGTGGCCACTGCCCCACTCGCGAGACTTGAAGAAAGGTGTATGTGTGGACCAAACCAGCCAGTTTAGTCCTCGAAGTCTTTTCTCTTCCGAACCTTCTGTTTGAAAACACGTCTCAGAAGAAATAAAACTCACCTTTGTGTTAGCTTAGCCACGCCCTGAACACGCATCAGGCCAATCACAGCGCAGTATAGGAGTCGCTCTCACTGAGGTCCGACACTTTCATGGCTGTGCTCCATTGGTCATTTTCTAGCTTTTTTTTTTTTTTTGCTGTGTTGTTGTTTTCCTGGATCCACAGCCGACATTTTTCTGGATTTGTTTCAGTTTTTGGAAAGAGAATATAATAATAATAATAATAATCCTTATTTGTAGAGCACTTTTCAAAAACAAGTTACAAAGTGCTTTAACAAGTGTAAAGAATAATACAAAAAAACAAGTTAAGAGCATGAAAAATTAATATAAAATTAGTAAAATAAAGTCAAATAAGATCGGGAAATGCTCTCCTATAAAAGTATGTTTTAAGAAGGGACTTAAAAGAGTTCACTGACTCAGCCGACCTGATTTAGAATAAATCGCACTTCTCCCTTCAGCCTCTCTGGGTAGCGACTTTAACTATTACAAGATGCTCCAGGAACAGCGTTTCAACAGATCTTAGATAAATACAGCATAAAAAAGCTAGAAAACGACTCTTTTTGCATTAGAGTCAATGGAGCGCAGCCACGAAAGTGTCGGACCTCAGTGAGAGCGAGTCCTATACTGCGCTGTGATTGGCCAGCTGTGTATTCAGGGCGTGGCTCAGTGAAGAGTCAATTGTCGAGTGCCAGTGGATGTTTTCTGCTCTACAGCCACAGGGGGGCAGTAATGAGCTCATTAACACAGGATGCTCCTAAACTTAGTTGAAAAAAGGGACACAAAGATGAGATTTATGCTTCATGTGAAAATCATAGATATATGAAAAGACTTCAGTTTTGAGGATTAGCTGTCTGGTTTGACAAACGTACATCAAGCTAACGTCCAGCTGCTCTCTACAGAACAGCCGCTTCCCTACACTTTTCAGCGGGAACAACTGCGAGACCCAAACCGGATTCCAGGAAGTGCTCCGTGATTTCAAGCTAACTTTACTAGCAGCAGCTGTAAAACGGTGGATAATTTTTAGCAGGTGTCATTTACACTGGGGACGCTGGAGACATGTCCCCACCACTTCTGGAAAGCATTTCTTAAAAATGTTCTGACCAATAGCTTGCAACAAAAAATAAGAAATAACAAATGAAAATGTTTTGAGAAAGGTTTATTTGCACAATAACAAAATATTCAATGCAGTTTAAATATAGAAGTAACAAATGTGCATTGACCAAAAAAATTTAATTTAGTTTAAAAAAAAAAGCTACTAATTACTGCATTATAATTTAAATTCTGGTCTTGTTCATGTTAGCGGAGGGCTAAAACAGAAGTTAGTTGGCTTGACACATGTGCAGAAGTATAAATGCTCACGACACCGTGGGCTACGACGTAGACTCGACGCAGAAGTAGAAATTGGCCTTAAATAGTTTGCACCAACAAATACTGCCCAATGATCCCAGTTGACTTGTCTGAGAGGTACGAGGTCGCACAGACGCAAAACTTTGCAAGTTACAATGAGCAGCTATTTGACTTTTTCCTGCCTTGCAGTTAAGACTGCCAATTTACAAGAAGTTACCATCAATATCCCTGTTACTAAGAAATCTTTGTTTTCAGCTCCAGGATCTCTAAAAAAACTTGTCAACAAATGTCAAAAAAGACTTAAGATTTAAGTTCTGCCATTAACCAACGAACAAAGAATTACATTTTGGAGCTGTTCCTGGAGCTGGTTACTCGCTGATGGGCGCCAACTCATACTGTGTAGCCTCAGATTGTTCAAACCCACAGAGATTTGTTTGAAATTCCTGTCCGACAGAGTGTGTAAGAGGAAATAAAAGGGGAAGTTTTGATGCAGACCCAAAACCAGATAAGAAAAACTTGGTCCCTTGCACAGAAATTAAATTAAAAAATGTAAAGTGATGCAGAGACCGTATCTGTTACTATGGTTATTTAGAGGATTGTACAGTCTTAGTGCTGGTCTGGGGTCTCCGGATGCTGATAATACAAAGAACAACATGTACATATTAAAGAGGTGGTATTCTGCTCATTTTCAGGTTCAGAATCTTATTTAGAGGTTGTACCAGAACAGGTTTACATGTTTTAATATTTTTGTCCTACTGCACATTGCTGCAGCTCCTCTTTTCAGCCTGTGTTGAAGGCTTCGTTTTAGCTATGGAGTGATACATCTTGTCTCTAAATGATCTTTGTTGGGAGTTGCACATGCTCAGTTCCTAGTTAAGGACTACTAGCCAATCAGAAGCAGAGAAGGGCGGGTCAGCGAGGAGAGAAGAGGGCCAGTGAGTGTTTCTGAGGGCGTGTCGGAGTAGCCGCTTGGCGAGCGTTATATGAGGCGCATTTAGCTTTTATCCCTGTGGCGTCACAGGGATGAAAGGGAAGCGGCTGGACTACAAACGAGCGGCTTTCAGTTCAGAGCAGAGTTTTCTGTGGGAGATGGGAACTCCCTTTGGGCTTTTTCACTTTGCAAGTTTTTTTATTACATGCACAAAAAAGGTTTATAACTCAACAAAGGAGAGGGAAAAAGTCAAAAAGCAGAATACCACCTCTTTAAAATACTGTACTGCTGTCTGTCCACTCTGTGACCTGATTCCTCCTTGCTCGCGCTGCAGCTGCAGTCGAAACAGTACGACTGTATCCCAGAGAGGAGCAACATCACAGGAAAACACACAAACAGATGCGGCTTCATTATCTCTGCGATGAGAGATAATCTGAGCACCTGCTGAACTTTGTGTCCTCCGTTTCCTCCTGCGCTTTCTTTATTTGAGGACCCGCTTTGAATGTTAAAGACCGACCCGACATCAGCTCTTTTCTGCAGCAGAGAAAGAAGTTTGAGTTTCAGACCCGAACAGGTGGATTAACTCGGTGTTGTGAAGGCAGTTTGCTGTGAGCATGAAGGACAATCAAAGGATCGTATGTTCCCTGATGCTGAGACTGAACATGGGAATATTATTATTATTTACAGGCGTCTGACAGACGGAGCAGTGAGTCTGTCACCACACGAGACCAAACATTTCTAACCTCAGCACCTCTGTGAAGCTGTGAACCTGTTTGTCCTGACGCCAGCGAAAATTCAATTTGCTCCCTAAATGAAACGGGCTTATCCTCGGTACGGTGGCCCTTTTAGGACATCTTAGTGTCTTCTCTGTGTTACAAGTTGGATTTATGCTAATTTGCTAAAACATTAACATGCCTCTGTGATTACGTTAATTAAGGGCTATTGGACCATTTAATATGAAACGATTAGCATGTTAGCATGTTAGCAGCTAACCAGCTGTGCTGAACAGACTACAGCTGCATTTTAACATATTTTCCTTCTGAGTTCTGAGAACACGGTTTTTAAATATGTGAAGCGTCTTTTATGACTTCCATGAGATAAGACACGTTTAATAAGCATCAGTGTACGTGCATACATCTTGCAACATTCACTCAAGTACTCCACCCCATCTCAGGGGGAAATATTGTACTTTTTACTTCACTATGTTTATTTGACACAAAGACACATGATTTACTTTCTGATATGATGCAGGATTATACTACTAATCTAGCCAGTAATATTCTCCACATTGACAAACATGTTACAGTCTATAATAATAACACCATGAAAGGAGCCATTCTGCAGTACATTTTGCTGGTAATACTTCTGTACTAATCTGATCTAAGTACTTCTTCCACCACTGCTGACAACTTGCAAACTAGTAAATATCAATTGATGAAGTTTTATAAGCACTAAGCAGTACATTAATGACATGGACGCCCCTTCAAAGCAACTTTTTCCAGTTTTAATTTAGGACTTTAAATTTTGCAAGGTTAGCAGAGAGAAACCCTACTTTAGGTGTAAAGAAGTGAGGATTTGAGCGGCTTTGACAAGGACCAAACTGTGATGGCTAGACAACTGGGTCAGAGCATCTCCATTCCGGTCTGCAGAGACTAGTATCTAGTGGTCCAAGGAGGGAAAAGCTGTGAACCGGCAAGATGATCACGGGCGGCCAAGGCTCCAAGAGGCGAGTAGCAGCTACCCAAGCATTGTTGTAGACCATGTACACCCTTTCGTGGAAACAGTATTCCCTGACGGCCTCTTTCAGCGCCCTGACACAAAGCAACAACGGTTCAGGAAAGGTTTGAGGAACACAACGATGAGTTCAAGGTCTTGACTTGGCCTCCAAATCCCCCAGATCTCAGTCCAATCCAGCATCTGTGGGATGTGCTGGACAAACAAGTCCGATGCACCTCACAACTCCCAGGACTTAAAGGATCTGCTGCTGAAGTCTTGGTGCCAGAAACAACAGCACACCTTCAGAGGTTTAGTGTAGTTCAGGTCTCAACGGATCAGGGCTGTTTTGGCGGCAAAAGGGGGACCTACACAACATTAGGCAGGTGGTCATAATGTTATGGCTGATCGTTGAGTGCAGCGTTGGGTGTGATTTAAACATAAATCATCAGAGTTGTGAGATAGGATTTTATACCTGGCACGTCTGTAAGGTCTCGCCCTCTGCCAGCTTCCTCAGCCTCATTAAAAATGCTCTTAGAGGAAAAATATCGCAGGAAAAAAAAAAAAATCTATTTCCCAGCCATCACCGCAAATGTCAAAGCTGCTGAAATAAATTTAGGAGCAATTTCTCATGATGATGTGTTCCCCTGTGTGAGGTCAACAGATGGAAATCAAGTGTTGCATTTGATCCTTTGGCCAAGCGGGGAAATCATCCATCCTGCTGCCTCTCTCAGTCTTTACGCTCCTGAATCATCATGCGTTCGTGTCAGCGATGAGGATCTGTGAGCCGGGGAAAGGTCGGGAGTCACAGTTTACATGGTGATCTGATTACAAGACTGCGAGTTGTGATCTGTCAGTAAATACATAGAAAAGTCAGATTAATATAACAAAATACATTCGAGTAATATTATTATTATAGAGTAATTAATTATAATGAGCTCCACCTTTACCAGCTGCTCATTCATCAATAATTAGAATCCATCATTCTGAAACAGATCATTCTGTAAAATGAGTACTTTTACTTTTGGTTCTTTAAGTATACTTTGGTGCTGATAGTTTTGTACTTTTACTATAGTACAATTGTAAATGCAGGACGTACTACTAGTTCTTCACTGTGGCATTGCTATTTTACTCAAGTAAAAGATTTAAAAACTTCTTTCACCTCTGCTCATTTTAATTATTGATGAATCTGCTGATTCTATTGTTCAGTTTATTATTATACCTTTAATTAACCAGAAAACAAATCATTGAGATTAAAAATATCTTTTTCAAGAGCGTCCTGGCCAAGACGTCCAGCAGCACAATTAACACGGTTGCAGACATTAGAACGTAAAACATACAACAATTTACAATCAGGAATAAATGGTAATTTACATGGTCATAAAATATCAAAATTTAATTTATTTAAGTAATCAACATCAAGGACCATCTGAGTAACCATAACATCTACAGCTAGAATGGCAGCCTCCAAGTCGTTTAAAAGTATTTACCAGTGAAACCGGCTCCCGAAGATTCAGGACATTTTGCAGCTGATTCCAAACACAGGGAGCCGCAGGCTGAACAAAGCAGACCGACCAACCATGTCATTTAAACTGGGGACGCTGGGGACATGTCCCCACCACTTCTTTAAAGCATAATTTGTTATAAACTTTCTGAAATCTAGCTTGCAGTTAAATAACAAATGAAAATGTCTTTAGAAAGGTTTATTTGCATAATAAGAAAAAATGCAATGCAATGAAAATATAGAAGAAAGTTAAGCTAAAAACAAAACAAGCTACTGATTGTAAAATGACCCAAAAACGACATGCATTATGTTTTTGGCCATTTTTTTCATTCTCTCCCTTTGAACATGACAAAAGAGGAGGGAAGACTTAATCATGCCTGCATATGTGTTGCCTCAGCAGGAATGATGTTACACAGAATGACTGAGAGCTGCACTGCATATTACATTTATAGATTTTAAAATGTCACATTTTGTTTCCACCATAAATTGGTGCAGAAACATTCACCAGAATGCAGGAAGTGAAATGTTTAATAATCAAAATTTCCTGGGGGAGGTCCCCACAGGCCCCCCCGCTCATGTCTCGGCATTGAGGATATCTCTAAGCATCTTTTCGTCTCGTGCTCATGAACCTAATATTGCTTTTTAAATAACACTTACGTTACTGTTGATAACTTCAATAATTACAGTACAGTTACTAATAACAAAATCATCGCGTTACTTGCGTGCTGGTTCTTGAACTATCCGCATAATGAAAAATAAATCAAACGTCCCTTTTCATGCGTGTTTGCGTAACACTTTTCCAACCTCACGTTTGACTTCAGCGCCAGTTGATGAGGGCGCAGAAATGGCAGAGCTGCCAAAGACGTCTTTCGAGGGGTGGCGGTATTACTTCACATTGTTTCGCGAAAGGACAGCGATACCCTGTGGTGCGCCTGTGGCGATGCTCTTTAGCCTGGGCAGTCTTGTGCGGACGAGGAGTAACAGGCTGTCTAACGATTTGAGAAACTCCTACGTGGGAGTTTAGCACCCCTTAATAAGACAACAGCTCCCCTAAAAGCATGATTTGTGATATTTTGACAGCATGCTTTATTGACATTAATCTCTGTATTTCTCTATCATCATGGATCATGTGGCGCATCAGATTCGTATGTATGCTAACTTTAAGGATGCATACAGCATCCTTAACAACAAAGAACGGCTTTCAGAGATCAGCTACAGACCTGTGGCACTGATCTCCCACATGATTGAAGACCCTGGAGAGACTGGTTCTGGATCAGTTGCGGCCCGTGGTCAGCCCTCTCCTGGACCTCCTCCAGCACGCCTACCTGCCCTCAGCCTGCATGCTGGGGCAGCAGGCTGAGGGCAGTGCACGCCAACAGACTCAACAAACTGATCCGTAAGGCCAGTGACGTTGTGGGGGTGGAGCTGGACTCTGTCTGTGGTGTCAGAGAAGAGGATCCTGTCCAAACTACGTCATTGTGGACAATGTCTCCCACCCACTCCATGACGTGCTGCTCAAACACAGGAGCACTTTCAGTGCAAGACTCATTCCCCCAAAATGCAGCACAGAGCACCACAGGAAGTCATTCCTGCCTGTGGCCATCAAACTTTGTAACTCCTCCCTCTAAGTGACTGACACACGGATACTTAGTTTTTAACTGGACCGTATTATCTACTTTTTGCAATATTATCTGTTTAATAATTAATGTGCAATATTCTCTGCTGCTATTTATTCACTTGTCCTTTTTGGTTCACCATAATAACTCTTAATAATGTAAATATTGTACATTCTCACAATCCTTTCTATTTGCATTTATATTTTATACTTATACTCTTATATTTATATACTCTTTATCTATCTACCTTTGACAAGCCTTTGAAATTTCCCCTCAGGGATCAATAAAGTATTTCTGATTCTGATCTCCTGGCCCTGTACGCTCCATCGCCCCTCTCCCTCTTCCTCTGCGATACGGGTTGTGTCGCTAAGCGCTATGAACGGTTCGTGATCGTTCCCTCTGGCTGGATGAATATTACGCATAATAAATGCACTACTGTAGCTGGGGGCTCTCTGAATCGCAATTTTCTAAATTCTTCCCTCTCACGGAGAAAAGAAAGGTCAGGTCGCAAACACAACCGCAGCCGCTGTGTCAAGCTTAATTGTAGCAAAATGGCCACATATGATGATGATGTTAATAATAATAATAATAATAATAATAATAGCTTAATCATTATTATCATAATAAGACATACATGTCTGACATGTTACTTTAAAAAAAAGTAACTAGTAATGTGTAATCCATTATGTGATCTGATCTGTGTAACTACCCCAACACTGATTGTGACGTCTCGTGAGCTAAGTGTCTCTTCCCACCACTTTTCAACACAAAGTGACGCCCTTGCAAGGAGCAGCTGTGAGTAAGGGCTCTAAAGTTCGTGATGAACCTCAGAGCTCTATGGTAAACAGCTTCCAACACTTTCTGGCTTTGAATGGATGCATGCAACATCGCCATAATCCAGCACTGACAAAAGAGTGGCAGCACAAAGTGTCCTTTTGACCTCAAAGGAAAAACTGAGCTTAGCTCTGTCGCTGGACATTAAGCCTCCACAGTTTATTAAACGCTGTGTCAGCATGATGTCGTCCTGACTGTTGTGCAGCAGTTTATACTCTAACAGAGGAGCTGTAGTAAAACTGGAAGGGATACCCACTGCGACTCCTGACAGTTCACCGTGGTAGTGAATTGTCAACCACCCTATCATCTATTTTCCTAAATGGGACTATAATTGACCCTTCGCTAAGCCACCCCCCGAATACACAGCTGATGAATCACAGCGCAGTATGGGACTCGCTCTAACTGGAGGCTGCGCTCCAGTGACTCTAATGCAAAAAGAGTCGTTTTCTACCTTTTTCTGCTGTATTTTTCTTAGATCTGGTCAAACGCTGTTCCTGCTGCATATTGTAATAGTTACAGCAGCTACCCAGAGAGGCTGAAAGGAGAAGTACGATTTATTCTCTTTTCAAAACCTAAAACAAATCCAGAAAAATGTCGGCTGTGGATTGTTCTTAATGTAATGTTAGTTGGCTAACGCTAGCTAACTCCCTAATGAATGTAATGTAATAAAGCCCTGCTCTTCTGCTTTTTAATGATTGTAATAAAGAACAGAGGCCGACCCAGCTGTACAGGAACACTGTTGATCCTTAACATCGTTGTCTTTTGTCTCAATCGTCAGGGATGCGGTGGTTCACCTGTACTGTGTGATCGGTAGACTTTAGCTTCTGTCTTTCATTTTTTTTCACGTCCGTTTGTCATGTTCGTCTGAGTCCGTTTGAGTCCGTTTGAGTCCGTCTGAGTCAGTTTGAGTCAGTTTGAGTCCGTCTGAGTCCGTGTGAGTCAGTTTGAGTCAGTTTGAGTCAGTTTGAGTCTGTCTGAGTCTGTCTGAGTCCGTCTGAGTCCGTCTGAGTCAGTTTGAGTCAGTTTGAGTCAGTTTGAGTCCGTCTGAGTCCGTCTGAGTCCGTCTGAGTCAGTTTGAGTCCGTCTGAGTCCGTCTGAGTCAGTTTGAGTCTGTGTGAGTCAGTTTGAGTCAGTTTGAGTTCGTCTGAGTCAGTATGAGTCAGTTTGAGTCAGTCTGAGTCAGTATGAGTCAGTATGAGTCAGTTTGAGTACGTCTGAGTCAGTCTGAGTCAGCAGTTTGAGTCAGTCTGAGTCAGCAGTTTGAGTCAGTCTGAGCCAGTTTGAGTCAGTGTGAGTCAGTGTGAGTCCGTTCGAGTCAGTCTGAGTCAGTTTGAGTCCGTGTGAGTCCGTCTGAGTCAGTTTGAGTCTGTGTGAGTCAGTTTGAGTCAGTTTGAGTTCGTCTGAGTCAGTATGAGTCAGTTTGAGTATGTCTGAGTCAGTCTGAGTCAGCAGTTTGAGTCAGTGTGAGTCCGTTTGAGTCAGTGTGAGTCCGTTCGAGTCAGTCTGAGTCCGTTCGAGTCAGTCTGAGTCAGTTTGAGTCCGTCTGAGTCAGTTTGAGTCCGTCTGAGTCAGTTTGAGTTCGTCTGAGTCAGTTTGAGTCCGTCTGAGTCAGTGTGAGTCCGTTCGAGTCAGTCTGAGTCCGTTCGAGTCAGTCTGAGTCAGTTTGAGTCCGTCTGAGTCAGTTTGAGTTCGTCTGAGTCAGTTTGAGTCCGTCTGAGTCAGTTTGAGTCCGTCTGAGTCAGCAGTCTGAGTCAGCAGTTTGAGTCAGTTTGAGTCAGTCTGAGTCAGTCTGAGTCCGTCTGAGTCTGTCTGAGTCAGCAGTTTGAGACGGTCTGAGTCGGTTTGAGTTGGTCTGACAGCCTGAATACAACCTTCAAATGCACAATGTAACTGCAAAACTGTCTGCTTCTCTCTGGGATCTTTTTTTCCCCAAAATTTACAACATTATATATATATATATATATATATATATACAGTATATATTTATATAAACAGTTTGTCGGACTTAGCAACAGTAACTACGGGGCGAAGGGTCAATTGACTAAATGAACATCATTCTTAGGTTTTTATTTTGGTAACAATTCAACAACCTGGGGAGAAACTACCTTTTTGTCTCTGCTTAACTACGGGGATCTGTTGTACATGCATGCAGCATCATCGCTGCAAAGAAAACTAGATTCTGCCGTCCATGCAGTGTTATATTTTATTACCACGCCAGATCATGCACCCATCACTGTAGGTTATCCGCAATGATGGAATGGTCTTCATTAGAGAAACCAAATTATCTATCAGGCATCTTGGGCAAATTACAAAAGCCAGCAGGCTACTGCTCCTAAAAGTTCCCAGGGTTGGTTCAAGGTTGGAAAAGGCTTCCTTTTCTTACCATGCACCATCTACATGGAGCCCCTTGCTGGGGACTCTCTGGTTGGAGGTTCTGGCGCCTTTTGCAGAGTTTAAATCCTTTGTTACTGATGCTTTTAAGGACAAACGTAGATTTTTTAAATAGGCTGGTTTCCCATTAGTGTATATATAGGTGTCTGAAGGTATACAGTTGCAAGAAAAAGTATGTGAACCCTTTTGGAATTATCTGGATTTCTACATAAATTGGTCATTAAATGTGATCTGATCTGACAAATACAGTCTGCTTAAACTAATACCACACAAACAACTATAAGTTTTCATGATTTTGCTGAACCCACCGTGGAAACATTCACAGTGCAAGATGGGAAAAGTATGTGAACTTCAAGGCTAATGACTTCTCCAAAAGCTAATTAGAGTCAGGAGTCAGCCAACCAGAAATCCGGGTAATTTCAGGGTTCACATACTTTTTCTCGCAACTGTATTAATGTGCTGTATTTTAATGTACTGTATTGTTACTGTTATATACAGGTCTATGTAATGTGCCAGATGTCTTTATGTATTGTTGTCATTTGTATGTTTGTAATTTTAATTGCTGTTCTACTGACTTTCTTTGCCAGGGCGCCCTTTAAGATTTTATCTTAATGGGTCTTTTTCTCCTGGTTGAATAAAGGATAAATGAGAACTATTCAAATAAATGCTGTGTTGAAGAAGATTTGAAACTAGCGACTGAGACCATAAACTCATCAGAAAAGTGTTTACTGAGGTAATAAATCAGCTGAGAAGTAGAAACATTTTCTCATAGACTTCTATACAATCCCACTTCTTTCTGCAGCCAGTGGAGTCGAACTCAACTGCTAAAGAAAATACACCCCTCCCTTCAGTGCTCCCTCAGAAGCATTGAAATACCTTCGCCCTCAACTGGTCTTAAAACCGTCTTCCATGTTTATTCTCGTCAGACCGTTTCCTCTTAGGCTGTTTCACAGTGCCTGGAGCCCAGCATGTTTGAATGTGCTGGTGTATAGAACTCTCTCTACCATCACTCCTGGGCATGAGCTCTAACGCCACCTGTTGCTGATTGGCTGGAACAACATGATGTGGCAAGGTCCACTCACACGGTGTTCTTCTAGATGATTAAACCTCTGAGGGAGACGCCACTCAAACACAGATGTCCATGCAGTCCGGAGAAGACCTTTAATCAGTTATATAATTAATAACACCTGTGTGGAATTACCATGTTGTGCACGTTAACGTTTCGCTTACGTTGTCTACAGGGTCTGAAGCCCATGGACTTCAACGGTTTAGCCGACCCGTACGTCAAACTGCACCTGCTGCCTGGAGCCTGTAAGGTGAGACACTGAAACACAGGGCAAAAAAACAAACTAGTATTTTCATTATTAGAAAATAATGTCATAATAAATGTCAATTAGTGTTTCCCAAAGCCCAACATGACATCCTTGAATGTCTCATTCTGGCCACAACCCAAAGATATTCAGTTTACTGTCAAAGAGGAGGAAAGAAACCAGAAAATATTCACATTTAAGAATCTTTCTTACTCAAACCGATTAATCGATGATCAAAATAGTTGCAGATTAAATTTATTGTTGTTATTCGTTGCAGCTCTATGTTGCACCATCACAGGTTTAAGGATAATCTTCATGAACTTCTCATGCTTATCGTTGGTCATATATTTAAATGCCAGTCAAAGGTTACTAATCATCAGATTGTTTTATATTTATATATTTTGAGGTGCTGTTAGAAGAAGCACGTCCAGGTGTTTGCACTGGACTGACAGTAGATTCAGCTGATTGCAGGGCAGATTCAAAGAGCATTTATTAAAAGCCATGAAATTAAATCCTTCTCGCTCTCAGCTGACGTGTGGAGCATAACAACGCATGAAATAAAATAACTGCTGCATTGATTGAACAGCAGAACGCCGGCGCTGTTCTGGTTGCAAAGACTAAAAGTGAAATGTGTTTTTAGAGAAGTAATTTGCTGTCTGTGAAGATCAAACTAAGACGGTTTCATAAAGTGACAGTTTAGATATAATGTTTGATTAAGGTTTAAATATGAGTGTGCAGCTTCGGTGCAGCCTGGCTGGACTTAATCTTACTGTCAGCTGAACTGTAAACCTTGATTACATATATTTTTATCTTTAAACTGAGTTTGGATTAGATTTAATCAGATTTAAATGTTTTCTAACAAAACACATTGGCTGCGTTTTCTGAACCACAGTGTGAAACAACCAGCAAATATCAATATCTCTCAATCTGTGTGTGTGTCCTTCAGGCCAATAAACTGAAAACGAAGACGATCCGTAACTCTCTGAATCCAGTGTGGAATGAAAGGCTCACTTACGTCGGGATCACAGAAGAAGACATGCACAGGAAGACGCTCAGGTGTGTGTGTGTGTGTGTGTGTGTGTGTGTGTGTGTGTGTGAGGGACACTGGGAGTAATTCATGCCCGTTTTCATTGGATCTCATTTCGGACTGATTAAATGCACAGCCATTAATCAAGCGCAGGGACATCTTGACATTCAGATTTGAAGCTCAGATGTCATCTTTGATTAATTTAACTGTCAAAGGACAGAGCTCACGCAGAATTCATGAGGTGAAGACATCTTTTTACTGCTTCCTCCCGCGGTTCTTCCCTGTAAGCACCCACAACAAACAGCCACCGGCTCCGACTAAAGCATAATCAGTAATGTCATGTGGAGAAATGTGCTGTTTTTTTCAAAGACATCTGGTTTTTGCACTGAAGGATTTTCCTAATAAGAGCTCACGAGTCTTTGTCGAAGAGTTTTCCACCTTTCAGTGTATAAATGAATGAATAAATGGTTCCACCACTGTAGGCTCAGACGGGGGCGACCGGAGGATCACGTCCATAATCAAAGGAAGTGTGAAATAACAGAGCGGAGGGCTTTTAATTATCGAGCTTATGAGCAAACGTTTAATCTCAACTAAACATGTAGCGAAGCCGGTGTGTAATTAAAAAAACCTCTAAGGTAAAAAGAAATAAAAGAACGAGTGTGTTCGTCGGCCGACAACCGTCGAGGATATAATGGAGGATATTAAATAGTTTGTCCTGAAGCAAAGTGACTCCCTCTCCAGTCCAGACTCAGCTCTCAGAGACGCTCTTTAAAGCTGCAGTGGGAAATTCTTTTAAAAATAAGCTGCAAAAAATTCTGCTTCCTCTGGCTCCTCCTACTGCTCTGGATACCATTTATAAGAATCCACCGCTCCCTCAACAAAACAACCAATCAGAGCCAGGAGGAGCCTCAAACGCAGTGCCAACCACTGCTTGTATAATAATAATATAATCTTTAGCAAACACAACGTCTGAGTCCGTCCTCTGTGAACAACAGCGTATAGTACAGAACGCGTCCCGTGTCGGGATGAGGTTTCACGGGGCTACCGGCTCCTTCTGCTGCCGGACAAACTTGTGGGTTTGGTGGGCGGGGCTTAGTGGAGCGATGCGAGCATCAGGGAGAGAAACTTCCTTCACCTGAAATCCAGTGGTGGAAGAAATATCCAAACCCATTACTTAAATGTAAATGTAGTCACACCACACTATAAAAATACTTCATTGTAGTGGCATCTAGTGGTGAGGGTTGCAAATTGCAACCAACAGCTCACTCACCGCTCACTCCTCCCTTTCCAAGCGAGCAGGAGAAGCTACGGTGGCCGATAATAAATAATAATTTGTGCTAAATAATACGTGTGGTCTTCCATTTGTCCAAATTTCTCTTCTTTTTTTCCTTCTAATAAACCAGTCAACTACTACTAGCACCACTACTTCTTGCTGCTTCATCTTGTACATATTCAATGTAGTGACGAAACATGCTCTGTACAGCAGTTTGTCAGTTTGGGCTACTGTAGAAATATGGCGGCGCCACATGGCGACGTCCATGTAAGAGGACCTGCGGTGTCTGTAGATAGAAATGTCTTATTCAAGGTAATAAAAACATAACGGTTTATTATGTAACATAGTAAGTTATGGATCTTATATTGCATTTCTGTCAGTCAATCCTTCTAAATATTACACTCTGGACCTTTAAGTAAAAGTACTATCAAAATCAAAATCAAAATTTACTTAATGTGTAGTAGTGTCACAAAGTAAGAAGTAAATGTTCATTGTGTATTTGGCTTATTTGATTAGTTATTTAAACCTAATGTTCTTAAAACAGTTGAAGAAATCTGTTGCATTAAGGATATTTTTGTAAATGTTTTGCAACTTGTTTAAAAAATGCTCGGAAAGAAAAAAAGGGTTTTATTAGAATTATGAAAAACGTAATCCCCCTTATCTCAATCTTTTACTCTTGATTAATACAAACCTACTGAACAAGCAGAAATATTACCTGTTAATCCCATATGGAGGAAAAATAATTTAAGATTGTTCAAATTGTCCCTACCATCCACACCAAACTCTATAAAGCGTTGTTATTGATGTAAGCCAGCACATGTGGGTCAATTTAAAAGACAATGTTCATTAAAAAGCAGCTTGGATTGGTTTACTCTGACTTCTTATTCCGTCTGTCTGACAGGGTGCCAGTTCATCCATACAGCATAGTGTCTCAGTCCTCACATACGAGCCTGTGAAGCTCACAGACAGCTCTGCCTTCCTGCTCTTCCATTGGTCAGAATCGCTCTGTCTTAGCTCGTTCTCCCGTCTCAGGCTCGTTAGATGGATGACTCACACACACACAACTCAACTTATTTATTTTATTTATATAGCGCAAGTTCATAACAAAAGAGAGGGCGAGTAGGGGGGCCAACACAATGTCAACACAGAAAATGCAAACAGTGAAAGTACAACTGTTAATAGCCAAACTGCCACCGTTTGACAACACATACCACGTGGTGAAACATCACGTCCTGGACTGGTGCAGGAAACGCTCATACAGTATGTGTCTTATACGTCGCTGTGACACACTGTGACAGTCGACCTGTTTTGTTGTTTAGGTGTGAGGACGTGTTGAAAAGTTACAACCAAACACTTCACATCTGCTTGAGCAAATACGTTGGTTTGTTGGGGTGTCATGCTGCCTGGATCACATTAAAACAATGAATCAGTCAGTCATCAAATCCTTCTACATGTTGCCTCCTGCTTCCATGCAGATCACCTGCTGTCTGAGTAAAGTGTCTAAATGATCACATCCAGTCACAGCTCGCATGTTGTAAATTCGTTAAAGCTGAAGCTTCCCTGCGACGTCTCTGCTGCATGACAACGACTCACAGAAAAACCCAGCAAACATACACCAGGCAGCTTTAATTAGTAGTAACGTACTGCAAGTGTAGGAGACGCCCTGCGATGTGCTTCACTGCTCCCTCAGACCTTCGTGCCAACACTCAGGCTGCAGCTTCCTCTGGGATTTCACTGTTTCATTCCTCTCTTAGCTTCAAAACAAAAGTGAGAAAAATAAAAAAAATGTGGTTTTCCCCAAGTGTCTGTCTGCATGTGTGAGAGAGAGTTCTTGTATTGCTATCTCTGTGAGGACCAGTTTCAGTTAAACTGAAATTAGAATTCTCCTCACTTATAAATAAACTGCAGATGTTTGGATAAAAGAAATAGAGGATAAAACAGTTTGCACTGTGGCGGCGGGAGACCGACTGGGAATCATCGCAAAGCAAATACGGAGACATGCACAGTGTATAAGTGTTATTTATTTACACGGTACAAAATACTTTCATTTCTGCTTCGCATGACTGTTAAGAGCCAATCAGGAAGCCAAACGTGAGCGTCATCGTTTTTAAAGTCCTCTGTTTTCGTCTGGCAGCACTAAAACGCTGCCGGAGTTTAAAGCCAAACCAGGTCAGCATCGTTTTCAAACTTCCTTGTTTTAGGTGTTTGTATTCGCCGTTTTAGTCCGGACGGGAGGCGGAAACGTAGCAAAAGGTCTGAGGTATTTAACGAAGACGTAGTCTTGGTGCGCTGATACAAGACTTTTTTCCTTTGATGTTAGCATCGGCCAACTTTCCATCCAAATGTAGCACAAATTTTATTCCATATTTATTATTTTATTAAACCTTTATTTAACCACGAATGGCTCATTGAGATTAAAAAATCTTGGCCAAGATAGGGAGCAGCAAGTTGGGTTAGAAAAACTTACAAAAAAATACAAAACAGGTATCATAAATAGAAAAACTAAAACAACGTAATTCGCAATAAATGACACCGAAAATTTACAAACGTGATGGAATCAGCCTCAGAGTTCTTCATCAATTACTAAAAATGCCAGGATGCTGTGAGAGCATGAGCTCATTGGCTGACGGAGGTAAAACGAGCGGTGGAGCTTTTTCACTTCTGTCGAGCGTGAAAACGTTCTTTTAGGTTTCTTTTTGCGCAATCCGACATTATATAAAGCGGTGTGGTTTTTTTTTTGGTGTTTAGTATTTTGAGTCCCCCCCCTCTTGTGTCTTGTATATAACTTCCTGTCTCTGTGTCTTGGTTTCCTGTTGCTGTTTTATTCCTGCTCTTGGTGTTTTCTTGCCAGTTCAACACGTTCTCACGCCCAGCGGCGGACAGGCCTATTTGTTTTGGGGAGGGTGGGTGAGATTTAATATAAATAATAATTTAAATATAAATATATATCTATTAAGGGTGGGAATCACCAGAGGCCCCACAACACGATATTACCACAATACTTATGTCACGCTACAATATTTTAGCGATTTTTAACATATTGGAATTTATTACTTTTTTCCAACTTTAAATTGTGTCCTCAAAGAAAAACTGTTTTTCTAGTGGAGTGAAAAAGCAATAGATTTTATTATTATAGTACCAAAAAGTGAAATTCCCATATACAATTTATATAATAGATCGATACTCGCCGTCTGTGTATCGATACAGTGTTGCCACAGAAAATATCGCGATACTATGATGTATTTTTTTTTTGATTTATGAATGCATTGTTTTTACAGGCCGACTGGGCAGGACAGGATGTTGACACTTGCACCATTTCACTAAATAATATTAAAGTAAATATTAAGTATTTGGCCCAGTCCGTTTAACGGCCGGCCCACTGACCCAATCAAACACCTGGTGAGAGAGAGAGCGCAACGCCAGCTGATTAAAGTGGACGTTGGGCCAGAAACTGGACTTTCAACCAGGACACCGGTGTTTGTTTCCCGTGTGAAGCAAAAAGTCAACATTGAATGTTTTGAAAAGTTTTTATTTAAGTTTCATAAGTTTTCCTTTTCCTACATTTTGGGCCGTTATATTGATTGTGTGGATTTATTTGCTCGTGCACGCTCCGCTCTAAGTGTTATCATTTGTCCAATAAACTCTGGAAGTTTGCATTTGCTCCTCCTGGTATTGGCACTCGGGTCCAAGCCTCAGTTCAGGATCGAAAGCTGTGGATTTCACCTCGGCAGGCGGGAAACCTTTGAACAAACGGCTGCAAATCTCACTGTGAGTCAGTCCATAAATAATAAAAAATACATTCTGGATGGATTCCAGAGGTCACAACACTCAGCTGGCCTGATACTTTATGAATATAATGAATTCAAAACCTAAAGTCCATTTTGACACCTCTCTTTGTTCTCTCGACCTTTTCCCCCTCAGTGTTCCCGCATTGTCTCCTCATTTAAAATGCTGTTTGTGTTTAATCCAGAGCTCCCGGCTGTGTTGTCGCTGTTTCGACGTCTGTCTCTGCTGAAGCACGCCATTGGTCTTGGCACTTCCTCTACAAACAGGTCGCTCCTTCGCTCTGACTCGTCTCTGTCCTTTTCTTTTCTTTTCCTGCTGTCAGTTCAGGTCCACACTGGGGACCGGTGAGGGGCCCCTGGTGATGATAATCAGTTCCGCCGACCTTGCACTTATTCTAACCTCAAACCTCGAACCAGGGCTCAACTGTCAAACAGGCGTTGACACAAATGTTCCCTTTTTTGGAGCTGAATGACGAACGCCTGCTGCTCACCTAAAAACGCGGGATCCATCAGACGTAACGACAGAATGAACTGATGTTTAATATTTTAATTTTAGGAACAGCGGACGGTTCAGGCCAGACGCAGGAACACATGCTGCGTTTATACTAAACAGAAACTCACGCGATCAAACGTGACTTCAGAAAGAAACAAACATGGAGCCAGACTGTCGTCATCAGCTGGTCGCACTCCTGTTCCCTCTCTCCTCTCCTGTTCCCTCTCTCCTCTCCTGTTCCCTCTCTTATCTCCTGTTCCCTCTCTTATCTCCTGTTCCCTCTCTTATCTCCTGTTCCCTCTCTTATCTCCTGTTCCCTCTCTTATCTCCTGTTCCCTCTCTTATCTCCTGTTCCCTCTCTTATCTCCTGTTCCCTCTCTTATCTCCTGTTCCCTCTCTCCTCTCCTGTTCCCTCTCTCCTCTCCTGTTCCCTCTCTTATCTCCTGTTCCCTCTCTTATCTCCTGTTCCCTCTCTTATCTCCTGTTCCCTCTCTCCTCTCCTGTTCCCTCTCTTATCTCCTGTTCCCTCTCTCCTCTCCTGTTCCCTCTCTTATCTCCTGTTCCCTCTCTCCTCTCCTGTTCCCTCTCTTATCTCCTGTTCCCTCTCTCCTCTCCTGTTTCCTTCTGTTGTTCCCTCTTTCCTCTCCTGTTCCTCTGTTTCCTCTCCTGTTCCTCTGTTTCCTCTCTCATCTCCTGTTTCCTATCTCATCTCCTGCTTCCTCTCTTATCTATTGTGTCCTCTCTTGTTTCCTATTTTATTTCCTCTCTTATCTCCTGTTTCCTTCTCTTGTTCCCTCTTTCCTCTCCTGTTCCTCTTTTTCCTCTCTCATCTCCTGTGTCCTATCTCATCTCCTGCTTCCTCTCTTATCTCCTGTTTCCTCTCGTTTCCTCTCCTGTTCCTCTGTTTCCTCTCTCATCTCCTGTTTCCTATCTCATCTCCTGCTTCCTCTCTTATCTATTGTGTCCTCTCTTGTTTCCTATTTTATTTCCTCTCTTATCTCCTGTTTCCTTCTCTTGTTCCCTCTTTCCTCTCCTGTTCCTCTGTTTCCTCTCTCATCTCCTGTTTCCTATCTCATCTCCTGCTTCCTCTCTTATCTATTGTGTCCTCTCTTGTTTCCTCTTTTGTTTTCTCCCTCTAGTTTTCGTTTCCCCTCTCTTATCTCCTTTTTCCTCTCCTGTTTCCTCTTTCATCTCCTGTTTCCTCGCGTTTCCTATTTTTCCTCTCTTATCTCCTGTTTCCTCTCGTTTCCTATTTTATTTCCTCTCTTATCTCCTGTTTCCTTCTCTTGTTCCCTCTTTCCTCTCCTGTTCCTCTTTTTCCTCTCTCATCTCCTGTGTCCTATCTCATCTCCTGCTTCCTCTCTTATCTCCTGTTTCCTCTCGTTTCCTATTTTATTTCCTCTCTTATCTCCTGTGTCTTCTCTTGTTTCCTATATTGTTTCCTCTCTCATCTCCTGTTTCCTCTCTCATCTCCTGTGTCCTATCTCATCTCCTGCTTCCTCTCTCATCTCCTGTTTCCTCTTTCATCTCCTGTTTCCTCGCGTTTCCTATTTTGTTTCCTCTCTTATCTCCTGTTTCCTCTCTTGTTTCCTATTTTATTTCCTCTCTTATCTCCTGTTTCCTTCTCTTGTTCCCTCTTTCCTCTCCTGTTCCTCTGTTTCCTCTCTCATCTCCTGTTTCCTCTCTCATCTCCTGTGTCCTATCTCATCTCCTGCTTCCTCTCTCATCTCCTGTTTCCTCTCTCATCTCCTGTTTCCTCTCTCATCTCCTGCGTCCTCTCTCATCTCCTGTGTCCTATCTCATCTCCTGCTTCCTCTCTCATCTCCTGTTTCCTCTCTCATCTCCTGTGTCCTCTCTCATCTCCTGCGTCCTATCTCATCTCCTGCTTCCTCTCTCATCTCCTGCTTCCTCTCTCATCTCCTGCTTCCTCTCTCATCTCCTGTTTCCTCTTTCATCTCCTGTTTCCTCGCGTTTCCTATTTTGTTTCCTCTCTTATCTCCTGTTTCCTCTCTTGTTTCCTATTTTATTTCCTCTCTTATCTCCTGTTTCCTTCTCTTGTTCCCTCTTTCCTCTCCTGTTCCTCTGTTTCCTCTCTCATCTCCTGTTTCCTATCTCATCTCCTGCTTCCTCTCTTATCTATTGTGTCCTCTCTTGTTTCCTCTTTTGTTTTCTCTCTTATCTCCTGTGTCCTCTCTTGTTTCCTCTTTTGTTTTCTCTCTTAGTTTTCGTTTCCCCTCTCTCATCTTCTGTGTCCTATCTCATCTCCTGCTTCCTCTCTCATCTCCTGTTTCCTCTCGTTTCCTATTTTATTTCCTTTCTCATCTCCTGTTTCCTCTCGTTTCCTATTTTATTTCCTCTCTCATCTCCTGTTTCCTCTAGTTTCCTTCTCTTGTTCCCTCTTTCCTCTCCTGTTCCTCTGTTTCCTCTCTCATCTCCTGTTTCCTCTCTCATCTCCTGTTTCCTCTCTCATCTCCTGCTTCCTCTCTTATCTATTGTGTCCTCTCTTGTTTCCTATTTTATTTCCTCTCTTATCTCCTGTTTCCTTCTCTTGTTCCCTCTTTCCTCTCCTGTTCCTCTTTTTCCTCTCTCATCTCCTGTTTCCTATCTCATCTCCTGCTTCCTCTCTTATCTGTTGTGTCCTCTCTTGTTTCCTATTTTATTTCCTCTCTTATCTCCTGTTTCCTATCTCATCTCCTGCTTCCTCTCTTATCTGTTGTGTCCTCTCTTGTTTCCTCTTTTGTTTTCTCTCTTAGTTTTCGTTTCCCCTCTCTCATCTCCTGTGTCCTATCTCATCTCCTGCTTCCTCTCTTATCTCCTGTTTCCTCTCGTTTCCTATTTTATTTCCTCTCTCATCTCCTGTGTCTTCTCTTGTTTCCTATATTGTTTCCTATCTCATCTCCTGCTTCCTCTCTTATCTATTGTGTCCTCTCTTGTTTCCTCTTTTGTTTTCTCTCTTATCTCCTGTGTCCTCTCTTGTTTCCTCTTTTGTTTTCTCTCTTAGTTTTCGTTTCCCCTCTCTCATCTTCTGTGTCCTATCTCATCTCCTGCTTCCTCTCTCATCTCCTGTTTCCTCTCGTTTCCTATTTTATTTCCTTTCTCATCTCCTGTTTCCTCTCGTTTCCTATTTTATTTCCTCTCTCATCTCCTGTTTCCTCTAGTTTCCTTCTCTTGTTCCCTCTTTCCTCTCCTGTTCCTCTGTTTCCTCTCTCATCTCCTGTTTCCTCTCTCATCTCCTGTTTCCTCTCTCATCTCCTGCTTCCTCTCTTATCTATTGTGTCCTCTCTTGTTTCCTATTTTATTTCCTCTCTTATCTCCTGTTTCCTTCTCTTGTTCCCTCTTTCCTCTCCTGTTCCTCTTTTTCCTCTCTCATCTCCTGTTTCCTATCTCATCTCCTGCTTCCTCTCTTATCTGTTGTGTCCTCTCTTGTTTCCTATTTTATTTCCTCTCTTATCTCCTGTTTCCTATCTCATCTCCTGCTTCCTCTCTTATCTGTTGTGTCCTCTCTTGTTTCCTCTTTTGTTTTCTCTCTTAGTTTTCGTTTCCCCTCTCTCATCTCCTGTGTCCTATCTCATCTCCTGCTTCCTCTCTTATCTCCTGTTTCCTCTCGTTTCCTATTTTATTTCCTCTCTCATCTCCTGTGTCTTCTCTTGTTTCCTATATTGTTTCCTCTCTCATCTCCTGTTTCCTCTAGTTTCCTTCTCTTGTTCCCTCTTTCCTCTCCTGTTCCTCTGTTTCCTCTCTCATCTACTGTTTCCTCTCTCATCTCCTGTTTCCTCTCTCATCTCCTGTGTCCTATCTCATCTCCTGCTTCCTCTCTTATCTCCTGTTTCCTCTCCAGTTTCCTTTCTCCTGTTTCCCGTGTGATTGACTGATGGATAACTAAAGTTACGGCAGGTGGAATCACTATAAAATCTCACAATGTCTAAATCCCAAATGGTTCTTCTCATAAAAACTCAGGAACACACCGAAACACCAAACTGTGCAGCACTGATTTCTGTTTTTAAATCAGACGGTGTTCAGGGTCAGCGCCACTGAAGACGTTTAGCTAACAGTTCATATCTGTTCAAATCCACCGTTCAGCATCTAGAATATCTCCCTAAGTCTGCGGTGGTCCCATATATGAGAGGGCTTGACGACGTTTCATTTTAAGACTGGCAGCTTCTGCAGTTTGACCTTCATCACATCCATGTTCTGTGCTGAGAGTTTGTCTGCAGCTGCAGGAGGAGGAGGAGGAGGAGGAGGAGGAGGAGGAGGAGGAGGAGGAGGAGGAGGAGGAGGAGGAGGAGGATTTCCTCCACCACCTGCTGCTGCAACAAAGACGTTGCAGCTCTGGAGGAAAAGCCTGAGTCACCGGTGGAAGTCCCAGAGGAAGTGTCCTCCTCATTATCTGCTGCTCTCAGAGGTCAAATATCCAGCTAGAGGTCTCTGGTCCTGTCGTGTCCCCCCTCAGGGACAAGAAGACACGTGCAGATCTTAGGGATGTTTTTAGTTTTTTAAGGAATGAAATAAAGAAGAAAGAAACTCTTTTCACTCAGATGTTTATGAAGTAAATCTGATTTTCAGGTTTTAGTGTTCTAAAAAAATCAGGATTAAAAATGTCATGTTTATTTTACTAAAAACATGTCAACATTTCCTCTCGTTCCCTCTCTCCTCTCTTGTTTCCTCTCTCTTCTCCTCTTTCCTGTCTTATTCCCTCTCTCCTCTCATGTTACCTCTCATGTTCCCTCTCCTGTCTTGTTCCCTCTCTCCTCACGTGTTTCCTCTCATGTTCCCTCTCTCCTCTTTTGTTTCCTCTCATGATTCCTCTCCTGTCTTGTTCCCTCTCTCCTCTCGTGTTTCCTCTCATGTTCCCTCTCTCCTCTCGTGTTTCCTCTCATGTTCCCTCTCTCTTCTCCTCTTTCCTCTCATGTTCCCTCTCTCCAATCTTGTTCCCTCTCTCTTCTCCTCTTTCCTGTCTTATTCCCTCTCTCCTCTCATGTTACCTCTCATGTTCCCTCTCCTGTCTTGTTCCCTCTCTCCTCACGTGTTTCCTCTCATGTTCCCTCTCTCCTCTTTTGTTTCCTCTCATGATTCCTCTCCTGTCTTGTTCCCTCTCTCCTCTCGTGTTTCCTCTCATGTTCCCTCTCTCCTCTCGTGTTTCCTCTCATGTTCCCTCTCTCCTCTCGTGTTTCCTCTCATGTTCCCTCTCTCCTCTTTTGTTTCCTCTCATGTTCCCTCTCTCCTCTTTTGTTTCCTCTCATGATTCCTCTCCTGTCTTGTTCCCTCTCTCCTCTCGTGTTTCCTCTCATGTTCCCTCTCTCCTCTCGTGTTTCCTCTCATGTTCCCTCTCTCCTCTCGTGTTTCCTCTCATGTTCCCTCTCTCCTCTTTTGTTTCCTCTCATGTTCCCTCTCTCCTCTTTTGTTTCCTCTCATGATTCCTCTCCTGTCTTGTTCCCTCTCTCCTCTTTTCCTCTTGCAATCCGAGGATGTGGACCTTAATGGGCTGACGCCTTTTTACAGCTCTGTATTGCAGGCATGGCAGATTTTTAAGTTCACGCGTGCTGCAAACGAGGTTCCTGGCATGTGGGTGTTTGAGGAACCTTTATTTTTCACAGTCTACTACAGTCTGCCAGCCTGAGAGGGAAGCTCCGAGAGGGTGGGTGCACCAAACTCGGCCACTTGATGAAAAAGACGGCAACAGCCGTGGAGGCCTGAAGGAGAGCAGCAGCATCACATCTGTCCGGGTGATCGACAGAGTTGCAGAGGAGGTCTGTGCTGCACTGCCACAATCCCTAAGAGCTTTTGTTGTTACAGTTTCCCCTCCCTGTCTATCACCCCAGCCGTGGGGGAGTGGCAGGAGGAAGGAGTTCAGCTGTTGTCTTTCACAACCCCCCACCTGGACAAGTTTCAAGCTGTGGGGAAGAAAGCAGTCTACCAAATGTGCGTTAAAGTTCTGAACCTGCGCTCTTCGGCAGGGTTGAAGGAGTCGAGGTGGACTGAGTTCTTCGGTCCAGATGCTTCCCCGAAAGGCAGCTGGCGGTCCCTGTACAAGCTGCGTATTGAAAAGCGGACAGCAGACCTCCAGTGGAGAGTTGTACATGGGGCAGTAGCTACAAACAGATACAGAGCACACCTGGATCCAGAGTTGGGGGAGGAGTGTATTTTCTGTTCGCAGACTGAGACTCTGGCACACTTATTTGTTCAGTGTCCTCGTCTGTCAGCACTTGTGGAGCTTTTAAAACGGTGGTTTCAGTGTCTTGGGGAGACTTTTTCTTTTAGTTTGTTTATTTTTGAAATACAGTGCTAAAAAGAAGTCGGTGCACTTTGGTGAACTTTTATCGGGTTCTGCAAAGATGGCCGTCTGGCTGACGTGCAGAAACCGGGCTGAGAGTGCCGGCTGTGTAGAGCCGGTGCCGGTCCTGAAGGGACTGCTTAAGGCTCGATTAAGCGTGGAGCTTGCTTATTATGTAATGATGGCCAATATCCAGGCCTTCAGTCATACATGGGCTGTGGGGGGAGACTGAGAGCTGAATGTACATATCCGAAGAGTGAATTATGTTTTCTCGTTAACGTGATGATGTGACAATGAGTTGATTTGCTATTCTGGTTTCAATGTTCAATAAAGGGATTTTGAAACCGAAACCTCTCCTGTTTCTTCTCATGTTTCCTCTCCTGTCTTGTTTCCTCTCATGTCTTGTTTCCTCTCCTGTCTTGTTTCCTCTCTCCTCTCTTGTTTCCTCTCTCCTCTCATGTTTCCTCTCCTGTCTTATTTCCTCTCCTGTCTTATTTCCTCTCTCCTCTCTTGTTTCCTCTCATGTCTTGTTTCCTCACCTGTCTTGTTTCCTCTCCTGTCTTGTTTCCTCTCTCCTCTCTTGTTTCCTCTCATGTCTTGTTTCCTCTCTCCTCTCATGTTTCCTCTCCTGTCTTATTTCCTCTCTCCTCTCTTGTTTCCTCTCATGTCTTGTTTCCTCTCTCCTCTCTTGTTTCCTCTCATGTCTTGTTTCCTCTCTCCTCTCTTGTTTCCTCTCATGTCTTGTTTCCTCTCTCCTCTCTTGTTTCCTCTCATGTCTTGTTTCCTCTCTCCTCTCTTGTTTCCTCTCATGTCTTGTTTCCTCTCATGTCTTGTTTCCTCTCTCCTCTCATGTTTCCTCTCCTGTCTTATTTCCTCTCTCCTCTCATGTTTCCTCTCCTGTCTTATTTCCTCTCTCCTCTCTTGTTTCCTCTCATGTCTTGTTTCCTCTCTCCTCTCTTGTTTCCTCTCATGTCTTGTTTCCTCTCTCCTCTCTTGTTTCCTCTCATGTCTTGTTTCCTCTCTCCTCTCTTGTTTCCTCTCATGTCTTGTTTCCTCTCTCCTCTCTTGTTTCCTCTCATGTCTTGTTTCCTCTCTCCTCTCTTGTTTCCTCTCATGTCTTGTTTCCTCTCCTGTCTTGTTTCCTCTCTCCTCTCATGTTTCCTCTCCTGTCTTATTTCCTCTCTCCTCTCATGTTTCCTCTCCTGTCTTATTTCCTCTCTCCTCTCTTGTTTCCTCTCATGTCTTGTTTCCTCTCTCCTCTCTTGTTTCCTCTCATGTCTTGTTTCCTCTCTCCTCTCTTGTTTCCTCTCATGTCTTGTTTCCTCTCTCCTCTCTTGTTTCCTCTCATGTCTTGTTTCCTCTCTCCTCTCTTGTTTCCTCTCCTCTCTTGTTTCCTCTCATGTCTTGTTTCCTCTCCTGTCTTGTTTCCTCTCTCCTCTCTTGTTTCCTCTCATGTCTTGTTTCCTCTCCTGTCTTGTTTCCTCTCTCCTCTCTTGTTTCCTCTCATGTCTTGTTTCCTCTCTCCTCTCTTGTTTCCTCTCATGTCTTGTTTCCTCTCCTCTCTTGTTTCCTCTCATGTCTTGTTTCCTCTCCTGTCTTGTTTCCTCTCTCCTCTCTTGTTTCCTCTCATGTCTTGTTTCCTCTCTCCTCTCTTGTTTCCTCTCATGTCTTGTTTCCTCTCTCCTCTCTTGTTTCCTCTCCTCTCTTGTTTCCTCTCATGTCTTGTTTCCTCTCCTGTCTTGTTTCCTCTCCTGTCTTATTTCCTCTCTCCTCTCCTTCCTCTGTACAGGTTGACTGTATGCGACGAGGACAAGTTGACTCATAATGAGTTGATCGGAGAGTCCCGGGTGCCTCTGAAACGGGTGAAACCCGACCAGACGAAACATTTCCACACCTGCCTGGAGCACCCACCCCCGGTAACACAAATGTTTGTCTTTCTTTGTGAGGACCCTTGTTAGCATGCACTCCCTTGCCCCTGACGCTAACTTTAACCTAATTCTAACCTGACCCTTAAAACCCAGTCTGAGCCCTCATATCGACCTTTGAAGGTCTGTGGGGCCATGTGAGGTCCTCGCTTTCTAAAGACCTCCACATTCCCAAGGTCTAGATCTGTGTCTAAACACAGCCTCACAGAGCTGTTAGCATGCCTGTAGACAATTTGACTTCACAATCACAAGGGGAAAATAAAGAAACAAGAATCTGCAGCCAGGCTAGCTGCTGTCTGAGGCTGTATAGCCATTATAAAGAAAAAACAAACTGTTAAGCTGCTTAGTCTTGAGAGATGAACAGAAGCTCTGTTTAATCAATGGCTTTCAAACACACCAGCACATGTGTTTGTCTGCGTCCCAGAGTGTAAATACCTTTTGTAGTCGCTGTTTTCTGCAGCAGTTTGATACTATGAACAGAAGCTCAGCACACAAATACAGGAAAGAAGAATCCTCGCTGCACCTGCTCTCACTTTTCTTTTTACTTCTGTCTTCCTCTCACACAGCTCCCCTCTCCTACCGCCATGGGTGAAGCCCTTCGAGGAATTTCCTGCTACTTAAGAGAGGTAAAAGTCTGAGTGTCTGTCTGTCTGTCTGTAAGTGCAGGTCGCTGAGCTTGCTGCAACGTTCACATTGAACGCTGATCGGTCTGATGTGACAGAAGGTCAGAGGGTTACCAATCAACAGGTTTCTGCCTCATGACAGTGACAGATAAACAGCGAGCTTGTGGCTCTGTGGTTGTGATGCAGCTTGTTTAAAGATTTATGTGCCTGAAAGCCAGGGTGGAGATTTAAAAACCAGTGGGCTGACTTTTGAATTTATTAGAAATGGAGCAGACTTTTGCAATAAGTTACTTTTTACTTACTACTCCTTAAAAAGTAATAATATTCTTTTACTTATTTCTGGGTATTAAAAGTAATTAGTTACATTACTCCTTTCATTACTATGTTTTTTTTAAAACCCTTAACCCCCCTAAAAAGTGACGGAAAACCTGTTCAGCAGCTCATTTTAGAAATGAATTCACTTTACTGGAACAATAAATAACCTGAGGAGTCAACAAGCAGCTGAGCTGAAAACACTGCTGCCTCTCAGACCAGATGATGCTCTACAGTAGGCTATAGGCTGTGTGCACATTTATGAGTGGCCTTTTATTGTGGCCAGCCTAAGGCCTTTTATTGTGGCCAGCCTAAGGCCTTTTATGGTGGCCAGCCTAAGGCCTTTTATTGTGGCCAGCCTAAGGCCTTTTATAGTGGCCAGCCTAAGGCCTTTTATTGTGGCCAGCCTAAGGCCTTTTATTGTGGCCAGACTAAAGCACACCTGTGTAATACCCATGCTGTCTGATCAGCATCTTGATATGTCACACCTGTGAGGTGGACGGATTATCTCGGCAAAGGAGAAGTGCTCACTAACACAGATTTTGGCAGAGAGAAATAGGCGTTCTGTGTTCATAGAGAAAGTCTTAGATCTTTGAGTTCAGCTTGTGATGAATGGTTGCAAAAACATTTATAATTTTGTTCAGTGTATATAAATTAACATTTTTAAAAAGTCTCTCTTTACCTTTTAACTAATGTTTTCCTGCATATTCATTTATAAGAGCAGCTTCCAGTGTTTTTATAAAAAAAAAATGTTTCACATTGCCGCAGCAGATGCTTCAATAAATTAAATGTAGAATTGTTGGTGGTTGAAAGCTTTTTGCTAGTTGCACAAAGTTTACAACGGCTGACAAAGTTCTTTGCATCTTAGACTGTGACACAATAATGACAATACTTCCAGCTGTGGAAAGAACGCCCCTCTCCCTCGTTTTCTTGGATTAGTATCTTTAATGTTATTTGTTATAATGTAATGTTGTTTCTTAATGTTATTTCTGTTTTGGATTGTAATCCCTTACACTACTAGTTACTGGGAAAGGTGTAAAACTGCAGCTGACATATACTGAAAAGGCCTCGTTCAGTGTGTTTGAGCTCAAAAGAAGAATGAATTATAGAGGTGCTGGTTTATAGGCAGGGGGTTGTCACACTAAATATTGATTTGATTTAATTTTTCTTTTATTCTCTCACTTTGTATTTTGTTAATCTATAAATATAATATATTAACAGATCTTCCACGCCTGCCTAAAACCACACAGTACTCTATATATATAATGTTACTAATTCCACAACTAAATATTAATGCTACAACATATATATCATTAATATTATTATTTACACCTGTTTGTTAATGTGAATGACTGAATAAAAAGCAGAAAGTGAATCTGACTGATGGAGTCTGAAAGGACAATGATACTAACTAATACTGATTGATACTAACTAATTTTATTTGGCATATGTGTTTTAAAATACATTTTCAGAATATGTTCTCCATTGTTGGCTCTCTCTTCTCCACATTATTTATATTTCAGTCGGGCTACGCTAATTAAACTCAAGAACATCAGAGGACATATAATCTGAATGTTGAAGAGCAGAAACAACATCTCCAGTTTTAAGTGATATTTGATGAGAAGTGGACTCAAAATATTTCCGGACCGGATCCTGAGAAGTTTAAATCCATAAGAGTGAGTTAAGTGACACTTGTGGTTCTTCTGCAGCAGGAGAGGAAGAGGATGCTTCACACGAGGAGCCGGTTTACGCTTTTACTTGAGCGGTCATCGGAAATGTCATTACTCAGAAGTTGAAGCACTTTATTTGTCGAGTTTATTTTCCTCAAATCAGGAGTTTCGCATTTAGAAAAGTCAAGTCTAAGGACCAGAGACAAGCAGGGACCAGATTTAAGAGTAGCACCCTGGTGAAGGGCAGCGCTTCAGTTTTGATTATTTAATATGAAAAAACAAACTGTGATCAAAATAGAAACAAAAACAAAATCAAGCCAGCACTTAAATTTAAACCTTAGACCTGAAACCTGCTACTACAAAAAGTTTGACAAGGGTTTTTATAGAATGACTAATCGTACACAGCAACTGAAGCTACATCTGAGGTGTTTGTGAAGCCATAAAGCAGAGCTGATCTGTTCAGAGACATTACAGCACAATTCTCTAATTAATGAGACGGGGGAATTTACAGTCTATATATGAATGCAGGGGATTTGTATGACCCAAAAAATCCTGATTGGAGTTTTTACTTCAAGAGTCAAGAGAGAGCGTCAAGACTAGCTTGGTTAGCAAGGTGCATCTGTAATTCATGTTAACTGTGATATTAACACGGAATACTAATTTTGGCTAGCGACAAACAAAATGTACATTAAACTTAATAAGCTTCTTCAGATACGAGTCGCCTCTATCCTGCTTGACAGGTCGTCATGGTAGAGACATGGTAGAGTCCGCTTGAAGCCCCGCCCTAAAGCCTCCCCTACTTTCTGGTCTATTTTCCTCTATATGGGACCATAATTTACTAAATGAACATCATGCTGTGCCATGATGCAATCGAAACCTGTGTGGTACCAAATGACATCTGCACTGGTCGGTTTACCTCATATCCACCGTGTCCGCATATTGCAACGCAATACCATCTCTCTCTGTTTCTCTGCAAAATGCTAAAATGAGCCACAGGTATGTGGCGGCCGTTAACATACCTGGGAGGCCGTTAATATACCAGGGCAGGCGTTATTATACCAGGGCGGCTGTTAATATACCAGGGCAGGCGTTATTATACCAGGGCGGCTGTTAATATACCAGGGCAGGCATTATTATACCAGGGCGGCTGTTAATATACCAGGGCAGGCGTTATTATACCAGGCCAGGCGTTAATATACCAGGGCAGGCGTTATTATACCAGGGCGGCTGTTAATATACCAGGGCAGGCGTTATTATATCAGGGCGGCTGTTAATATACCAGGGCAGGCGTTATTATACCAGGGCGGCTGTTAATATACCAGGGCAGGCGTTATTATACCAGGCCAGGCGTTATTATACCAGGCCAGGCGTTAATATACCAGGGCAGGCGTTATTATACCAGGGCGGCTGTTAATATACCAGGGCAGGCATTATTATACCAGGCCAGGCGTTAATATACCAGGGCAGGCGTTATTATACCAGGGCGGCTGTTAATATACCAGGGCAGGCGTTATTATACCAGGGCAGGCGTTAATATACCAGGGCAGGTGTTAATATACCAGGGCAGGCGTTATTATACCAGGGCAGGCGTTAATATACCTGGGCAGGTGTTATTATACCAGGGCAGGCGTTATTATACCAGGGCAGGCGTTATTATACCAGGGCGGCTGTTAATATACCAGGGCAGGCGTTATTATACCAGGCCAGGCGTTAATATACCAGGGCAGGCGTTATTATACCAGGGTGGCTGTTAATATACCAGGGCAGGCGTTATTATACCAGGCCAGGCGTTAATATACCAGGGCAGGCGTTATTATACCAGGGCGGCTGTTAATATACCAGGGCAGGCGTTATTATACCAGGGCAGGCGTTAATATACCAGGGCAGGTGTTAATATACCAGGGCAGGCGTTATTATACCAGGGCAGGCGTTAATATACCTGGGCAGGTGTTATTATACCAGGGCAGGCGTTATTATACCTGGGCAGGCGTTAATATACCTGGGCAGGTGTTATTATACCAGGGCAGGCGTTATTATACCAGGGCAGGCGTTATTATACCAGGGCGGCTGTTAATATACCAGGGCAGGCGTTATTATACCAGGCCAGGTGTTAATATACCAGGGCAGGCGTTATTATACCAGGGCGGCTGTTAATATACCAGGGCAGGCATTATTATACCAGGCCAGACGTTAATATACCAGGGCAGGCGTTATTATACCAGGGCGGCTGTTAATATACCAGGGCAGGCGTTATTATACCAGGGCGGCTGTTAATATACCAGGGCAGGCGTTATTATACCAGGACGGCTGTTAATATACCAGGGCAGGCGTTATTATACCAGGGCAGGCGTTAATATACCAGGGCAGGTGTTAATATACCAGGCCAGGCGTTATTATACCAGGGCAGGCGTTAATATACCTGGGCAGGCGTTATTATACCAGGGCAGGCGTTAATATACCAGGGCGGCTGTTAATATACCAGGGCAGGCGTTATTATACCAGGGCAGCTGTTAATATACCAGGGCAGGTGTTAATATACCAGGGCAGGCGTTAATATACCAGGGCGGCTGTTAATATACCAGGGCAGGCGTTATTATACCAGGCCAGGCGTTAATATACCAGGGCAGGCGTTATTATACCAGGGCGGCTGTTAATATACCAGGGCAGGCGTTATTGTACCAGGGCAGGCGTTAATATACCTGGGCAGGCGTTATTATACCAGGACGGCTGTTAATATACCAGGGCAGGCGTTATTATACCAGGGCGGCTGTTAATATATCAGGGCAGGCGTTAATATACCAGGGCAGGCGTTAATATCTCAGGGCAGGCGTTAATATACCAGGACAGGCGTTATTATACCAGGGCAGGTGTTAATATACCAGGGCAGGCGTTAATATACCAGGGCGGCTGTTAATATACCAGGGCAGGTGTTATTATACCAGGGCAGGCGTTATTATACTAGGGCGACTGTTAATATACCAGGACAGGCGTTAATATACCTGGGAGGCTTTTAATATACCTGGGAGGCTGTTAATATACCAGGACAGGCGTTAATATACCTGGGAGGCTTTTAATATACCTGGGAGGCTGTTAATATACCAGGGCGGCTGTTAATATACCAGGGCATGTGTTATTATACCTGGGAGGCTTTTAATATACCTGGGCAGACGTTAATATACCTGGGAGGCTGTTAATATACCAGGGCAGGCGTTATTATACCAGGGTGGCTGTTAATATACCAGGGCAGGTGTTAATATACCAGGGCGGCTGTTAATATACCAGGACAGGCGTTAATATACCTGGGAGGCTTTTAATATACCTGGGAGGCTGTTAATATACCAGGGCGGCTGTTAATATACCTGGGCATGTGTTATTATACCTGGGAGGCTTTTAATATACCTGGGCAGACATTAATATACCTGGGAGGCTGTTAATATACCAGGGCAACCCACCAAAGTAAAGTCTACAATATAGAAACTAATTTAGATATTATTTTCATTCATATCTTCCCAAAAAGTATAAGAGCACTACAAACGTTGCTCACCTCTGGGTTGCTCTACAAAATGTGCAACACTGACAGTCTTCACAGGAAAGGCTTCTTGCAGCAGTCTGGACATGAAACAAGCAGCTGGTATGAAGTCTGGCAGGGGAACAGCTTGAGTGACAGGTGGTTTTAGGGCATTTGGAGCTTTTTATCGTGTTACATGTGGTGCTGGTCAAAATGTTCAGTAAGCAGACATCAGTGACTGAAAAAAATATGTTTGGTAAAAACCCTTGTTATGCGTTCCCAACAATTAAACATCACAGTAAGAAAATACCCCCACACACTGTGTAATTGTGGGCTGTCAAAAAATGTTCTTAAACCTTTGGTCATTGATCCAGACACACAGATCTCGACATTTTAGCCATGGCTTAAACGTACACATTTCTCACTCCCAACTTGTCACATGAGCTTGACGTCACTTTTTAACGCCCTGGTTGTCCTATAGTGTTGTTTTTGCACATGTAGGGCTCACTGTCAAATTAGCAAGAACAAATTTGCAACGTCCAGTTAGACTTTCAAAATAAAGCTAGTGGTTTATGTTGTGAAGCCTCACAATTATGGTTAGGTTTCAGCACTAGAACTGTTTGGTTAGGTTTAGAAAAAGAACATGGTTTGTTTTATGTGACTTAAGTAATGAAACTTAACTAAAACAATTCAAGGTTGACTTTTTGATTCACATGGGAAACAAACCCTGGGCTCCTCAGTGAAAGTCCAGTTTCTGACCCACTCATCCACCCAAGCCACCTCCTTAGGCCCCAATCAGACAGAAAGCGCTTTGCAGGTTTGAAAACGCGAGGCCTTTTTTGTTTAACTTGCGCCACGTTTTTTTTTTTTTTTTTTTTTTTATGTTGCTAGGCAACCACCGAATCAACTGTCCTGTCAGTCTAATCAAAGATTGTAGCGCCAGCTAATCTTTGGTTTGCCGCTAATTAATAACTGTCATATTAGCAGAAACTTGACCAGAACTCACAGAGTAGAATTTTTTTAAACACCATGTGCTCAGAGCACAAGGGAGCATAAACAGCGCGCAGAACGCTCACTGCCAATAGAATACAATTAAAAAACGACTGTTATTTATATACTGCACCTACTTTAAGCATTCAAAAATAAAGGGAAATCCCCACTATGCGTTGACATTAACCAAACTTTGACATTTTACGTTAACCACTTATTTTATTTTGAAATAACTTGACAGCGGAGCCCTACATGTCCAAAACTGACGCCCAAGGGGTACCCATGGCGTTTAAAAGCGGCGCCAAGGAGTCTTAACCAAGCGTCGATATTTGACTCATCAATCTGACACGCCTCCAAAACCAGTGGTGGAATGTAACTGAGTACACTCTAGTACACTTCTGAGGTCCTTGTCCTTGAGTATTTTCATTTAATGCAGCTTTCCACATCTACTCCACCTCATCTCAGAAGCAAATATTGTCCTTTAATACTGCACAACATTTTTCTGACGGCTTTAGTTACTAATTACGTTTAAGATTAAGATTGTTAATACAAAATAAACTAATTGACAAATATCAAGTTATAATGTCGTATTATGGATATTATTTGAAATCAGCTAACTAATTATAATCCAGTGATATAATTTATATTATTCTGTATACTTTTACTTTTAGTCCTTCCAGTATATTTTGATGCTGATGCTTGCTGAATGCAGGATTTTTACTTGTACACTTCTACACTGTGGTATTTCTGCGTATGCTTAAGTAAAATATCTGAGTACTTGATCTGCAGACTGACACAAAATGGACCATCTCACACAGAGTGACAGGCAAGATTGATCAGTGCGTTCGTCCCCAACACTTCAGACGGGTTTATAGACTCCCTGCTGTGGTGCAGCAGTTAAGAGCCTCTTCAGCCCTCTGCAGCTGTAGTATCACCAGGGAAGGTCATTAATTAGATTTTTCCCAGGCACAGTGGATGGTAATGTGATTTCACCCCGTGACGGTGAAATTATTCAGTGAGGGACCGTGGTAATCCGGGGACAGGCCACGCAATGTCACCCAGCAGCATACACTTAACGTGGCCTCTGTAATCCAGATGTGGTCCACTACTTCTGGTGATGTTCTTTATTTTTTATTGTCATTACATCTAATAAAAGAACCCAAACCAGCAATGAATGTGTCCTACTAACAAAGAGATTGATGTAGACGACGCTCTGCGTGTTTTGGTAAGTGTGTTGTCAGATAAGTTTGTGGACTGAAGGGAACACGATCATCAGGTCGTGTGCGGTACGGTAAACTGATCGGCCACAGTCAATACATTTCATTTGACTGATGAGAAGAACAACTGGCAGCGTGTGATCCTGAACATGCATAATATTATATCCTGAGATTATAATAAAGAATAAATGAGCGGCTGTGCAGGGAAGTGAAAACGTGCAGAGACGTTCGATCACTTGGTTTAACTAATAAGATCCACATGGATTGGGTTTTTCAAACGGACATTACCTGTTTGATGGTAATGAGGAACATGAAGCCTTGAAACAGAGACAGGATTGATCGTACAGTCCCTTACTGGTTTGGGTGTGCACGTGGGATTTGTTGAGAATAAGTACAATGTGGAACACCTGCAGCCGTGTCCTTTCAAACAAAAGAAGCAGTGGTAAAATGAAGCTTCATGGTCATGCAGGTCATAGTTATCCAAGGACGTTTTGCCTCTCATACAAAAGGCTTCTTCAGTCCTGACTGACTGGCCCAGATATTTAACCTCTGCGGGGTCGTTCTCAAGGTGATGGATACCGCTCGGTTCATTAGTGCTTCTGGCTGTTGTGACCACCGTTGTTGTGGTCGTTGGCTTTGTCACATGAGGCCAGATGTGAGCGTTTGTTCTGTCTCCTGGGAAGAGATGAAAGGACAGCATTGTGGGTGGGCGATAAGTGGTGTCTCAGAACTCCTCCCATGTTGGGAGATGGGTTATCCCCTATGGTGTAGATGACATCCTTCCCTCTTCTTTAAAAGCACCTGTGCTCCCTGTCCAGAATATGTCCCTTATCCTTCAAATGTAAGCAGACTGCTGAGTCTTGACCCGACGAGTTGGCCCTTCTGTGTTCATTCTTGTGTTTGTGGAGAGGTTGTTTAGTTTCCTTGCTATACAGGTCTGTGCATTCCTCATGGCATTGGACAAAACAAACACAAGACTGCTTTTCTTGTGTTTGGGTTTGAGGACTTTCAGGTGAACCAGTATCTGCATTGCTGGGTTTAAAAAATGCAGGGATTGTTGAAAAATAGAGGGTATTTATGTTTTTTTCTGTATTTCAGTCTGTATTTTTATCCAAAAAGAATCACAAATAATCATTAATGGCAGCCTGAGTCTGCTTTAAACATTTCTTTTGGTTAATTATTCTGAGTAATATGAGAAAATTAGAACCAGGATGCAATAAGAGAGCACTGTCTGAATTAGAAACAATGCAACAAAAGCCCTGACCCTGTTTTTCTGTCAGACCTGAACACCAGGAAAGATCTGCACAGAGCTGCAGCTCTCTCAGATAAGAGAAACTGACGCTATCAGAAGTCAGAGCCGGGTCGGAGAGCACGATTCTGGACAAGAGAGTCATCCGGATAAATGAGGAGAGCAGTGATTGACAGCTGGAGGAGAAAGAGTGGCAGACAGTGTGAATGGAGATGGGATGGCACATGATGACTCACCCAGAGGAGGTTAACCCACAAAGGATGATGGTCTGCAGGAAAGAGAAAATGACGAGTAGGAGGACTTTGTGTGTCCTGAATAGTCCTCAGTTAGGACATGAACTCTTCTCTTCTGCTGGCTCACACTTCACTGCATGAATATAAAGTCACGTCACGTAGAGGAGGTTCATTCAGACGTTTGGAACTTATTATTAACTTATTATTTAAAAGGCATCGTTTTCACAGAAAGAGCTGTAAAAAAAAGCCAACGTACACACCCTGCTCAGCGCCAAACAGCAGACAGACACTGTTAGAGACTGTTGCAGGTGAACATAGTGGAGCATTTAGCAGCTAAAGAGTTAGCTATTTCCCTCAGGAGCTGGTGGAGATCAGCACACGTCATGGCAGGTTTAAACTAGGACATTCTGAGCATGCAACTCCCTCTATCCTCAGACCCTCAGGGAGAGGTATTAAAGGGTAAATACTAAATGCACCATAGAAATAGGAAACACAAACTATATTGAGGAACTAAATATCACAAATAAGTGAGAAAAGAAATTGCACTCAAAGAAAGAACCCGTTGTCACTCCCAAGTCGTCACATAGGGTCACTTTTAAACACACTGGGTACCGTTTAGCTTTACTGTTCAACATTACAGACATGCCTTTCATCCAGGAGGCCGGGGTTCATTTCCCGTGTGAAACAAACAATCAGCGTGGATTCATTTTAACTTCAGCTGGTGGGTGCAGAAAGAACGATGAACGTTGACGTGTATTCGTCTGAAATGTTTGTTTTTCGAGCGATCAGCCCTTCAGAAATTAAACTTCTGCACAGCGTAGCTTCATCAATAGTTAATGTGGGCCCCTTTGGGATATTGGGCAGTAATCTATCCCCACAGAGGGCCCATGTTTATTGCACAAAGGGGCACCTTAGAGGGCCCTAAACGACAATATTCTGTTGGAAGGGGACTCTTTAGGGCGCTGTATCACGTTTTCTCTAATTTGACACTAAAAATATCACTTTTTGGTTGAGTATCACTTGAACAATAACCAAAATTATATTTTTGGACCCATTGCTCTTCTGTCTACATCACAGGTGGACAAAATCCTTGTGTATATTTGTGAGAAAAATACTGTGGGTGAGATTACCCTGGAAGACTTGAGGTGCCAAACCACATTACAGCTCAGTCTAGCACCCTTAACAAACCTGCCCGGAGGATTTAGGGTCCTTGAAGTGTCCCAAAGCTGGCTTCCTTTCCCATTTCTAGAGGTCAAACTGAGCTGTGATGATGGTTTAGGAGGGATTAGGTGGAACCACACTGACCTCAGGGTTCAAATAACAGAATAGACGTTATCCTAGATGGATAGAAGAGTCAGAGATTCTTCGGTTTGTCCAGTCATCAGTTTGAATGCAGCCTCAGTAAAGTTTAGTGACACCAAATAACTCCAACACATTAACGGTGGATGTGAATGCCGGAATCACAGGTAAATTAACAATTCCTCTGGGTTGATGCTGCAGGCCTGTCTGGACCTTTTGTGTGCGTATCATGTTACGCACTATTATTGATGGCTGGAGACTATGTTGTAGTAGGGGAGGGTGGCGATCTCTGGACAATGCACGATTTGATTACAATTGAAGGGGCTGCGATGCATCTTGATGCGTCTCCTTTTTCTATACCGGATTTCTGGATAATTACCATGCATTTCAATGGCACATTAAAATCCAAAACAAACGTCTCCTCATTAGCTTGAAAGGACCAGTTTGCATCTATTATTTGCTTTACTAACCTCAGCTATTTCAGCCAATCGTGTGGTTCCACTGACTTAAGGGTCTACTACACATGCATCACTACTATGTGTAATAGAAGTATAACCACTGGGAAAATCCTTTTAAAACTCTTATTTTGGGGCAAAGTCATCAAACTTTTTCAGCGATTTTTATCAGATTTTACTGCTGATTCTCTGCACATAACCAAATCTTTATGTCCTGGTGACCAGTGAAAGTGCAGTTATGGCTCTCTCCCCATTCATTCAGATAGGAGCCTGAGGCTGACAGAGAGTTCCTATGTTAAGTCTTAATTTGAAGAATCTAAGATAGGATTTTTCCCCATTTGGTATTACAGAAGCAAATCAACTAACTTTAGGAATCCTATCTTATTTTACTTCATCTTATCTCAGGTTAGGAAATTCTAAATACTCAATCCAACAACTATCATTGAAGTTCAAGTCAGATGACTCAGAGGTGTTGGTAACCTCACATAACGCTTAACTCGTGAGATTACAGATAGAGAGTGGCCTAAAATAACGGACACAGTCACCGCCGTATTTCAGGCATGCAGCGGAGCGCTGATGCTGTCAAAAAGAAAATAAGTCCATTGACAGTCGAAGAGAAAGGCAACTGTTGTGTCCAAAGAGCAGAGGAAACCGCTGGAGGGAAAGTTAAAAACGTAATAATAATAATAATAATAATAATAAAGCCTGCTGGCTAACATCATCATGTTTTTCATGTAGGCTTTTTCTTGACTTTAACGATGTCCTTCTATCAAAGACATGCATTAGGGTACTTTTGTTACAGCAAGCCTTTATCTAGCGTTACATCGCCTACAGCCATTCCACTAACAAAGTAGCTGCCCTCTGAAGCACGAGAAGAGGAAGCTAGTCCAGGGATGAGTGTTACTGTCCTCACACAGTGGAAATTGATAATGATAATGTGAAATTTTTGAAGTGAAGAGTCTGGTCTCTGTTATGCGACGCCACAGACTGTACAGACTTTTGCATTCCACCAACATTGCGTTACAGATTTACATTTAGAAAATACATTTTTGACGTATCACGATGCATCCCCCCCCCCCCCACACACACACACCTATTTTGTATTGCTGTTATTTTAAGATAAAATTAATTACGCGTATACACTTTAGTGATGATTGGATCTTAAAGCACCTGTGAATATTGCAGCTTTTATTTATTTGCAGCCCTGTCTGTACTGAAAACACAGATGTGAGATCGATATCTATCTGAACATCTCACTCTTGAAAAAAGAAGAGCGTAAGAGGATGTCTCAAAATGTACTTAGAGGCATACTCAGAGTGTGTGTGTCTATTTCTGGTCGTAATTTTTCGAAGCTTATGCCGTCATCAGTGCAGATTTCCTCCGCTCCATGTGGGCAGGTAATAGTGGCAGAGTAGAGTGAAACCTATTATCTGAATTAGTCCTTATTATGCTCTGTCGAACTGGGATCATTTAAAGTAAATTAAACCGTCATGAGATGAAACTACTTCTCATTTTTCTGGCCGACTCCCAGACCTCCTAAAGACCTCTGGGAGTCTCTGAACCCCAGGTTAGAAAATCTCACCACGACAGGACGCCGTCATGTTCATTTCCAAACCTCAGGACGGGATTGGATGTTTTCTTATTAGTCTGCCACTTCCATTTACCAAACTACACCTCAGCATGTCCACAGGGACGGACAACAGAGCGGCCTGTGTGTGTTCATTTCTGGCTGGTGGATGATTAGTAGCTTAACAAGCGTCGCCTCTCAAAATATTTCAGAGAGGTGATTGAGAGAAAAATATCAATCAAAGTTTTCTCCTGGTTAATGCTCAGGAGATAAAACATCTGTCTCAGTGAGTCTCTTATTCTCTTGTTGTCTTAATTTAAATTTATTTGATCTTGACCTGGGACTGGGCTTCTCTCTCAGTCTGCAGCGCCCTGCTTGAGAACCTGAGGCTTGCGGGATCGGTGACATCTTTTAAATCTCTTCTTCAAACATACCTCTACAAAACAGCCTGTTATTTATTTTAGTGCATCCTTCCTCTTCTGTCTTGTCTTAAATGTCCATTTCAACTGTATCACTTTTAATTTCTTATTTTAAAATTGCTTGACTTGGGATTTGTTGATCTTTACTTGGAATGGTTAGACTTGACCTGGGACTGGACTTAGGACTTGTTGGAATGGTTAGACTTAACCTGGGACTGGACATGGGATTTGTTGTTCTTTACTTGGAATAGTTAGACTTGACTTGAGACTGGACTTGGGATTTGTTGATCTTCACTTGGAATTGTTAGACTTGACCTGGGACTGGACTTACGACTTGTTGGAATTGTTAGACTGGACCTGGGACTGGACTTGGGACTTGGACTTGTTGTTTATGACTTGGTTTTCTTTCTACTCACATGGTTTGATTTTGATAACAGAATGTGAACGAGGCTGCTGCTTTTAATTTGCCCATGCAGTAAAAAGCTGTATGTCTGTCGTCTGATTTTTTTTTTGGGCACCAAATAAAATCTGTTTCCACTGCAACAGCCACCCACCAGGCACTACAAAGCGGCGTCCGTCACCTGCAGTGTGCTGTCCCTGTTGTGTGGTCTGTCTTTGTCTTTTATTGAAGGCATGAACCATCAGTCTTATTTGAAGGAAATACGACTTCGGTGTCCAATTAGACGCTTTTACAGATTTGTTTAGATTCGTGTGGTGTGTGTGACGCAGACACAGCTAAGCTCCCTCAGGTTTGTTGGCATCTCCGGTGTTCTTTAACCTTAAGCGTGAGCTCATTAGCCTTCAGTCGCACAGGCGTTTTAACAAAGGTAGCGGCAGGGGAGGTGAAATCTCTCCGGTGTTTTCAGCCAATTGACCTTGGTCTTCTGACAAACAGGAGCTGTACTTAATGACTCACCTTCAGTCTTTTCTTCATGTGTGCCTTCTGATCTGAGAGCAGCCGGCCGTGAAAAACACAAACCAGAAAACAAAAGGCAGCTCAGTCTGACAGCATTTCTGTGTTTGTGGGATTAGATGACGGCTCAGTCTTTGTTCAGTCTTCACCATCATCTCTGCTGATTTGAGGGATGTAAGACTGGTTTTGAATAATCATTGGTTTTCCTTCAGTCCAAAAATGTAATTATTGTGCATTACAATGTGTTCTAATTAATGTAAAATAATGTGCATGCTGTTTCCTACCACCCCTCCTTCACTGCTGTTATATTATTTCACCGTGCAGTTAGAAAACAAGAATTGAAGCAATCGTTTGAGTGCAAGTCTTGCTTTAATTGAAATGAATGGTGAGAAAACTAAAGGCAAAAAATATAATACCCCCATTTTTTAGTTTTTAGTGAAATATAAGTCGTAAGATTAAGAAATATAATTAGATTTTGCATCAACTTTCAAGGCTTCATTTCCTTCCACTGCTGCAGAATAACCAAAGAAGGTAGAGACAAAGTTTAGGTCAGCAAAACTGAGAAATAATACAAATGTCAGAGGAAGTAATAAGTTAACAGCTTCAAGTTATTCTGCAGCAGTGGAAGGAAATGAAACACATTTCTACAGTAAACACTTTGGAACAGCCTGTTAATCCACCCTCAGAAGCTTTAGTTGTAGTATGTTATATAATATTAATGAAGGAAGACAGAGCAGCTGGTAAGCATCGGTGGATCCAACATTGAAATAATGAACAAAACTCCTTAATTTTATAGTATATCTGAAAATGTCTGTTTGGTGATGTAAAAATTTTTAACTTTAGCGGTTTGCTGCTTACTTTTCCATTTAAGGTTTTTCACTGGTCTAAAACTACTTATATTTCAATACAAACTAGAAACTTTTGACCAGTAGTTTATGTAATTTGTAGCCCCGCCCTAAAGCCTCCCCTGCTTCCTGGTCTCTGTTCCTCTAAATGGGACCATAATTTACTAAATGAGCATCATGCTGTGTTGAAGAAGACTTGAAACTAGCGACTGAGACCACATCAAGTGTTTACTGAGGGAATAAATCAGCTGAGAAGTAGAAACATTTTCTCATAGACTTCTATACAATCACACTTCTTTCTGTAGCCGCTGGAGTCGCCCCCTGCTGGCTGCTGGAGAGGACGCGGGTTTAAGTTACTTCCTAGATGGCTACGCTCGTGAGAGCCAGAGGATGCCGCGTGCACGTTGCTTATGCGTAATTATGGGTCGTAATAACTTGCTGCACAAACAACCTAAATTGATGTTTTTCTAGTGAGGACAGTCTCGTCAGTTAAGTTGGGAAACAAACAGCATTCTCTTTAAATCAAACTCACACAGTTTGTTTACCCGTCCGTGCGAGCGCCTTAACTCACATGAGAGTTTTCTGTCCCGTAAACAGTAAATATCTCCGTCACCTTTCACCTTGCAGAGCTCTGGAGGAAGATCGGTCCTTTACTCTTTCACTTCAAGCACTAGGACGAAGCTCTCACTCTGACTTGAAAAGCCATCCGTCAGCCGCTCACCAGGAGCAGGATTGGAGCAGATATCTGGGGCTCCTGGACTGATGGCTTATTTCATTTAAGCCAGAGAGAGGTTGACTTTGTAAATGTTGCTGAGCTGAAATCTCTTCCATTGCAGGGTTCATTTGAAAAGCGCCTTTTTCCCACCACTTGGAGGTGGGCGGCAGAGAAATCCTGCCAAGCTGTGCTGACTACTGCTGAAAGCCATCGATCTGCTTATTTACTGACCTTTTTTTTTTTTTTTTTGCTTTTCTTAGCTGCAGTTTCATTGTGAAGAGTGGTGGGAAGCACGGCTCTCTGGAGCTGAATACCAACTGAAATTATAGGAAGGAAGCACTTAATAGAAATGATTTCAACCTTTGTGCTTTTGTTCCAAACTATAGCTTTTGGGTGTTTTTTGTGTGGTGAAAGGTCACAGTGAAGGAGGACGGGTTGATCAAAGTGTGAGACAGTCTGTCTGTAATGAGGATCGGTGGGGTGATGGGTCGAGTTAGTGGAGGGGAGAGTCTAATGGAGACAGGAAGACTGGCCACAGGAGGGCGGGAGAAAGAGAGAGTGGGCGAGACAAAGATGGAGGATTAAACTATCGATCTTCTCACCGTCTGCTGTGTCACGACCAGAAAGATCAAATCAGAGACCTGCGGTGGGAGTTTTAATGAACACCATCGGGATTGGCGGAGATGGGAGGAATGTACATTCACTTAAGTTCTGTTCTTCAGTACAAATTTGAGGTACTTTACTTGAGTCTTGTCTTTTACTTCCACTTTTTATTTCTTCTGCAGCACATCTCAGAGGGAAATACTGCACTCTTTACTTCACTACATTTATCAGCTTCAGTTACTTCACACATTAAGATTTCTATCCAAATATGGTGTTTTATTATAAAGTAAACTCCCCAACAGTTTGTACAGTACAGCTGAAATGATTAATCAGTTAGTCTTGTGACAGAAAATGAAAATGTGCTTTTTTTCCTCTGAATGATTGTAATAACTGTTGTGTAACGTTGAGCTTTGGACTGTTGGTTTGGACTCAACAAGTGTTGTGAAGGTGTCGCTTTGTCTCTGGGGAACTCTTTACAAACCAAACAATCAATCGATTCATGAAGAACATTTTTGGCAGATTGATCCACAATAAAAAATAATCATTTGTTGCAGTCGGATACTAAATAAATGAATGAATAAATGAAGTAACGGCGTGCAGTTTGAACCTGTTTGGGTTTGTAGGTCCACAGGTTAAAGAAAAGTAAATATAAATGTGTAGAGTAGAGAGTCCTCAGCAGAGGAACGGCCATTTAGGTTGATGATGCAGCAGCTTATTACGACCCATATTTAGGTTTTTTGTTAGGCTGCGACCTCAAGTTCTAGAAGAGGTCAAGTGACGTAATATAAAGAGCATGTAAGGAGGTGGATGGATGTGTCAAGTAAACTTTCACTCAGGACACCGAGGTTCGAGTCCCGTGTGAAAGAAAGTGTGAAATGTTTTATGTTAAATGTTTTGTAGATGACCTATGTAATGTACTTATTTTAACCCAAACCACCATTTTTAACTAAGCCTAACTAAACTACCACCGTTTCACGTTTACCACGTGTTAAACATCCTGTGAGTTAGGTCACGTGACTTACGTAAGGTACAATTTTTGTGGCAGTGACATCTCGTGGCCATACGACGGTAGCAAAGAAGGAAGTAGGACATATTATAAATAGAGTTCAAGTCCGTTTAATACCAAGTAAATGGTGAGTTATTTTGATTTGTAAGTTAAATAGCGTTACAGACTTGTAAAGTCAATTTACATAAAGTACTTTTTTAAACCCAAACCACATTTTCCTAAACCTAACCAAACTACGACCGTTTCACAACATTAACCACATTTTTAATGTCATGTGACTTGCGTATCGTGACTTACGTAACAATAGTTAAAGCTTGATTTACATGGCGTGTAGCCAGGAATTTATACTTGTGCGTCAGTGTATCCATCATTGTCTATGAAGATTCTCAGTCATCCAGGTCATAGTTATCCAAGGAAGGTTAAAATCAAGGGCAACTGGACTTGGTTGAAGATACTGGAAGACGTTTCGTCCCTCATCCAAAGGACTTCTTCAGTTCTGACTGACTGGCAGGGAAACTCAGCTATTTAACCTCAGTGGGGTCATTGGCCCGGGTCATCGATACCGCTGGTTCGTTAGTGTTCCTTGTTGCTGTAACGACAGTCGTTACAGTCGTTAAGACTACCTGTGGCCAAGACTGAACGACCATCGTTGGTATCTTCACCTGAGGCCAATAGGTTACGTTTGTTGAGTTTCCTGGGAAGTGATGAAAGGACAGCATTCTGCAATTACACCAACAAACACTAGTCGGCAGTAGAGCTACACCGTCCACTGTGTTGACTTTTGCCAAGGCTACCCAGCCGACCAATCACAGTGCTTACGGTCTACGTCGACTCAACGTTTAGTCAAATTTTTGAGGACGTGCACCTAATTTTGGGAGGCATTGATAAACAACCTATTTTGTCGTTTAAGTTGGACGACTTGACGCACTGAAGGCCCGCTACACCTGTCACAGGACTGATACTTGCAACACTCGTATATGTTGTTTTAGGGAATGGTCATTTATGTCGTTTTTGAGAATTTACATATTTTGTAGTTTAGGTACGAGGACGTGTTGTTCAGGAATATAAGAAGAGACTGATGGGACACTATGAACCTTTGAAACCAATATGAAACTATGAAATGTTGTTAAATGTACTAATGGTGCCAGAACAACAGGTTAAGCTACACAAAGCTGTAAAGTTAAGCTTCAGAGATGTCGTCACTCCTGATATGTCATCATATTTTGAGTTTTGGTGCTACAGCTCCCAGCGACGTTGCCGTGTAGTCCGTTTTGTAGCCTGCGTTAGTAACCTGTACATTTTGGTGAATTTAAAGAAAAGGGTCAGGTCCTGGTTAACGTGCAGTCTGACACAGACCGCAGTCAACATTTCACGAGAGCCAACTGCGTGACGTGATCTCTGTTATCGCACTGTGAGTAAAAGCCTCGAGACATTTAGCAGAGTGTTTTTTAAAAAGCTACACTTTTTGAAGTACAACAGCTGAATGTCCAGCCTCGCCCACAGAGAGAAGAAGCTGACAGCAAATACCAAAATATCCACACACAGATGGCAGATGTCCTCACCTGTGGGAGTGACACTGAGGACTGAATGTGAAATGTTGGAATATCTTCAATTTGAAGCGCCTGCAGCAAAAGCAGCTGAAAGCACCAGAGGCAGTCAGGTCCTGTCGTCTTTACTGAGTCCAAACGAGGGAAATAAAGCCAGAAGCATCAGAAACTGCATCAAAATGGAAGTAAAACCTCAGGTATTGAAGAATAAGGCAGTTTTTTCTTTTGTGTTTTGGATATTTGGAGCCATGTGGTTACTGCTCTGTTGCTGTTTTAGTTTATCCCCCATAACTTAGGCTTTTACCTTTCATATTGTAACATACAGCGTACTTGTTCATTCTTCCATTATTACCTCTAAATATCTAAAACATGATGATGTCTTTCTGTCCATATTCTAACATACATTTGTAGAATGAATTCAGTAAATAATAATAAAGATAAAGTTGGCAGGGTTCATCCTCAGGGGACCATGAATGTAGTCAGTCCTGAAAAATAGCTTCATGCTAATATTAGCATGCTGTGTTCACATTAATCTTTGCTCATTAGAGGTATTCTGTGGATAATATGAAGTGTTAGGTGAAGTCGGTAGGATTCACCCTCTGGGCATCATGAACATCTCTATTATCTAATATTACAATTCATCCAAGAGACATTTCAGTCTTGACCAAAGTGTAAGTAAAGTTTTGAAATGATCAAGGTCACAAAGAGAGATACAAAAGTGAAATATTAGAAATAAGCACCATCAGCACAGTAAAGAAACAACAGTAAAACATAATAACACAACATCGTAACGCAGAAGCAATAATTGACCTTAAAAACGCACACGATTGCACATATTAGACAACTCAAGGGGAGACAAAGGTAGGTTTAAATATAAGAGGCTTTTTAAAGAAATAGAGACCGCAGAACGTACACAGAGTGGGCGCCGCCGCTTCCAAGGCAACACATTCTCACTCTCGTCAAACGTGGACGCTTTGTCAACACCACCAATAAATATGCAACTTCCAGTTAGACTTTCAAAGTAAAACTACTGGTTAACATTGTGAGATGGGATCATTTCAGTCCCTCCAGGATCTCGAGAGCCTTTTTGTTTTATTTTGTGGCAGCATTTCTAAAAAAAAAATGCGACCTAAGTTGCAATGTTAATGGGGTTTTTTTGTGATGAAATTGTGGGAATAAGTGAAAACTGCAGAGGTAGATGTGATTTCTTTTACTCTTGAATTGTAGTTGAATCATTAAACAGTCCCTGCAGGACTTGGCGGGCCTGACCCTGACCCTGCATATTTAAACCAGCTCACCTTGATTCTTTGTTGCAGCTGACCGGGATGCAGCTACCTGTGTCTCAGTGTCTCGTCTGATGTCCTCCATGTGTTTTTGACATTCTCTCTCTCATGTTTTGGCGGCCAGTAGACGATTTCCTTTATGTTCGACCACAAAACTGCACGCTCTGCGGAACAGTTTCCCCGCTTTGGTCTGGATCCTGGTCTCCACGGTCCTTTGCTGTTATTTTTGTAGGTAAATGTGAGACGTTGGTATCTCACATGTCTGCTGCGTCTTCTAAACAAGGAAGTGAGTTTGCTGACGTGGGCGACAAACGACAGCGATAGTTCGGGTTTGCGGAAAAGTCGCGCTGAATTCGTGAATAGCTGCGATCGCGACATCGCAAAATCCTGGAGGGACTGCAGTTTGCTTAGTTTTTGCACCAAAACTACTTCGTTAGGTTTAGGAGTAGGTCGTAGTTTGGGTTAAAATAACAAAAAACAGTCACTGTTGACTTTTGGTTTCACACAGGAAACAAACACCCGTCTCCTGGGTGACAGTCCATCCATCCACCCCGACCACCACCGTACTCTGACTTTTCTGTTATTTATACTAGGCCTATTATTTATGCTAAAAGGGCTTCTCTCTGCGTTACAACCTGACGCCAAGGGGTCTTGACTGAGTCCCCTTATGTGACGACCAAGAACAGGTTGTTCCACGTCACCTTTTGTCCGACAGACGTTGCCACACATAGATTCACGCTGCTACCGTGGCGACAAAGCTTCCGATTGATCGACCACACTGATCTGATTAATGTGATCTTGTCCACAGTGGGAGAACGAGCAGCTGCACAGCCTGGAGGAGAGAGGCCGTCTTCTCCTCTCCCTGCAGTTCCTGCCTCCGCTCAGTGTGGAGGATAAAGACGCCGAGGGAGGAGGCGAAGGGCGTCGCAGCGGGGGGCTCTGTGTGGGCGTGAAGCGATGCGCCCACCTGGCGGCCATGGACGTCAACGGATTCTCCGACCCCTACGTCAAAATGTAAGACCTCTGAGACCCTGTTGGAAAAGTTAGCAGCTGCGATACAGCATGTCAAAGAGCGTCAAACTTTCTCAGAGATTCACAGTTTATTGTTCAGTCCTCCAATAAGTTACAGAAACAGGAGCAGAGAAGTTGGATTCACTGTCACAAGTGTTGCTTTAGAAGTAAAGTTAACATTAGTATTTGGGCAGAGAAAATTACCTCATTAAGTCAACTGAAAGTGTTCAAATGCAAACTTCTCAATGTAAGCTGGTGCGTTCATTCAAAATCACGTCGCACAGACAGTCACAAATGTGTTGGAGCCGAACTCTGAGTCTTCCTGCTGCTCACCGAGGATGTTAAAATACCGGAGTTCAGCACTCAAGAGACAAATAAAAGCTGGAGTGTTGCCATCTTATTAACTTCGCTAATCAATGATGCAACTGTTGTTAAAGACGCACCATCTGTTTCCCAGCAGGAAGGATAATCAGTGGGGGAGAGGAAGCTGTATGAGCAGAGTCTGGTCTTACCGCGGGCTATAGAGTCGGGGATTTAAGGCTTCTCTGTGCTCTTGTTTCCTCCGGCACTCGAGGGACACTCGCTTTGAAGAGGAGGAGAGTTTTCTGTCACACGCCGTCAGAATACAAACTGAGTGTGAGCCAGAACAAGAAGGCGACTTGACAGCTGAGGGTCGAGTGAACTCGCAGATATTTACCGGTTTTAAAAAATCACCGCGGCGCTCAGAATATCAGCATGCTGCGTCACGGCTCGCGTTCAGCCAACACACCCCGACGGGTCAATGCTGCTTTTAGAAAGCAGGCACGGTTCAGGCGGCGTCCTCACCTGTTCCTCTCTGCGCAGTCTGTGTTTGGCTTTTATTATTATCTATAATCCAAGAAGAGAAACCTGTAACCTCTGACTTTTAGCAGACGCCGCCCCGTTTCCCGTCTGTTCACGGTACACGGTCAAACTGTTCAGTCAGCAGGTGTGATATATTCCAGCTGGCAGCTCAGGGCTCCTTCATTTCCTGCTTCTCAGACAGATCACAGGGTACCAGGGGCCCCAAACAGAACGGGGCCTCCAACTCCTACTATTCTGCAGCAGCGTGCACAGAAGTGACGAGGAGGCAGCCGAGCGCATCAGTCTAGGCTCCAGCTCGCCTTTATTATTTGATGTCGACCATTGCAACGCCCTCCTAGCAGGTCATCCAGCTTGTGAAACCCCTGCAAATGGTTCAGAACGCAGCAGCGCGTTCCCGAATCAAATTCAAGTCCCTAATGCTGCAAACAGAGACTACTGGGTCTGAACCATCTACCTAAACTCCATAATAGAAGCTTACATTCCTCCTGGGCCGCCACGCTCCTCCAACGAACGCCGCCTGGCTCTGCCATCCCTTCACACAAAGCAGCCTCAGTCCCTGTTCTCATCTGTGACACCACGATGGTGGAACGAGCTGCCGCACGCCATCAGAGCAGGGCGTCGCTCTCTGACTTCAAGAAGCTCTTCGGAGAACACTTCTAACTAGGGCTAGGCGATAAAACAACAATGATAATTATCGTAATATAAGTTTCATCAATATCAATATAATAAATGTTCAATATATCGTCAATAAATATTTGGTTTAATTCATTTGAATTGCAAACCAATTAGCCCTTAATTTTTCTATTACAATGCTTATTTTATTGAGGAAAAGGGACTGAGAAAAAAATGTACTAATCATATTTGTTAAAACAGATTTTATCATAATAGTTTTGAATGTTCTCCCTAAGTTTGGCATCAAGTGTTTGTCACATTCTGACCAAAAAGAAAAGTTTAACCAACAATTAACCATCTGATTTCTTCAGTTTTCACTCAGGAGCAAAAATCGGCCTTTAAACTTGATTTGACATTTATTGTGAAAATTATCGGTCTCGAATGATATGAAATGTTTTTATCCTGATAACATTTTTGGCCACTTCGCCCAGCCCTACCTCTAACCTCGAACATGCACGTCCTGTGCTCTTCTTCTTCTGTCTCCTTACAGTTGTGTTGTTTTGATTGTTCTGTTCGTTAACTCCTACTTCTTTCTCTTGGTATTTACCCCATTGATGCCGTACTCGCTAAAAGCTCTTACTAGTATCAGTTGTCACGTGTAGATCTCTTACTGTACTGATGCTTGTGTGTTGTTCCTCAAATGTCACTTTGGATAAACGTCATTTGGTAAAATAAGAACGGTGATGATGACGATCATGAAGATGTTGATGAGTTCAGGCTTCCCCATTCTGCTCTCCGCCAAGTGTGAATCACTGAGCCCGCAGTGTGTGTGTGTGTGTGTGTGTGATTAATTATTAATTGCTGATTCATTAGTGATGATTTACATCATCCAGACTGCGGTCTGTATGAAAAGAATCCTGCAGAGAGTGAGTGTCTGCTGCGAGTGCTCAAACAATCCGTTAATTAACATTCAGCTTCATCTCCAGCTCTGTAATTTCAGATTATTGTGTTTTGTCTTATTAATGATGTTTTTTTAAATTGTTATTAGGCTCACAGCGACACATGATGCAGTGAGATGTCTGTGAGTCACTGTTCTGATATGATGGAGGTTCATTTCTGATCTCAGATTCAAACACTCAGATTTATTTGTCCTCAGTTCGATAAAACGCTTCGTTACCACGTCCATAAACTGCAGATCAGATGGAAAATGTGGATTAAACTACCCAACAGAAGTTAATATGAGCATCTACAGCAGTAAAATACAGCAGGAATATTAATCCAGAAACATCAGATACAATAGAGAAACGCTGACAGGAACATTTGACTGTACTATGAGTACTTTTACTATCACTGCTGATAATACTTACATTTTCCTTAAGTACAGTTTGGAATACTTGCAGTGGAGTATTTAGACAGGGTGGTATTAGTGCGTTTCTGGAAGTAAAGGAGTACTTCTTCACCCCCCTGAAGGTCTTGTCTTTGCTGACCTCCAGTGGTTTAACTTCCCATCTCGCTGCGGTGATGTACAGGTGTACTCAGGTACTCAGTGACATCACTGCTGGGTGTGGTTACAGGTGCGACGGAGCACTCGTTACTCCAAAGCAGAACAAACTAATCTGCTCTTTCTTCTTCTTCCCCTCTGCTGTCAGATACCTGAAGCCCGACATACAGAAGAAATCCAAGCACAAAACGGCAGTGATCAAAAAGACCCTCAACCCTGAATTCAACGAGGTAAGAACCTGACTTCTGCGACCGCACTTGTTTCCCCTCTGGTGGTGGTTTTACTGCGCTGCTGAGTGGCAGAACATTTTCTTACCTTAAAACAAGAAAAGTGCATTTACTGAACCACCCTGTCCTTTCTGTCTCATCTTACGTCAAATAGCAGCTTTTTAAGAAATGAAATTATAAACATGCAAAATGTATTCAGCAGTTTCCTAATTAGTCTATAATGAGGGAGGTGCAGACGGGGAGTTAACTAAGGGAAGCAGGAGCTGATGGGATTCAGTCCTTTATTTAAATATTATAAAAATGTTTTTAATGTTGGTTACAAACAACCGCATGGCGTGATGAAGCCTTCATACCAAAAATGTGCCACTTCATTGTTAATCCTTTTTTATAACTTAAGAGAAGAAAAAGGCACATGTATTACACTACAGACTAAATACAAACTTAAGACTACAAGTCATGGATATGTCCCTTTTTTGCATTGTTTGAAAACAGACAACTTTTTTTAAATGAACATTTCTGTTCTCGTGGACGTAGGATCACATCCTCTGTCCTGTGTGGTTTGGTTTAAACTCTGTCACGTCTGTCACATGTGCTCAGTGTGAACCTGCTTTCATCTGTGAAGAGCACAGGGCGCCAGTGGCGAATTTGCCAATCTTGGTGTTCTCTGGCAAATGCCAAACATCCTGCACGGTGTTGGGCTGTAAGCACAACCCCCACCTGTGAACGTCGGGCCCTCGTACCACCCTCATGGAGTCTGTTTCTGACCGTCTGAGCAGACACATGCACATTTGTGTCCTGCTGGAGGTCATTTTGCTCTGGCAGTGCTCCTCCTGCTCCTCCTGCTCCTCCTTGCACAAAGGCGGAGGTAGCGGTCCTGCTGCTGGGTTGTTGCCCTCCCACGGCCTCCTCCACGTCTCCTGATATACTGGCCTGTCTCCTGGTAGCGCCTCCGTGCTCTGGACGCTACGCTGACAGACACAGCAAACCTTCTTGCCACAGCTCGCATTGATGTGCCATCCTGGATGAGCTGCACTACCTGAGCCACTTGTGTGGGTTGTAGACTCCGTCTCATGCTACCACTAGAGTGAAAGCACCGCCAGCATTCAAAAGTGACCAGAACATCAGCTAGGAAGCATAGGAACTGAGAAGTGGTCTGTGGTTCCTACCTGCAGAACCACTCCTTTATTGGGGGTGTCTTGCTAATTGCCTATAATTTCCACCTGTTGTCTGTTCCATTTGCACAACAGCATGTGAAACTGATTGTCAATCAGTGTTGCTTCCTAAGTGGCCAGTTTGATTTCACAGGAGTCTGACTGACTTGGAGTTACATTGTGTTGTTTAAGTGTTCCCTTTATTTTTTTGAGCAGTGTACATTTTCATGTTTAAAAAGTACAGTATATAAAAGTACTAAGAGTATTTGGGGCAGAATAAACTACAGGACTTGTTAGGAGATACGTTCACTGCTGGTTTGAGTCTGTGCAAGAGATTTGTTGACAAGAAAACTAGAGAATATCACCAGACTTATCCTCCAAATATCACTGAGACAACACAACAGGATGCAGGTTTTTAACGCTGGACCTCACAGACCTGTATCTCTGCAGGAGTTCTTCTATGAGATCTCCCTGTCGGAGCTGGCCAACAAGACGCTGGAGGTGACGGTGTGGGACTACGACCTGGGACGCTCCAATGACTTCATAGGTGAGACGCAGACGGCTCGGTCTCATCACATGATCCTCGCAGTGATCTCAGCCTGTGGAGCTTTGAACCATGTGTCCTGTTTGTAAAAGTTCTCAGGAAATATGTTTTATGCTTTAGTGTAGAACGTGTGAGTGAATAATAAAAAAAAATAAACAGGTTCATCCTCTGTTTCAGCAGCTGTAAATATTAATGAATCTAACACATGCAGCTCGTTAGTGTTGGCAAAGCTGTTCAGTGAAAGCTTGTGTGTGTTAGTTGCCATCTGTATTACTGATCACCTTTATTAATATTCGTGTTATACGAAAAGAAAGAATGCATCTTAAGACCACGGCGTAATTAGACCTGCATCTGTATTTGGTTTACTGCTGTATTAAATCAAACGTCTTATCAGAATAAAACACAACGCAGTGAACAAGTTAAAGATGAGGCTCACATTCTGGACATTAAAATACTCCTTCATAATGAACTTGCACAAAATAAATCAAGCACACTGAAGTCTGTGAGGGTTCAGGGCCGTCCAGCTGTCAAACCTTCAAGTTCATGAGGGCTCTCTCGCAGACTTTCCGGTAGTCCGCATCACTGTAGGCCCACAGGCGTTAAAAACAGGTAAATAAACACGGAAGGACCAACTAGGGTTCAGGCTTTAGGGTGGAGGCTGGAAAATGAAATGTCTTGAAATGAAATGGCACTGTTGTTTAGATGTGATTTGAAACTCCGCTCTCTGTCTGTTGTTGGTGTAGGCGGCGTCTGTCTGAGCTGTCACTCCCAGGGCGACGCCCTCCGACACTGGATGGACTGCCTCAAGAACAAGGGCAGGAGGGTGGAGCGGTGGCACATCCTCACCAATGAGCTGCCACGATCTGTCAGCCACGACTAAACCCAACGCAGCATCCTCCGAGCACGCAGACGGTGGCTGTCAGGGATCACTCTGTTCACAGAGATCCTCCGGTTGCTTTAAGGCGCGGACTCGAGCAACTTCACCACAGGAACAGTGTATTATAATAATAAGAGCCACCATGACGGGCGGAGAGCAGGGTGAAGCTGGAGCAGCATGGTGGTGTGCCTTCACTATTGGTCATCCAGACCGATCCATGACGAGGGCTCACACAGATTCAACAGAAACTACGGCTGGAGAAGGCCGAAATTACACTGCATGTTTTTTGTTTTGTAAATCACGTCCCATGCGCTCAGTTGAAGAAAAATCAGTTTTTCAGTGTTATGTTTTTGGTGTTATGACCCCCCCACCCCCACGCCGTCTGTTCCAGTCAGAACTGCGTCTACATGGACAGAGAACATCTTTGCATTCAGCCAAACTATATATATATATATATACATATACATATATATGTGAGGATTCAGAAAGTGTTGTTTTGAAAGTTTTTTTATATTATAAAACACAATAAAATAAACTATAAAAGATTTTTCCACACATAGGTAAAAGAAATAAATAAATCAGCCTATATATGTATAGATATATAGGCTGATTTATTTATAAATAGGTAAAAAAATATAATAAGGTAAATTAAAAAGTTTTCGGTTCCCTGTTTTAACCAGTTTGCGACATTTCCAGTCCAAATGCGCAGAAATAACTGTTTTTGTACAACATATACTCATATACAAGTCATGTCAGCTTCGTCACGGAGGCAAAGGTCTTAAAAATCTGTGCAAGGTTAATTAAAAAAAAATTCATCCAGATGGTTAATTTAGAGCCTAGAATTATCTTAAGAACCGCTATATAGCTGTATAGCTATATGAACAGTCCAGTAGTCTCGACACACAATGCCTGATACTTGCCTGAGACAAAACCGAATGTAATTTCAGTTCATTAAGTAACTTTTTTCCCCTTAAAATAAATATTGGGTCACAGATCTATGATAAAAGCTCTGTTCATATAAGTGTATAATACAATAATAATTTTTACATTTAATGTGACGTAAGACTTGGTGGAGATCTTTTTCATTACTGTAAATGGTATTTAGCCTAATTATACTGAAAAGACCAGCGGCGTGTTCTAGGATGGAACATTCATATTCAGCTACAGAACATAACATGGAGGCATTTGGGGCAATTTTTATGATGATTGGCCCGTTCAGGGTTTTGACTAATCGAGTTCAGGGCTTTGAATGGGCATGTTTAGGGATTTGATTGAGCAAGTTCAGGGCTTTGATTGGGCATGTTTAGGGCTCTGATTGGGCGTGTTCAGGGCTTTGATTGGGCATATTTAAGGCTTTGATTGGGAATGTTCAGGGCTTTGATTGGGCATATTTAAGGCTTTGATTGGGCATGTTTAGGGCTCTGATTGGGCATATTTAAGGCTTTGATTGGGCATGTTCAGGGATTTGATTGATTGGGCATGTTTAGGGCTCTGATTGGGCGTGTTCAAGGATTTGATTGGGCAAGTTCAGGGCTTTGATTGGGCATATTTAGGGATTTGATTGAGCAAGTTTAGGGCTCTGATTGGACACGTTCACGGCTTTGATTGGGCATATTTAGGGCTTTGATTGGGCATGTTTAGGGCTCTGATTGTACACGTTCAAGGCTTTGATTGGGCATGTTTAGGGCTCTGATTGGACACGTTCAGGGCTTTGATTGGGCATGTTTAGGGCTCTGATTGGACACATTCACGGCTTTGATTGGGCGTGTTCAGGGCTTTGAATGGGCGTGTTTAGGGCTCTGATTGGGCATGTTTAGGGCTCTGATTGGACACGTTCACGGCTTTGATTGGGCATATTTAGGGCTTTGATTGGGCATGTTTAGGGCTCTGATTGGACACGTTCACGGCTTTGATTGGGCATATTTAGGGCTTTGATTGGGCATGTTTAGGGCTCTGATTGGACACGTTCACGGCTTTGATTGGGCATATTTAGGGCTTTGATTGGGCATGTTTAGGGCTCTGATTGGACACGTTCACGGCTTTGATTGGGCATGTTTAGGGCTCTGATTGGACATGTTCACGGCTTTGATTGGGCATATTTAGGGCTCTGATTGGACACGTTCAAGGCTTTGATTGGGCATGTTTAGGGCTCTGATTGGACACGTTCACGGCTTTGATTGGGCATATTTAGGGCTTTGATTGGGCATGTTTAGGGCTCTGATTGGACACTTCAGGGCTTTGATTGGGCATGTTTAGGGCTCTGATTGGACACATTCTCGGCTTTGATTGGGCGTGTTCAGGGCTTTGAATGGGCGTGTTTATGGCTCTGATTGGGCGTGTTCGGGGCTTTGATTGGGCATGTTTAGGGCTTTGATTGGGCGTGTTCAGGGCTTTGATTGGGCATTTTCAGGGCTATGATTAGGCACGTTCAAGGGTTTGTTTGGGTGCTGTTATGGCTTTGATGTGGTGACAGTCAAATTTGGCAAAACTGGCAGCTACAATAAAGCTGCAGAATTCTTGTCTGCTTTTTGTGTGAAATATTTTAAAGGCAGCAAAATGTTCCAGAGTTTCACCTGTTTGAACATATGGTCAGTTTATCTTCAAAGGTGCTAACAGTGAAGGAATGTCAGCAGTCAGTTTAGTTTAAAGTCCACAGTCGGCTATAGAATATACTGTAATTTCACAAGTAATGTGTAATTGGACGTTCGCTAAGCCCCGCTCCCTTAATTACTGTCACTGTCAATCTTTCTGATCCCTCATAGCACATATACAGTTCACAACAATAATAATGGCAGATTTACTATTAAAATTCCCAGTAAAATTTGAACAGACAAAGTAGCATTTCATTGCTAGCCAGCGACAACTATTTTTACCATTTTTATTTTAGCTAGTAAAGATAACGTTAGCTCCAGGATGTGGCTGAAAAAACATGCTTTGGAGTCATTAATGACGTCACGCCCAAGTCAACCGTGTTCCAGTAACAAGTCGCTTGGCCAGCCATTATTTACAACTAACCAGGTTAGTCATTGTTACCAACGCCAATTGATAAAATTGCATTATGTTCACGGACAGCAGTTGGACAGTACTTTGTGTATGATAATATATATGCGACACAAATACACATAAGTGCTAATAAACAGTATAACCTATAACTGTTTATACACAAAGCAGCTATCTTGGATCACAAAGTCGTAGGTAGTGCAGTTCTCCCGACTGTCTTAGTCAGAAATCTGACTTAAGGGGTTGTTCCATTTGAAATTTCTGACTGGAAACTGAAGTTTTGACTCCAGTGCAACTGGAACAAACCAATAGATCATGATATCACACTAACAAACTGAGGCTAAAGCTAACCGATCCTTGGTAAGAAGCGATAATAAACCTCACCCGACGATGATCGATGTAAAAGACATGGAAATTTATTATTATACATATTATTGTTGTAGTGGAGGTCAGAGCTATTAGTCCTAGTATTATGATAATAAGAAGGGAAAAATTTAAGCTCATGTGCCTATTTGGCTGCTTAGCTTACACACTTGTTCGTAAACATTCAGATTTCCAAAGTCTGTTTTTACTTGACGACAAAATCTCTCAGGTAGCAGTGGCTGGGATTGCTGAAGTGTAAACGTCCCCAAAACTACTAAAGAGCAGGACAGAGCCGCTAACGTTAGCTTAAACTATCTAGCATTAATTCCGCTCCTCGGTCTTGGAAGTAACTCTCTTGGAAGTAAGACAGTTAGCGGGACATGCTAACAAGTGTAGCTTACATTAGAACAGGTAAACCAACGCATTCTCATCTCAATGCCTCATAACGGACACTTTCAGACAGCGTGACAAAGTATTTTACGAAGGTACCCTTCAGCGTCCGTATGAAACGCCATTGTTTGCTACTTCCCAGCAACACAAAGGAGGCTAGCACTACCTGCTAGCACGACCAATGTGCACAGCTGTACAGCTGTAGGGTTAGCCGGTCGACATGCAGTCACTAAGTCAGTCACTTAGGTTTAGGTACTAACATTTCTGATGGTTGTGGAAAGGGTAGGGGATTGCAGGGGGCTGTCAACACCTTTTTATACAAACGGGTTTCTGAAAGCGTTGGTATTAGATGCCCTGAGATGAGAACAATCTGGATAAACCCACTGCTTAATGCATCGTGTTTAACTAATCTTGTTTTGGTTTTGGCTAAAAAAGACTCCACACAGCTGTGCCTAATTACAGTTGCTAAGCTATGATTGATTGGACACCTGCTGTTTGGGGTGTGGGGGTTTTAGCAAACAATCAGTTGGGGGCACAGAGAGCCCTTCCACTCCACTTCTGCTCCATGGGACCGTCTTTCGGAAAATATATGTAAGGTAGTCAATGGCGAGAGACAATTTTTTTGTTTGTAACATTTAGCTTTTGTGTGAAACCGCTCAGTGAATTACATTTCTCGTGTCACACAATATACATCACCACCATGTTGGCGCTGTAATGCTCAGCTAACGTTGACTGCTTGCTTGCAACTAGCTAGGTAACTTAGCTATGTCCGAATGTGCGGATTTTTCAGTTTGAGCCAAAACAAAATGACAGGTGTGAAACCCCACCCGGACCACAGTCTGGACCAAACAGACGAAATTTGGTCCAACGAAAAGAGGTAGTTTCGGTCCAGATCAAACTGAACCATGGTGTGGTTTGTTTATAGTGTGAATGGATTGGTAGGACTTTCAAACCATTTACAGGAAGCTGGGTGGTCCCGTGTAAACCGGAAACAAACAAATGCTTTGAGAAATTAATTGGAAGCGAAAATTATAAATCCTTACGTTAAGATGGTGCTGCAGGTTGTAATGCCATAATAATAACCATATATTGTTGTTATGGCCAAAGAGTTTCGTCAAAGCTCCCCGCTGACCTGACAATAAGCTGAGGTCAGACACACGTCCATTTACAGGTAAATTCCTTACGTAAAGGATGGTCCAGTGTACCCTATGCCAAAGGAGATAGTAATGAAGGAAGCACTGAAGCACCTTTCCTTAGCGTTTAGAGAATTCAATCAGCTCTTATCATGGCTGCCACTTAAATACTTTCGTCATTAAATACTTAAATACTTACTGTCATTTCACTCAGCTAGGAACCTTCCTGAGCAAAAAAGACTTTTCGACCGCAGCCACAGTCAGTCTTATACAAACTGAGACTGTCTTGACTAGAATTATCTTTTAAATTGACAAACATTTTGTGTGTAATCAGGGGGATCAAAGGAATAAGTTGTCCTCGCCGTGCATACTGTTTCCGAATAAGGTCCCATGGTGGTGACTCATTAAGCTCTCTAAAAAATTTACTGAATATAGAAAATATGAACCATCAGCAGCCTCCATTTAAAAACTGTATAGGTCTCATGTTTCAAACGCTCATATCAGTCAAACCCTAATAATATAATCTGAATTCCCTTCATATCATTTCTCTGATATATTAGCTCTGTGACACCTCTATTGCACTTCTAAATACGACTGTGAAAAACTGCATCCTCTTGTTGCCATGACTGATGATGATGATATATCAATACAAGTGGTTCTTGCTTGTTGTCGCATGATGCAAACTGTTGATATACTTCTTTATATCTCTATACTCCCCACTGCCTGTTTTCTAATTCCAGTAAGTGAGGCATGATGACACATTCAGGTACGGCTCCTGTTATAAATCCTTCTGTTTACGCTGTTATTGGTCATCTTTAATGCACGACTGAATGTATGAATGTGGCTTTCTATACGATGTATATCGTTGTTTACACTGATCTTGTGCTTTACAGTTGTTCTTACATTTCTATCAGGTGTTTTATGTACGATGCAACAACAATAAATTTGGAATGCAACACAAGACAGATCAGGGAGTTTGGGTTTGTTCTCGCCACTCTGATGCTGCTCAGGTGTGTGGTTCACTACTGCCACCCACAGCCAGAAGAGAGTACTACAACAGCAGCTTCACAAACACAGTGACTGTTGAACAAATATACTCTTTGATATATGTAGGAAATTTTAGGCTTTACCTTTAGCCTTGATTTCCAATTTCCCTTTTTTGCCATTACACACAGGCAGGAGTGTTTTATGCAGACACAATATATTTTCCAGTCATTATTGTAGTTGAGGTTTGTTACAGTAGTAAATAGTTGTACAAATACATGAACAAACCAGTTGGCTTCCAATTCTATTGTTTCCAGTTGGAGCATGTATTCTGGTCTGGTGGTCTGGTAAGAACTGTGTGCGCTCCCCCTACCTGTACCTACCACTTCCTGTCACCAGTGCCTCTTATATAGAACCTTGTGCGTATAATGACTGCCACCCAGTGTCCAAAATACTATTGCAAAATATATCTAAACAAAATAATACATCATGTCAACAATAAACGGCTGTAATATCTGGCTGAATTTTCAATTACAAACAGACTTTAAATATCACATGGTTTAAACTGTATCCGTGTATTTCAGTGGTTGGAAGGAAACTAAGTACATTTACTCTAAGTACTGTTCTTCAGCACAAATTTGAGGTAATTGTACTTTTTACCAAGTGTTTTCTTTTCACGCCAGCGTCTACTTATACTCAATGGTGGACAAAGTACACAAATCCTTGAGTAAAGGTACAGAAACCCTTGCTAAATATTACTTCACTCAATTAAATTAATTTCTACTTAAGTGAAAGTACAAAAGTACCTGCTTTTAAAAATACGGTGTAAAAAGTACTATTACTATGGTTGTCAGGTGTTGCTGATTTTACAACGATCATCAAAATAGTTGCCAATAAAATTCCTGACAATCAACTAATCATTTTAGATATACCTGTAGTTTAATTTATAACAAAACATAATATTTATATACAATGTTTTTTTGAGTAAAAACCTTAATGTGTAAAGCAACTAGTATCTGAAGCTGTAAGATAAATGTAGTGAAGTAAAAAGTACAATAATTCCCTCTGAGCTGTGGTGGAGTCGAAGTAGAAAGTACTTAAGTACAAATAAGTATTTGTGCTTTACTTAAGTACAGTTTTTGAGTAAATGTACTTAGTTACCCAACGTTCAGTATACTCAACAACTAAAGTAGTAAAATCCTGCTTTACATTAATACATGAGGAATAATAATCTGATGAGAGAATATATAACAGTACGTTAAGCATGTGTGCATTAAAATGCATGAGGTAAAAAGAACAACAAATAAATGCTAATGTAATATTATTGACAGGCCTGAGGAGCCTCTGAGGACAACAGGGGGTTAAAAGTTCAGGTACATACTTACTGCCAGTCCCTTACGATATCTGATCATTTCAGGCTGCTAGTTATAAAAAGAAAATCTGAGAATCTTTAAAATGTAAATACAGAATTCATAAGAGGAAACAGGTGCGTTTGTCCTGCTTCAAAACACAGGCTGTACCCCCTAAAAGCAAAAAGGGAAAGTTTATTACGTGTGCAATAATCCTAATTAAATATAAAGGCTAAAATATAAACTGTAAGCTGTCAGAATTCTGTATGACAAGCACTGATTAATGGAATGATATGATTTATTGATTCTTCAGTCAACGCCTCGTTCAGCTGAGAAGTTCACGCTGTCCGTCATCACACCGGCCTTTAAGGTCACTGAACACCTCCTGAAACAGGAAGTGAGCTAATCAATACAGAGCAAAAGTAAATCAATACTGTAACGTCCTGCCTGCAGAGCTGAGTTTGGGTCATCCTTCTGTTTGTTTTTAATGTCGGCACCTCGTTAAATCTCAGAACTATTACAAGTCTTCTCCCCCTCGAGGCCCTAAAACCAGGCTTAAGACCAGGGGCCACCACACTTTCTCAGCAGTAGGCACTAAACTATGGAATGAGCTACATCCACAGGTCAAAAAATTATGGAAGCCGTAAGCGGCCGTTCATTCAAACATTTTTTTTACTCCGTTTTCCCGTGATAATGGGATCATTTGTTTCGTGATTTCGAGAGGACAAAACCATAGACTAGTACAGGGGTCAGTGTTTTTTAGGATCATTTAAGTATTTTTTTAGTATCCCCTTCAACAAAGTCCTTATGAAGAGTCTGTTTCACACGCTCACAATGAAGCACGTGCCGGAGTAAGCGCTTCCTGGCCATTTATCCACATCCCTCAACCGATGGACGCCTATTTTCATTTTCCCAGCATCCCCATGCAGAGAAAACTCCTGCGCTTCTCAGTCTGGGGAATCCGGTCTCATAATTACACACCTCTGATACAGGAAATGTGAGAGGTTGAGGGATGTGGGCAATACTTTCTTGTAAGCATGTGATATATAATTAATTTGCTAAAGAGGATAAAAAAAATAAGAAGACATTCACTGAATTTGTGGATTGAACATACTAACTGAGAGGCCTGTGTTCTGTAACTGAGCTAACCAAGAACAGTTTTATATATATATATATATGTGTGTGTATATATATATATAAAAATACATAAAGTGCCACTGGCCCGGAAAAATATTTACAAGAAATCTTTCATAATCACTCTGAACAACAAAAAATAGACATTGTACAGTTGCTGGTTGACAATCATTTTATACCTTTCTCATATGATAACGGAGTAAAAAATTGATGTTTGAATGAATGGCATCTTCTGGCTTCCGTAGGAAACTGCCCCCACCCTCGAAGCTTTTAAAACTGGCCTGAAAACTACAGGCGTACCTCTCCAACAGGTCTTTGTTCACGCCCACACACACTCTCATCAGGTGAAACAAGTGGAAACACCTGCGTGGACTTTGAGGAAACGTGCTCTGACAGGAAGAAGACGAGAAAAGTTCTTTTAAAACAAAACATGTGACTTTGTTATCAGTGTTGGACACAAGCAGAGGTAAGACTCTAAACTTGTCTCTGCTCTACAAGACAGCTCGTGAGTTTGTGAAGCAGTATTTAATGTTAACTCCAGCTAAATTAAACCATGACTGGTGTCAGAAAAGACGTGAAAGTATTTAAAGTAAGGGCGTCGCTTTGTGTAGAAAAGTGGTGGGGACATAAGGGCTCAGATTAGAGGTGCGAGGATACACTCGGGTCACGAGATGTGACGATGCACGAGAATAAGAAGAGAAGATTTTTACTACTATGAAGAAATAGGAAATGTGAGCGGGGGCTGTGAGGGTCCTCCCCCAGAAATTTTGAGCAATAAACACTTAATTTCTTGCATTCTGGAGACATTTTCTGGCCCAGTTTACAGTGGAAATGTCTTTATTTATATAAAAAGAAACAGAAAATTCATAAATATAAAAATAATACAATACAGTAATCAGCTGCTTGTTTTTTTTTAGCTTATGATACTCTTTATGCACATGTTTTTTTCTATACTTAAAATGCATTGCATATTTTCTTGTGCAAATGAACCTTTCTCAAAGCATTTTCATTTGTTAGTTTACATTTTTAATACTTTCAAAAAGTGATGGGGACAAAATCAATTTCAAAATGTGGTAGGGACCCAGTGTAAATGACACCTATGATTTAAAGAGTGGCTTCAGTATTTTTCAACGTGGTCTCTGTTTCCACACATTGTTGGTGTTGAAATGACTCGTAGAGAAAGTTTTGAATCAGTGCAGTAGATGCTCAGACTGTTACACCAGGGGCCTGTACCACGAAGCAGGATTTGAGCTTATCCAGGTAACTTCGCTTCTTAGCGGGGTAGATCTCCATGGTAACTTCTGCTGACCTTCTGCATATCCTGCTCCGGAGCAGGATATGTTCCAGATCAGAGATCAACTCTATGAAAACGCTGCCTACGGAACAATCGGCTCTCTTGGAAAATGACATCGCCATCTGTAGGAATCCCACAGACTCGTTTATAGGCTGCTTTATGTTTGCTGCGGTGATACACAAGCGGGAAGCTTCCGGTCTACAATATGAAGCCGATGCGTAAGTCCCTGAAACCTGCATTCTATTGAAAATCCAGCAGGGGGCGACTCTTCTGGTTGCAAAAAGAAGTCCGGCTCCATTAGAAATAATGGGAAAATGTTTCTACTTGTCAGCTGATTTATTCCCTCAGTAAACACTTTCCTGATGAGTTTCTGGTCTCAGTCGCTAGTTTCAAGTCTTCTTCAACACAGCGTGATGTTCATTTAGTAAATTATGGTCCCATTTAGAGGAACAGAGACCAGGAAGCAGAGTATGTTTCAGGGCGGGATTATCTATGATTGACAAGTCGTTGCGATGTGAGCGCAGGTAAAGAAGCGAGATTCCAGCAGCCTAAATGTTGAGATTCAGTCTTTCAGCCACTATCTGAGCCCATGTTGTGGCATGAGTGGATTTTTCGTTTAGTTAATTTAGAATAATGTTAGGAACACTGGGGCGGCGCGGTGGTGCAGTGGTTAGCACTGTCGCCTCACAGCAAGAAGGTTGTGGGTTTAAACTAGGGCTGGGCGATGTGGCCAAAAATGTTCACGATAAATCACGATAAAAACACTTCATATCATTTGAAATCGATAAATGTGAATTTGTTTAAAGGGTGATTTTTGTTCCTGACTGATAACTGAAGAAACCAGATGGTTCATTATGTGGTTCAACTTTCTTTATGGTCAAAATGGGACAAACAGAGGATCACTTAACAAATCTGAGGGAGAACATTCAAAACTCTTATGATAAAAAAAACAAAAATAAGATTAGTAAATCTTTTTTCAGTCCTTTTTCCTCAACAATATAATATTTTAATAGAAAAATTAAGTGCTAATTTGTTCATGATTCAAATGAATTAAATCAAATATTTATCGACGATATATTGAACATTTATTATATTGATATTGAGGAAAATTAAGATTCTGATAATTATCATTATTGTTTTATTGCCCAGCCCTAGTTCAAACCCCGGTTGCCCCGGACTTTCTGTGTGGAGTTTTCATGTTCTCAACATGTCCGCGTGGGTTCTGTCCGGGTGCTCCGGCTTCCTCCCACCATCCAAAGACATGCCGACTAATTGGTTAATTGGTGTCTCTAAAAGTGTCCTTACTGGTTGTTTTTTTGTCAATGTGTGGCCCATCGATGGACTGGCGACCTGTCCAGGGTGTACCCCGCCTTTCGCCCTATGTCAGCTGGGATTGGCTGCAGCCCCCCCCCCCCCCCCCGACTACTTACAGTCCAAACCTCGATGTTTAAACAAACATTACAATTACGATCATTGAGAGGAAAAGCAGCAAATCTTCGTGAGAGAAGGTGAAACAGGAAAAGTGACTTTAAACATTAACTTTCTGTCAACTGACTAATTGATTCATCTAATTGTTTCAGCTGAACTTGTATAAACTGATGGGGAGTTTAATTTAAAACCTTCAGAGGTTCTGTGTAAAAATCTTAATTAGTTGGCATAATGGATTATCTATCTATCTATATAGATAATCTGACATGTTTTCTTGATAAAGATCACATCTTTTGTAGAATATGGGAGCCTTTTCAGTCACTTTGGGCTGAACGTTGCAGCCATATTTACAAGAGGAGTGGGTGGGGCGTGTGATTACCGGCCACTTATTTATCTCTGTGTCAATGTGTAATTCGGTGGTCATCTGTATGTTTCTGTGTCTATGAGGCGAGAGGTGGTGGTTGTGTGTTATTTTGATGTGTGTGTGTGTTGTTAGAAATCAAAAATGTGTAAATGTGCTTGGTTGCGTTCCACCGCTGTAGATTTTGTGATTTTTCTTTTTTATAAACAGAAATCCATCAACTTTTTTTCACTTTGTCTGACTGAACATTTATTTTGCCAAAAAAGAAAAAAAAAAGTCGTCTGACATCAATACAAAATACTGCTACTCACAGAAAAGGCTCGACGGACACGTTCACACCCATCGTTTCCCATCATGCTTCACAAGCAGCTGTCTCTAAAAAGGTGTGAACATTTCCAGATGTGAGATCAGACAAAAATCAGACCTCCTAACAACACAGATAAAAATCTACTTTAAAATAAATAATATTCTTCTGTTTTCAGTATTGCAGCGGCCGCTCTGCTCCGACGTCGTCACCAGATTATTAAAAACACTTCAGGATGTCCGTGCTGGAGTTCTCATCTGGAAACAGGCCTGACAAAAACAGATGTTTGCTGCTCCACAAACCTCCACGTCTGTTGCTGATCCACGTCCGACCGCGAAGCAGCAGGTCCAGGTTTCTCTTTAAAAACATGCTGAAGTTTAAAACTCTTGTGTTTTATATCAAACCGCCACAGAAAGTCTGAGTAAAAACAAAACCCCCGCCTCTGTGTGACTTACAGCTTTATCAGGAACATGAGTCTGAGTGGAGGTTCAACTTTGACTTCGGACACAGCATTTAACAAAATAAACCGTATCACATGGTGACAAGCGCCAGCTGTTTTCCCTCATTACACGCCAAGTGTAAAGTTGAATTCCTCCCCGTTTACAAAGACTCGTCCAGCTACGACACAGAAATGTGGACTGAAGCGTCTCCTCGCTGTCGTGTGTCTCTTTCTGTGTTCAGTCCTCTGAGTCTCACTCTGAGAGGCTCCTTAAAAATAAATACATAAATAAATACGAAGGCCTGGATGATGTGTAGCTGCCTGCAAACCACATCCTGTCCCGTTCAGACGAACACAAAGTGCATTAAAGTCGCTCAGCAGGAACGTAAATTAGTTTCCTCCAGTCCTCGTCGCTCATTGGCTGCCTGCATGTGGTTCGACAGCTGATCTGATCTGCAGAAGCAACATGCGGCTGCATCACCGCCAAACATGGCGTGTTATCACAAGATCTTCACGCTCCGTCACAAGGTGTTAAAAGTGTGTTAAGTTCAAGAGTTTCCCGTTTTATCACCACAGTGTTTGTTGGAGGAACTAAGTCTCTCCAACAGTCACAGAAATGTGCATGTTGTTATAAGGGGAAGTTAAAATATTCGAGTCAGCTGTAACGTGGCTAGATGAGCGTCACAGTTACTGAAAGGCTGCGTGTTGTGTTCACTGTCAGAGAAGAGAAATAAGAAGTTCCTGTTTTGTGCTACGTTCCTACGGCGTCCTCACGCTTCCTTCACAGCAGAGTCGTGTGAAACGTTGACCACAGATCAACGTTGCCAGCAGAAACGCTGAACCAGCCACATAACTGTAAGTTGGAGAACTGCGATACGTCTCCGACTCCGGCGGTGGCAAGTTGAAAAGTGCGGCTACGGCAATTTTCAAGTGCTGTTCTTTCTTTCCCCCGTCAGACGCGCACGTAGGCGGCGGTGGAGAGAAAACTGATGGGAGAATCGCCGACCCTACTTCAGATTTTTAAAGTCGAAATCGTGACACTCCTGGTGAAAACCCTTAGATTTAACACACGTGAGAAACGATATATTTATACATGTATGTATCTATCGACCACTGGCGCTCACATCCATTCATTAAAATAAGCACCGCTGCTGATGTCTTGAGGACTCTGCAGCCTCACTCTCTCCTGAACTGACCAATCAGGCGTTGGCCACAAAGCACATGTCCTTCTTCAGGTGTATCTGCAGGCCGCTGGCGCTGGTGAACGTCTTGGCGCACTGAACGCAGCGGTACGGCTTCTCTCCGGAATGCGTGCGCTTGTGCTTCTTCATGGTGTCGCCGTCGCTGAAGGTGCGGCAGCAGTACGGGCAGCTGTACGGCCGCTCCCCCGTGTGGATGCGCAGGTGGCGCCGCAGGTTTCCTCTCTGGCTGAAGCTCTTGGAGCAGAAGGTGCAGCGGTGCGGCCTCTCGCCCGTGTGCGTTCGCAGGTGGCGCCGCAGGTCCGCCGACTGCGCGAAGGACTTGCAGCACCACTCGCAGGCGTAGGTCTTTCTTTTCTGCTCCAGGTGGAGGCGGAGGCTGCTGGCCTGGCCGAACGCCTCGCCGCAGCGGGGGCAGCGATGGACGAGCTCGGGGATGTAACCGCCCGCCGCTCCATCAGCCGTAGCCGGCAGCTTCTCCTGAGAGGACTTCCTGTTTCCTTCGTGTAGCTCTGCACGCGCCGTCCTGTCTGCGTCTGTTCTGTTCCTGAAACCCGACTCTTCCTGCGCGTGTGCGGTCGGAGAGTCCGTGTGACCTTCAGGTTCTGTCACTTTATATTCCTCGGGTTCAGTTTTGATCCGAGCAGGAGCCGGGGCCCGGGGCTCCTCTCTGAGTGCCGGAACCTCAACTTGGATTTTGGGGGCGGAGGCGGGACTCAGGGAGGAGTGAGACGGAAGAGTCGACGTCTCCGTCTGAAGGTTGGGCTTTAGCACCGGCTCCCAGGCTTCAGCGGGCTTCGGGTCCCCTGACAGGAGAATGGGCCCCGGGGACGTCTCGCTCTGGACCGACAGTAACTGCACAGAAACAACCTGCTCGTGTGTCGGCTTGGCTGCGTTGGCTGGTGGCTGTCTGGGCTGGTTCAGGGTGGAGTCCGGCTCCTCGGAGCGGGGCCTCAGCTCTGGATCGTGTGGCTGCTGCTCAGGAGTCACAAAACCGAGACGGGACCTGGTCGACCCTGAAACAAGAGCGAGAAACGGTCGATACAGCAACACTGAAAAACATCAGACACAAACACAAAACACATCGAATATGGAAAAGGTAAAATGTTTAAAATGTTTGAGCAGTTTGGTTCTACTCAAATGATCCTTTGATTTTACTGAAATGTTCTATCGATCGTTCGATCTTTAAAATGTTAAAGATTGATAAACTGTCCAGTGTTTCCCACAGAATGAGTAAAAAAAATAAAATAAAATCGAATATCAATCTGTGGCGGTCAGCGTTGATACTGTGGCGTATGGGAAACACTGCTGTCCGTTACATTGTCCTAAAGCACAAGGTAATGTCCTCAAATGTCGCGTTGTCTCCGACCAGCAATCCAAAATCCAAAATATTCACTTTCCTGTCATAAAAGATTAAGAAACGTTCACGAGTCCTTTATTGGTATTTTTAGCTTTAAAACGTTACTCAATATTTGATTATAAAAACTGTTGATTCACTTTCTGTCCTTCAACTGGTGAACTAATCTTTTCAGCTCTACCCCTTTTTATATTTACATTATGAACTGTGTATTTAAGCTTGGGCCAGCATACTTTGAACCTGCAAACTGAAAGTAAACCACCTCAGTATGGAGGACAACATGTGTTTATTTGTTTTGCCCATTTGTACAGCCATGAATAGTAAATTAAATGTGTACGAAATTCCCCTTTAATAGAAAGAGCATGGCTGGAAGTCAGTTATGACTGTGAACAAAGGTTTAATAAAGCCAGTCAGTTCGCCAGAAGCCCTAAAACTAAAGTTCTCCTGCGTGGAGGGAACGTCACGCCAGACTCCATTCAATTTTGTCGCGATTATGTGTAATGTTGTTTTGCGTTAAAACAAAGCGCAAAGAGTGAGTTGCTTTTTCTGTAACAATGCTTTTAAAAGGTTAATTCGGTATGCTGCTAGATGGTCCAAAAAGCAGTGCTTCTCGTTTCCAGTAGTTAATTATGTTCTGGGAATCTGCTGATGCTCGGTGGAAAAAGGAAGTAACGTTAACCGGTAAAAGGCTATGAAAAGTCCCATTTGTCATAACATTTCGATTTAGTGGGTTTATTATACAAGTGCCGAATTTAAAACGGACCCCTTAACTACACATAACAACTTTAATATTCGTGTTTTAGTCGTTTTTTGACATTAACTCGCTTTTGAGAGATTAACTAGACATATTTGTCAGCGCGGTTTGGAACGCAGTTCTCTCCCAGCTGTCCTCGGAGCTAGGTGCCTAGCTCGGCCCTTACTCAGCCACTCCGTCTCGGCCTCCAGCAGCAGGATGTCCCGCAGCTGCCTCCGCAGACTCTCGTTCTCCCGCTTGGTCCTGGCGGTCTCCTCCCGGTACTCCGTCACCGTGTCCTCCACCACGTCCAGGATCTCCTTCACCACCGCCGTCAGCCGCTCCGTCAGGTAGGCGTTCAGTAGCTGCAGTTTGGTCATTTTGGAACCACAGACAGCTGCGGCTGCATCCACACCGGAAACAGAACGCGACAACAACAAACGAAACAGGAAACGCCTTTTCTCTCGATTCCTTCACAATAAAAGCATTTGTTGTTTTGTTTTTTTTACAGTTAACCCTCTCATGCATCAATTATTAAAAACATTATAAAGATTCTTTTTACTACTCAAAATTGTGGACACCATGCAACACATGAGTTAAATGCAACACCTGTCAATATGGATTATTATGTTTTATATTATTATTTTATATGGTATGTATTTAAACTCAATAGTTGATAATTAACAATAAAACACACATTTTAGGAACAAATGGAGAAATAACACTCACAGTGGTATTGATAACTGTAGTTACATGTATGTGGACACCCAGTAGCATATTGTTTTCCTTTAACTTCAATTTGAATCTCAGTTTTTCATATCAACATCCAACATAACAGATTACATAGTTGTAGTTAAAACTGATTTCTTTGCAGTATGTGAGAACAAAACAGGTTGCAAAACTGTCAAAAGTTGCAATTTAATGCTGTAATATGCACGTTTGCATTGTTATTAATATGCATATACTGTATTTGTTAATGTCTTCTTTATTATAATACAATTCATCACATCTTTGAAAAATTTGAATAGATAAACTAGCTGGTTACAGAAATCAAACTTTATTCAATCTGACTCCACTGTTGCAAGACGTCCACATACGAAGACAGTTGGTGTTTTTATGTATAAAAACTACATTTTACTCTAAATTTTAATTTATAAAACTTAAACCTGTTAATTCTTTACTGTACATAGTACTTTTTCTTTCTTTTTTTTTTATCTTGACTGACCTTGAATAAAAGTTTTTCACAGATATGCCTGAGGCATTTAGCACATGGCCAGCAACAGGTCATCAAGCAATAAATATTTCAAAAACAACAGAGTAACCACTGTTAGTGTTGCTATCAATCAGCTGACACTGTACTCAAATGACTTGGAGAACATAATAACCATGTAACCAAAATGTGTGAGAGACCCAGGTTCAAATCCACTGTGAGACACCATTGTGTCCCTGAGCAAGACACTTAACCCCTCGTTGTTCCAGAGGCGTGCGACCTCTGACAGCAGTTGTAAGTCACTTTGGATAAAAGCATCAGCTAAATGTATAAATGTAACCAAAAACCAGTAACAAAAATGGAGAAATAATAACAAATATGAAAGTATAATAACAAAATAACATAATATAATAACAAAAATGGAGTAAAATAACTGTCCACAAATGTAGACACCATGCATAAAAGGGTTAAAATATGGATTTGAGTCGTTTGGGTAAGACGCCCCACCTAAGCTCAGTGTCCACACATAAAAGAACATTTTATTTGGTTTGTACCTTGAAGGCTGTGATTATGGTAAGGTGTTATAAAGTAAAATAAATAAATAATAATAAATAAAAATAAATAACTACAGTTGACAAAATAATTTGTAATGAATCAAATGTATTTTTTATGGAAAAGGCATTTTCCACTGGGGTAAGGTGCCCCTCCATGGGGTAAAATCACTTTAATAGGTACAAATTACAGATAAAATAAACTTCAAGCAGGTGATTACATGATAACCATGTTTTAGAAATAATCTTAAATAAAATAAATTAGAAATAAAAGCCTTATGGTTTTAGCTTTCCTATCATTTATTTTGTTAGACTTTAAATTAATGAGGTTTCTGGGAACTTCATTAGCAGAAAGTCTGAGGGAAAATAAGCGCTAGTGCTACATGAGCATAACCTCAGAATTTTACCTCAGACTTTCTGATTGTGAAGGGGCTGTCCAGTGTCTAAAAAACACCTAACTTACAAATGATGACCCCGGGGGGGCATCTCACCCCATTGGAGGAGGGGAACACACTAACATCTTAATACATTAACCAAAAACTAAATAATTGCATAATTTATCTGAAGGCTTCCTTTTTTATATTCTCTCATATGCTGGGCAACGATTAAAAATTTTAATTACATGATTTTCTTGCGATTAATCGCATGTTTGTTATGAATTCTAAAGTAGTGTATTGCACAATTTTGATTTAAATTAAACTGCTATATACAAAAGTGCAGTAACATGGTGGTTACCAAACACTTTAAACAAATAAGGGGCTTTTTACCAGCAGTATTCTCTTTACACAGCAGCAATAAAATATTTCTTGTAAATCTCAACTTAAACATTAATGTAATCAAATCAGATATTGAACCAAAGCTATTTGCCACTGCCAGGGCGTTACCTTTTATCTAGCTTGTTTAAACAAGTTACCATCAGAGTCCAGTTTTCTTGGGGTTTTTCAGCAGAGAAAATAAGTATGACTGCGCCCAGCTGATGTGGTCACTCTCGCGCAGAGAGTCCCCCGCCTCACACCCGTGTCAAAGGTGAAAGCGAGCCTTACAACTTTGAGAGGATGAAGAGGGACAATCCTTCTGGGCACAAGAAGAGGAAAAGCTGAATGACAGCAGCACAGCAGTCAGGTAAACTTGTGTTCTGTCCTCTCCAAGTCTGATGTCAGCAGATTACAGTCATGTAAATGTGCAGCCGCAGTGAATCTGTGGATGCACATCTGTCAGTAAATAATAAACGTCAGTCAAGTCATTGTATACATAGTATTTTATATTTGAAAATGTATTGAAGGACATCTGGGGGAGCCAGTTTGAAAGGGCCTGGTGGAGCTGATAACAGTCTTATCTTGCAGGAAGGGGCCGCCTGGCACAATAACTCAGGCCGGGAATTTCCCAGACAGACTGCACAGACCTGGTCCAGACGTCGGTCATGTCACACAGACCCAGGTCAAACACAGGCAGCCTCAGCCAGCATCAGATACAAGCAGCTCAGACCTTAATGGAACAACTGCTGCTCCACCAAATGACCCAGCAGATTGGCCCCCAGTCTTTTCAGACTTCATGGGGACTGAGTTCAAACTCTGTTCAAACTGGCACTGGGTTTTTCTAGTAGAGGTTTCTATTCAGGCTTCTTACAGAGGGATTGTAGTGAGAGCGTAGTGGTGTCTGGCGTGACTGTGCAGCAATGGCAAATTGTTTACATGGCTCACGAGTCTAAAACATTTCATCACATAAGCAGAGCGATAACGCAGGCTGATCCCTGAACAACCCTCTTTTTCCTCTTGCAACTCAGTTTTCTTTATTGTGATTCACTGTAACTTCTGATGCTGTATTCAAACCTGTCTTCAGTGAATTTAAAAAGTTAGATTGCTCTTTGTAAAATCAACATATATGAATGTGTACTTTTTACTTTCGATACTTGAGTGCTTTTAAAATCAGGTACGTTTTTACTTTTACTTGAATAATATTTTACTTTTGATGACTTTTACTAAAGTAACATTTTAGTGTGGTATCTGTACTTTTACTTAAGTATGATAATTGAATACTTTATACAACACTATGTGTGTGTAAATTTAATACAACTAGATTTTATCTGCAGCTTCCTTTTAAATGACTAAAAAATTATATCAACTTACATCAGAATCACTTTGATCAAATAACTTCAAAAATTTTGATGTTTTAAGTGTAAAAAATCCTTTAGAAATGCATCTCCTCCTTCTAGCTCACTAAAAGTTCAGACCCCTGTCACCTGAATTTTGTGTTTCCCTTCATATAAATAAAGACATTTCCACCATAAATTGGTGCAGAAAATGTCTCCAGAATTCAGGAAATTAAGAGTTTAATGCTTAAAGTCTTCTGGGGGACAAACACCCAGACACCCCCACTCATATCTTTCAGCATCAAATATTTCTTCAAAGTAGTGTTAAAATATCTCCTCATTTTGTTCTCGAGACCAAAGTCTGTCATCGCACCCCTAATCTCTGACCTTTTGTCCTCACCACTTTTCAACACAAAGTGATGCCCTTGACTTTTTTTTTTTTAAATAGGTACACAAAGAAGAATATTCAGACATATCTGTTCATTATCAGCCAAAGACGAATTATATGCCTTTGAAAGGTTTTCTTTCTTAAACCAGTGCAGATTAAAGTGTAGCTGAGGATCAAGTTTCTATAACTTCTCCCAGTAGACGGTATAAAGGAAGATGACGTAGCCGCCGTGACATCACCGTTGGTTTGTGGACTGCTGTTTTGAAGCACCTAGTTTGGCATTTTTAACCGTCGCCATCTTGGTTTTTTTGGAACCAAACATGACCGTATTTGGACGAGAGGGCGGAGCTTGCTAGCATGGTTAGCAAGGTGCATCTGTAATTCACGTTAACTGTGATATTGGCCTTGATGCTAATTTTAACTAGCGACAAACAGGCTTAAAACAAAACGTACTTACCGGAAAAAATGATCAGCCGACTCCTGATAAGCTTTTTCAGTGGCGCTGGTTAAATTTACACAGGGCAGCGGATACGCCTCTATCCTGATTGACAGGTCGCCATGGTAGAGACTTGTCAGTCAGCTTGTAGCCCCGCCCTAAAGCCTCCCCTGCTTCCTGGTCTCTGTTCCTCTAAACGGGACCATAATTTACTAAATGAACATCACGCTGTGTTGAAGAAGACTTGAAACTAGAGACTGAGACCAGAAACTCATCAGGAAAGTGTTTACTGAGGGAATAAATCAGCTGACAAGTAGAAACATTTTCTCACAGACTTCTATACAATCACACTTCTTTCTGCAGCCGCTGGAGTCGCCCCCTGCTGGCTGCTGGAGAGGACGCAGGTTTAAGTCGCCCCTGCTGGCTGCTGGAGAGGACGCAGGTTTAAGTCGCCCCCTGCTGGCCGCTGGAGAGGACGCAGGTTTAAGTCGCCCCCTGCTGGCCGCTGGAGAGGACGCAGGTTTAAGTCGCCCCCTGCTGGCCGCTGGAGAGGACGCAGGTTTAAGTCGCCCCCTGCTGGCTGCTGGAGAGGACGCAGGTTTAAGTCGCCCCCTGCTGGCTGCTGGAGAGGACGCAGGTTTAAGGCGCCCCCTGCTGGCTGCTGGAGAGGACGCAGGTTTAAGTCGCCCCCTGCTGGCCGCTAGAGAGGACGCAGGTTTAAAGCCTCCCTCCAGTGTATTTTGAGTCATTTCCTTACAATGTTGATTACCCATATAGTTTGCCAAATATTTTTTGACAAATAGCCTAATTTTGTGCTCAAAGTTGCAAAAATTGCTAACTTGTTAAAACGGGGTTGTGATGTATGACTGTAGTAATTCCATAAGTCATACGTTATTTTCCAAGTTAGCTAACAGAGGGTCTTCATTTTATTGGCTGTTCATTTTCATTATGGCATCTGTGCATGTGGTGTGGAGGACAGATGCTATACACCTGCCACCGTCTTATACACAGTCTGCAACATGCATTTTGCAGCGTGTGACAGGATCATCGACTGTATGATTGATAACAGCTGATACGCGCGCATTAGTTTCTATCATGGGTAAGTAACGGCTACTCCTGCCAGACAGTAAAGTGGACTAAACTTTACAGTGTAGTGATGTTAACACAGCATATCATTAGTGAACGCTCCAGCCGGTCAGTTTTTGGTTGTCATGGTAACCACCATTAACCACACCTCCATTCTCTGTTTGAGAAAGAACGTTCACCAAAAACAGCAGTTGAAACTGGCTGGAGGGGCTTTAATGCTCTCCAGCTTCACTTTTCAGACCTGGAGGTTCCTGCTTGTTCTAAACACATTGAAAATAAATCAAAATTATCACCCGAATACTTCCATTAAAGATGTTCAAAATTAAAGCTTAAAAGCAGGCATGATAGCATACCAACACTTTCAAAAATAAATCAAACGTTTATGATTTTCCATGATGAGATCTGATGATTGATGATTCACTTCTGATTGCTTCAGTTTTTAACATATTTAGACATTTACATCTCTAGGTTAGACTGGTCTCTATTATTAATTAATTAATTAATTATTATCAGTACTTCTGATTAAAGCTGCAACAATTAGTTGATTAATTGATTAGTTGTCAACTATTTTTATAATTGATTAATCGTTATTTATCTAAGAAAAACTGTCCAATTTCTCTGATTTCAGCTTCTTAAATGTGAATATTTTCTGGTTTCGTTGCTCCTCTCTGACAGTAAACTCAACATCTTTGGGTTGTGGACAAAAAAGGAAATTTGAGGATGTCCTCTTGGACTTAACTTAACAAGTTATAGAGATTTATATAACAAATTGTAGTGATATTTATTTACTCTGTTAGACAGTAACTGTATGGGGTGCAGTTCCTCACTGTGGCCACAGAAGGGCAGTGAACACTCATGACTCTTAATACACTCAGGTGAACCATCAGGACATGAGATGCACTCATGTTTACCGGCAAAACATTCATGATGTTGGTATTTATTTACAGGACTGTTTTATTTTATCAACACACTTCATGATGCTGGGCTTTTTAAAATGTATTATTATAATGTATTAAATATTATTATTATTAATACAGATATATTAAACATTGACACTGACTAAATATGCTTATTGGAACCTCTTTAAAATGTTAAATATATATATATATAAAATATTATTTATATATATATATATATATATATATATATATAAATAAATAAACTAATCTGTGTAAGTATCTGTATTACTCCCAGTGAGGAATGTGGAGTGGTGCATTGTTGGATTGTGCTCTCGTCAGCAGAAACGCAGCAGGACGGGGACAGAAAGGTGCCGTAAGTCTTCCACTGTTAACCAAGACAAAACAGGAAATGGGCTCATTTTCCACCAAAATAAGAGTATTGCTATACGGCCATTATATCTATGCACGCAGATGCATTTCTTATAGATTTTTTGTTACCCGGTCGTTATCATGGTTGGACTTTTATCAGTCAACTTAACAAAACAATCTTTTACCTCAAGGTCCATTTAGTTCTGGAGCTTTTGATCAAATCACTGAAAGCACTCAGAAAATAAATGGCATGGGACCTGGGCTCCACCTGCTGATAAAGATCCTGTGATCAAATCAAAAAGCCCAGAACCAGGGACTGAAACGGACCTGTGGGTGCGCTTGTTTTTGTGTGTTTCTGTTGTTGCCTGTTTGTCCAGGTAAAGTGTTTGGTTACTAGTTTGTTACAGAGGAGGTTTTAACGTTTTCATTTTTCTTAAGCACTTCATGGTCCCAGACTGTGTCTCTGAATTACTGCGTCCTCATAAACCTGCAGTCTCAGGTCTTTGTGCAGGACTCCAGATGTTGCTGTGACACTCATATTTAACTCACATGCTGTCTATTTCTTCTGATCATCCTTGAGATGGTTCTACACCTTCATTTGAGTCCAGCTGTGTTTGATTATACTGATTGGACTTGATTAGGAAAGCCACACACCTGTGTATATAAGACCTTACAGCTCACAGTGCATGTCAGAGCAAATGAGAATCATGAGGTCAAAGGAACTGCCTGAAGAGCTTTGAGACAGAATTGTGGCAAGGCACAGATCTGGCCAAGGTTACAAAAAAGGTTACAAAAAAATTTCTGCAGCACAGAGTGGCCCGACGGAAGCCTCTCCTCAGTGCAAGACACATGAAAGCCCGCATGGAGTTTGCCAAAAAACACCTGAAGGACTCCAAGATGGTGATAAATAAGATCCTCTGGTCTGATGAGACCAAGATAGAACTTTTTGGCCTTAATTCTAAGCGGTATGTGTGGAGAAAACCAGGCACTGCTCATCACCTGTCCAATACAGTCTCAACAGTGAAGCATGGTGGTGGCAGCATCATGCTGTGGGGGTGTTTTTCAGCTGCAGGGACAGGACGACTGGTTGCAATCGAGGGAAAGATGAATGCGGCCAAGTACAGGGATATCCTGGACGAAAACCTTTTCCAGAGTGCTCTGGACCTCAGACTGGGCCGAAGGTTTACCTTCCAACAAGACAATGACCCTAAGCGCACTGCTAAAATAACGAAGGAGTGGCTTCACAACAACTCCGTGGCTGTTCTTGAATGGCCCAGCCAGAGCCCTGACTTAAACCCAATTGAGCATCTCTGGAGAGACCTGAAAATGGCTGTCCACCAACGTTTACCATCCAACCTGACAGAACTGGAGGGGATCTGCAAGGAGGAATGGCAGAGGATACCCAAATCCAGATGTGAAAAACTTGTTGCATCTTTCCCAAAACGACTCATGGCTGTATTAGATCAAAAGGGTGCTTCTACTAAATACTGAGCAAAGGGTCTGAATACTTATGACCATGTGATATTTCAGTTTTTGGCTGCAATGAAACAAAGAGTGAAAAATTTAAAGGGGTCAGAATACTTTCCGTACCCACTGTATATGTGAGATGAGTGAAATAAAGACTAAAATGATAAATATCTCTATTTTGGTTCGAGCAGATTGACCAAAATGCTAATAAAAATTATGCTAATGAGTTAGAAAAGACTAAAATTATGCTTTAATGACTTGATTGTCTTTTGACTAAAATACCCAGACTTTTAGTCAACTAAAACTTTATTAAAAAATACTATACAGTGGACTAAATATGACAAAAACTAACACGGACATTTGACACGGGACTAAGACTAAATTTTAAAATGGCTGCCACAAAACAACCTGCCATTCCAGATCAGAACCGCCCGACTCTTTAACGCTTTAAATCACTGTTAAAACACATCTCTTTGCTTCCTATTTTCCTTCGACTTAATTACTTTTAACCTGTAAAGCAGCTCGGTGAACCTTGGTTGTTTTAAGTGTGGATTTAATTTGTTAAAATGCGTGTGCAGCTTTGGTTTGTGGGAGATTCTTCTAACACGTAGGTACTGTAGCAGAGAGCCTTCAGTGTTGCAGCCCCGTGAGGCTTCCTCCCTCCACATGTTTTAATGAAACTCCTCAAACGCCATCTGTTCACCACAGCAGGAGTGTTTCTGAAAACATTTATTGTCGTGTCGTGTGAAGTCTAATCTGTGTCCTTGGGTTTCATGAAAAGCGCTATATACATTTAAAGTAAAATAAAAAATATGTTATGTCCTTTTTTTTTCTGTTTCTCTTTTCATTTTGTCCTTATAGAGGCACTTTATAAACATCATTTATCATTAAATATTCACCTCATCAAATAAATATATGTGAACGTGCAGATTTGTGTGTGTTTGAACTCTTCGCACACTCAGATCTGCTCACCAGAAACCCAGAACCCCCCCCCCCCCCACCACCACCCTGCTAGGCTTTTATTTTGAAAGCTTAGACAGGCACTGCCTTAAACTTCAGTCAGCTTCACAGTGGTGGAGGATGGAGAGGAAAGAAGCTACTGTACTGCAAGAGCTTCCTCCTGCACACACACACACATTAACACACACATTCACTGTTAAAGCACCCCTCCCTTTCCTTTCAACTCTTGCAGTGAAGCAGATCGAGCTGCTGCAGCGACATCCCACCACTCTGCACCTCCAGGAACCAACACAGCAATACTAAATAACCAACAGCAGGGACCGGCTGAAGAACTATTTCACCATTGTTTTTAAGATCTGTTCCAGTCTGAATCCTGCATCTGATTTATCATTTTATATTTTTCAGTACTCGTGCTCCGTCTCTCATCAGTGGATTGTACCTCCTGCGTTCCCTGTAGAGACACGATGAACATCAGCCTGCAGCTCCCAGTAGACTAGGACCAGGTAAGAGCTCCGCCGCCGGACGCTGTGGTGAGAAAACCTTTTAATTTCACATGTTGGGTGTTTTTAAAGCATGTGCTGCTGCTGCTGCTACTACAGTAACCCGGTGGGTGTGTCGGCTTCCTTCAGCTCAGCCTGCATCTCACTTCCATCTGGATTTTTCCTTTTGTCTGCCTTTGATGCTGCACTGTGTGTGTGCGCATCTTTATGGATTAATTAAATATGGTTGGAGTCATGCTGCTGTCATGGCATCACATCCCAGCTTTCAAGCTCTGTCACACAAAATATCATTTATTATTCTGATGTTTTTCTGGAATAATTAATATTCCCGGATCATATTTGTTGTGTAACTGCTTCATTTTCTAGAAAACCCTGCGAGAAGCCGCTGAGTTAGAAATACTGCTCCTGCTGTTAACCTTCATGCCATGTCCTCCTTCCTCTGGGGGGGAACGAGGGAGCACATGAAATAATAATCAGAAAGAACGATGCAGCGGACGAAAACATAAATATTCAATTTGCAAAGATGTTCAGGAGAAAAGAAGCTTTAGCCAGCAAATAAACTGTATTTCTTCTTTTATAAAAGATTTAAATAGTGAAGGATTAATGTGGCTGATAAGTTTGACTCTATATTAAAATCCTCATCCTTAGAGAAAAATCAGGGGTTAAAATTGCGGAAATATTTTTGCGACGTTTGCTTGACTTGTTTTTAACATGAATAGATTTTCAGTGAGGAGATGAAATGTGGTGACAGAGTGTTTAGACTAAGGAAGTGTGTGTGAAGCTACAGCAACATGGCTGCCTCCAAAAACCTGCTCAGTAGTCAAAGTGTGTGTGATGAAGCTGAAGTGGCAGCAGGATGAAGGTCTTTACTTTAGGTAGGAAAACACACAGAGGTCGGATTTAAAATCTGCAGCTGCTCCTTTTTAAAACTTCAGGTTCAAACGACAAACCCTGAGACGATCCTTTTCAGACGACGTCCTCTTCGTCCTCCACCAGCACACAGCGATGGTGATGATGTTTAGAAAATATCTTTGTGATTAAAGTGATGGATCTGAGCTGCACCAACATGCTGCTGCATGACGACGGCCCACAACTGAACTATCCATCAGAGTTAGTCGTAAAACTCAACATGCGTTTTATTTTAAATCTAATGTGAAGCGACGATTTGGTGTTGATTCTGGCGGCCCCTGTGGACACGAGCGGTACTGTTTCCACGGCCTCGACTCGTCAAGATCTTGATCTTCGGAGGCGAGTGAAGTAAAGACGCAGCATGTTTTCAGTACTTTTATAAGACCGCTGTTTGCAGGATGCGTCACGATGAAGTAATTTAACCGTTTCAGGGTCTTTCCTGACTCAAAGTGAGACGGAGGTGGAACCATCGCGATAACACAACACTTTTTATAAGCGTCGTATTTTAAGACTTCTAATAAATATATGATTGAAGAAAATTACAATTACAATGTTAAAGCGTAATTTATTTTTAAATTATTTTAAAAACTAAATAAAGGTTCCCTGTTCGACGTTAAATACAACATAAAAGCAGCGTCCTCACCAGAAAAACCAACCCGTTCTCATCCCAGGGCTTCATATTCAAAATAAAACGCTAGCGTTTTGAAAACATCGCTATTTTGAAAGGGCACGTTATTAAAGTCGTGAAATGTTGCATTTTGGTTAAGTTTAGACAACAAAACTACTTGGTTAAGGTTAGGAAAAGATCATGGTTTGGGTTATAATAACTACGTACGTCAGCAGGAAGCTTCCGGCATTCTATTGAACGACCAGCAGGGGGCGACTCTTCTGGTTGCAAAAAGAAGTCCGGCTCCATTAGAAAGAAACTGTTTCTACTTCTCAGCTGATTTATTCCCTCAGTAAACACTTTCCTGATGAGTTTCTGGTCTCAGTCGCTAGTTTCAAGTCTTCTTCAACACAGCATGATGTTCATTTAGTAAATTATGGTCCCATTTAGAGGAACAGAGACCAGGAAGCAGGGGAGGCTTTAGGGCGGGGCTACAAGCTGATTGACAAGTCGCTACCATGGCGACCTGTCAATCAGGATAGAGGCGACTCGTATCAGCTGCTCTGTGTAAATTTAACCAGTGCCGCTGAAAAAGCTTATCAGGAGTCGGCTGTTCACTTTCTCTGGTGAGAACATTTAGTTTTAAGACAAAAATTTCGGCCCTCTTAAAATGACCGTTAACCACCGTCTCGTCCAAATATGGTTACTTCCGGGCACTTCCTAGTTGTAAAAAATCAACATGGCGGCGCCCTATTGGCCAAACTCGAGGCTTCAAAACGGCAGTCAACAAACCAACGGGTGACAACATCCTCTTATATACAGTCTATGGTTAACACAAGATAACTTACGTCACTTGCAGAACTTGTGAAGTTTACGTAACTGGCCTAACTTCAATAAAAATATTTAATGTTGACGGTCTTGTGGTTTAAATTCGGGGCTCTGGGAACGGGTTGAAATATGCAACGTCTGGTTAGACTTTCAAAATAAAACTAGCGGTTAACGCTATGAAACAGGTGGTTAACGTTGTACAAAAGTTGTAAAACATTATAAAATGTCACAACCCTGTCAAGGTTTGGGTTAAAAGAACTACGTTACTTATGTGACTTACTTAAGTTAAGTATCATCACTAAAAGGTATCAATATTGACTCCTCCGCTCCACCCTAACCACACCCTTACTCGGACGTTTATAGCAGTACTTTTAGCACTGAACAATGGCACTAAAGGGCTTCGCCCAGTGCGTAGATTTATGACACGGACCAACTATATCGGTTGTTTGTTTAAGCAGCTTATTACAAATTCACGCTTACTGCTAGGCTGCGACCTCTAGTGGGCGTATGACAGGAGCAAAGCAGGAAGTCAGGTGACGCAGTAATAAAGAAAGCCTGTGTAAGGCAGTGGTTCTCAAACTGGGGGGTGGGGCCCCCTGGGAGGACATGGTACCACTACGGGGGGGTGCGTGGATGTTGAGCCGACCTAAGGTTGCATGAATGTGATTCATGTGGTGACAAGCAAGGCTAATTTACTAACCTGCCCGTGTTAAAGGTTGTTAAATTGTTAAATCTAGTTTTGCTGGAGTCGGGGGGCTCAAACGTTTTTTCGTCTTCTAAAGTGGGGCGTGACAGGAAAAGTTTGAGAACCGCTGCCGGTCGGGGGACAGGGTAGATGGACGGATAAAATTAGCCTATTAAAGTTAAATAATATAACTGACTTACATCACGAGTGAAGTCGTGTACTTACTTTAACCCAAACCGGGATGTTTTCCTAAACCCAACCAAACTGTGGCTGTTTCACAACGTTAACCGTGTCATGTCATGTGACTTGCATCACAGGAAACGCTCATATGTGTCGGTAACCTGTTTTGTCCTCTAGTTATGAGGACGTGTTGCAGAAAAGCTAATGTGTTCAATTACAAAGTTAATCAGCAAGTTGTTTAAAATCAGATCTGATGTAACATCAGCTCCTGTTGTCACGTACAGTTCAGGCTCCTCTTGTCGCTGATGTGAGATCCTGGATATTAAATTTTCATCTTTCTGTAGCGTCGCAGTGATATTTGTTGTTACTGAAGCAAGTCACATGACCTGATTAAGCATAAACTGAATATTCTGCTGCCAAAATATTATTTATTTAGTTCCCCTCCAGTTAATGAAGCATTTAAAATGTTTGTAATGAACTAATAACACTTTCTACAGATGTCTGTTTAAATTTAATTTAAACTTCCGTACATTTCAGCTTGTAGTCTCTGTACAGGAGGCGTTCACAAACCCCCGACACTGCAATGCCGTTTTACACCTGCTGGTGATAGAAAACTCTATTAAAACATGGAAAGGCAGAAAAAGCACTTTTGTTTTTAGTGATTACTTAACGAGGAAAACCCTGTCACACACCCCAGCCAATCAGATGGCTTCAGAGCGGACGAGAGGACGGCTGGTTTAGGAAGAGTGACGTTCTCTCGTTAGTATGCAGATTATATGTTAATCACGCACTCATTGTCCCCTCAGAAGATTGTTGTTGAAAAACACATCAGAATGTAAAAAATATCAAAATAAAGGGAAATAGTTTTTAATGCCTCTGTTTTTATTGAAACTGTGAAACTGTTGTAGCCCCGTAGATTAACTATGACTTTACATGTGCTCAGCTTCAGCCTCTGCCGTATGTTTTGCCCTCTGGCTGTTGAGGACCTCCTCAGGCCTGCAGCTGTGGCCCCGGGGCCTTTGCCCGGTTAGTAATTCAGCACTGGGTTGAGAGAGATGAAAGAGGTTTCTGACGTCGGTTCTGGTGCAGCAGTCGGTCTTATTCTCTAGAAAAGTCTTGGAACAAGTTGATTTGTACACTGTAGATCATTACATGTCCACTTCTTCTTTTTTACTCAAAGAGCTCTGACACGTTTTGGTTTTCAAACTCGACTGCCTGAGTTTTCAGAAGTTCTGTAATAGTTCTACAGCCACCTCTTCTTAAATTAAATAACTAACTTCCAGTTAGTCCTGCCCACGTCGTAATTTAATTTGTTGAACAAATACAGATCGTGTCGTCGCTCATGCCTACTAATTATGCGCTGCAGATGAGTCATGTATTCAAATTCCAACAAAATACAAACGAGAGAAGACTAGTCCCGCCGGAGGAGGAGGGACCTGACAACGGCCTTATACATGTAAACTGAAACAGATTTGAAATGTGTTTTTTAAATCCTCTTGACTTGAAATGGTAAGTAGTATAAATGTAGTTAAATTGTTGAAACTGCGAGTTAGAATAATGCAGAAATGTATCTCAGACTAGTTAAGGGAAGTTTTCTTGCAGTGAAAATTTGTTATAACTCAAAGTATGAAATAGAAACAAGACATAAAAAGATCAACTAACTAAAAGTTAAGACAACTAAAACACTGTAGATATATCAAGTTTATGAACTTTAATTTGTGAGTTAAAACAAAGACGACCTCGAGTTAAACTAACTTGGAAATGTCTTACAAGTTACTTCTAGGATTCAATGAACAGAGCTTGTAAGTATTTTAATTAAACCCCTGAAAGCTAATATTGTGAAATATTCTGCATCCCAAATGTTATTTATTCCTAAAACTGACGAAATATGTACATAAATATGGACGTGTTAGTTATTTATTCCAGTAAAGCCCTCCATCTAAACCCCCCTAAGGTCTTCAGGTTATACAGACTGACACCCCTGAATCTGTTGAGCAAATAAAACGGAGGAGGATGACACTGAGCTGCCATTATCCCGTATTTAATAACAGATCTATATCAAGTGGATGCATCAGCTAACTGATGGTCATGAAATAAACATTAGGGAAGCATGAGTCATTACGCCGCTGCTAAAAACAACACACTGATGGCTTTAATGCTTTAATGGTTGCGTCTTTCTGCTAATTTCACCCCCCCCTGCCTCGTAAGTGTCCGACGCAGCTCGATGCGGCCGACGCTAATCCTGCCACTTAGCGAGAAAAGAATGACAGCAACAGCAGGTTAATTGCTGTGAGAGTCGGCTGTTTAGACCCCTACCCCCCCTTTAAATGATCCTTCAGCGTTTCATTAACCTTTTCTGACCTTTCACCTCTTCTTCAGCACTGAATGTCACTTCAGCAAGCTTCCCCTAACTTTCACTCTGCAGAAAGCAGCAGTGGAATTCAGATCCTCTATACTGCAGTAAAAGTACTAACACCACACTGTAAAAATACAGCCAAACTTTTATTTAAGTGTGAATGCATGAGCTGTCGACCCCTGGTGTTTCCAGCCTGTCTGTTCTCTGAAAGATGAAGGCTTTCTGCAGAGGTCCTTTGAAGAACAGTATCTTGTAACATGTTTTAAATTACACTGCAGCTCCAAAGCCCCTCAGGCTGCTGTAACAGAACACACACAGTCACATAAAGTGTAGCTCGGCAAGAAAAGACTGCTTTGGTCAGCTATTACAGCAAAGCAGCGCCGCAGCGCTGGGTCCTCGGGGGGAAACACAAGTCATCAGTAGAGTCCTGGCAGGCCATTACAATATTCAGTGTGTAGGTGCTGCAAAACACACACAGCTTCCTCCCAAATCTGCTCTTTAAGAAGCTGTTCGTCCTGCAGGCCGTCGCGCAGATCAATGAGTCTCTGCCTGAGTGATCGGTGGCAAACGTAACATCCACGCCGCTGAGAGGAGGAACAGCATTTGATCAAGCAGCATATCACAATAACATTTATGTCCAAGAGATACAAGAGCGATGGGATATAAAAAGATCAATAGGAGAAGATATAAAAAGAGCAGCAGCGTGGAGGCGGCTGCAGGAAAAGTCCTATCAGTGGTTTATCATAACGCATTTATTGGTGCATTCAAATATTAACAGGAGTTATACTGGTGTGTATAGAAAAGTAAACCACGAGGATTTAATTAAGTCTGCATTTAAATTGTTAAACAAAATAAAACATTAGTAAAAAATACTACAATAAATGTTTTATAATTCTTTAAACGATTCAAAATATCTATTTTAGGGTTAAGCTTTACTTTACAGGTCTCAAGATCTGAGCAGTCATGTTTCCTTACCTGTAATGTCTTAATAATTCTGTAACTGCCTTTCTATTTAATGTGCTGGAGAGATGTCAGAAAATAAAACCGGAGTTCTTTGAAAGATTTTCTAACATCTTCATGAAAACAGTCAGAGATCCACTTAAATCCAAACCTATTCATTATTTTCCACACGGCCTGCGGCTCTGTCAAGGTGCGGGAGTTTTCTTCTTGCAGTCAGAAGAACTTCCTCATTTAATACCGGCTGCGACGGCGTGGCTGGATTTCTTTTCACCTTGTGTCATGATGGAGACACCTACCGCAACCACCTAAGATGCAGTCGTAGTTGAGATCAAAATGAAGGCAGAGTTTGAAGATGGGTGCAGTCCGAACAAGGTTACTTATTGAAAAGCTCTTGCCCGTGTTCATAAACAGTGTAATGTCTGACAACTTCAGATCTCATTGTTAAAGCCAGTGCTTGAAGTGGGCGGTACTCACCAGTACGCAGTCTCGGCACTTGCGTACCGGCACTTCTCACAAGCTGCCGGTCCTCTTTTCTGCCCTCGCCATATCAGGTTCTCAGGGCTCTATGTGATGCTCGTTCCGTTCTGTGTATAGGCCGGTTACAGGACTGTTAATATTGTTGGTTATATTGTTTTATGGTTCTTCTGGTTTAAAGAGGCGTTCATTGATCTGTGAGTCTAAAAATCGGTGACCAGTGGGACTTTAAACAAATCCTCAGTTAAAGTCCACCTACACAGAAGACCAGAAACCTCAGCAGCTGGCAGCAAGAAGCTGTTGAGTCATTGGAATAAATCAGCAACCTTAAACCCACGCAGATGGATCTGTTATAAATAAGTTGCGCACGAGGTAACAAACGTTTCTGTTGTTGCTCTTTTGGAAAACCAAGATGGTAATCGTGTAACATATGGTGATTATCAAACTAATTAGCATCAAAACCTGAGAAAACATCTTCATTTCCGACGGAACAATCTTTTCACACGATCTTCTTTAACAGCAGGAGTTTATCGTGGGATTAGCTGTTCAAGTTTATTTCTGAGCATCTTATGGACTTATCTTCCGTATTGGCTGGACAGTTCAAAGTTCATCCACACAGGGTCCTTTTAGTAGCTGTTCTGGAGCTTTTAATTGTAACACACGATGTTAAAAGTTGTACCGAAAGTATCTGAATGCTGAACAGTTGACGAGAAGTCCTCAGATAAGTGGAAATTCCATGAAAACTGGACAACTCCATCAATAAAGGAAGATTATGTAATACGATGATAAGGTCCAGAGGAGCTGCTGAAGCTTAATTTATGCACTTATGAGTCAAAATTGCACTTCCGTCTTCTGAAACATTGTGTGAAGTTCTGAGACTTCCACCTTTGGTTTTTGCGTGCAGCTTCCCTTTGGTTTGACGGCGGGGAACAAGTTTTAATAATGTTAGCTCATTGAAGTGCAGCAGTTTTAATATTCTCTCTCAAATCTCTCTTGACTCGAGCCTTTATTAACGCTGCAGTGACTGAGTAGAGAAAAACATTTTTGTATATGTTCAACCCAATGAACACATATTAAAGTGCACCAACCTTCCTTTCTTTAAAAAAAATTATACAACAAAAGAACGAACAAGAAAACAGCCAACCATAAAAAATAAAAAATGAAATACTACCATTATCAAAACCAAAGAAATCTTTGACCTGAGACAACGTAAACACAAAAACCTGCATCACACATGCTCTGTAACAAAAAGTAATCAAATCTAAGTAATATCCAAAAGGTCGCTTCTACCTCCTGATGCTTGTTTCTGTTCTAATGAATGAAGATTTTATTGCTTTCAGAGTTTATGGCGTTTTCTCTAGCAGGCTTGATGCCACTTTTTCATCTCCGATACCGACTCCTGGGCTTTGGGTGCAGGCCGATACAGAGTACGATCCGACACCAGTGTAAGATAAATCAGCTGTGTTCCTCACTGTGCAGAGGAGACTGGGAGTCATTCATCACGTGTAAGATTTGGAGTAATTCACCGTCTGGCTCGCAGCTCCTTTTATCTCCTTAGCTCTTGTCTTCACCTATGCCATAGAGGTAACGTTTCCAGCTCGTCACCGGCGCCGCTCTCCACCAGCTGCAGCGTAATGTTGCTCAAACTTGGGTGGAGCGAGCTAACCCACGAAGTTAGACAGCAACCGATGCAAGAGCACGTTACCGATTGCTAAGATTAACTCCAGATTTATAGCGACTAAACCTCTCTCTGTGGAACCTCTTCTGCTCGAGACCACGACTCTAATACAGGCAAACATCAAGCAGCGAAATAAGTTATTACTTCAGCTCTGCATCTGTCCTGTATCCTTTCAGCTGTCAGCTTTAGCTTCTTTCAAAGAACTTGCATTGTACATTTTCTTATCTTATAGTTCACAAATGAGTCTAAAGTTGATATTTTAGTTCACTGTTGACTCATGTGTAGTATGATATAACTGAAGTGAATGGATCGGCCCATAGATCAGCCTTATGTCACCGATAATCGATCCAGCTATTTGGCTTAGAATCGGACCAATATCCATATCGGATCAGTGCCGTCCCTACTTCCTGCTCACATGGAGGCATTTTTTCGGTGTTAAAATCAAAGTTCAAACTGCTCATCTGTGTTTTGTTCAAATCCCAATTCTGATTATTTTAACATTGTCTTCTAACGTCCATTTATTATTATTACTTAATGGCAGCGGTGAGATGTAATGGAGGACATGCGCTTAAGTACAAACTCAAGGTACTTGTAATAACCGACTATACTTTACAATCAGGATCAACTATTCTGAATACATACACAGGAGAGGTGGAGATAACGAGGAACAGGTGAAAGGAAATGAAGTGAGAGGTACAGTAGGTAACAAAGTAAATCAGGAAATACAGAATGAATGAAAAGAAGACACGAGGAAAAACATGATCAGATACAGAGAACAAGAAAACACAGAGACAGGCAGAGAACAGGAAATAACACCTAAAATCACAATAATAAAACACTGACAGGGACCATTTTATTGCAGCATACGTACTTGTATTTTCCACATTTATTTATATTGAGCTGATAGTACTTACATAGTTTTACTTAAGTGAGTTTTACTTAAGTTTTGGAATGCAGCACTTTTACTCGTGATGGAGTATTTTCACATTGTGGTATTAGTATTTTTACAAAGGATCTGAACACTTTTTCCACCACACTGCTTCTTCGACCACCATCTTCTCTGGTGTTTTGCCTTCAACATTTAAAGAGGTGGTATTCTGCTCATTTTCAGGTTCAGAATCTTATTTAGAGGTTGTACCAGAGCAGGTTTACATGGTTTAATATTTTTGTCATACTGCACATTGCTGCAGCTCCTCTTTTCAGCCTGTGTTGAAGGCTTCGTTTTAGCTATGGAGTGATACATCTTGTCTCTAAATGATCTTTGTTGGGAGTTGCACATGCTCAGTTCCTAGTTAAGGACTACTAACCAATCAGAAGCAGAGAAAGGCGGGTCAGCGAGAAGCCCGTAAACAGCTCAGGTTCAGCCGTACGTGTTGCCTACCAGCTTGGCAACATGGACTGGAGCGAGAGTTTCAGAGCGGTGAGTTATTAATCTGTATCCATAAAGTTTTAACTGAGCTCTGTCTCTACATCACAGGAACAACTTTATGTCCACTGACTGCCTGGAGGGTAGCTAGTGTTTGGAAGGGAGAGGAGAGCTGTGTGCTGCAGCTCGCTGTTTCTGAGGGCGTGTCGGAGTAGCCGCTTGGCGAGCGTTATATGAAGCGCGTTTAGCTTTAGGGAAGCGGCTGGACTACAAACGAACTGTTTTCAGTTCAGAGCAGAGTTTTCTGTGGGAGATGGGAACTCCCTTTGGGCTTTTTCACTTTGCAAACATATTACGTGCATAAATACGTTATATAACTCAATAAAGGAGAGGGGGAAAAAGCACAAAAGCATAATGCCACCTCTTTAAAACATCTTTGTGAACATTAAACTACCTAACAATTATAAAGTAATTAAAATCAGCTTTACTTTCTGCAGTACAAGACAAAATGCTGTGTACAAAGTAACCAGTAATCCATTTTATAACAGTGATCGATGATCAAAACAATCCATTGATAAATATGAAGTTGTTAAATCTCTGACTCCCTCTCTTTAAACCTTTTCAGACAGCGCTCATCCTTCAGCTTTTCTTCAAACACTTTACTTTGTCTTCACCGTCTGATGGCCACCAGTCCCAGCGCCGCCCAGCCGTCCAGTAGCATGGAAGAGTCCCACCAGCCACAACAGCCAATCAACACGCAGCAGGACGGAGAAGTCGGCCAAGCCGCCGTGACTTCTCAGCCGGTCAGCGCAGAGCAACAAGCTCCGCCCCAGACGACACACGCTCCTGATGCCAAACACACAGAGGCGGGCAAAGACCTGGACCACCTGACAGTGATCAGTGACATGGAGAACAGTAAATATAACATCTGTCCTGCATCTGTGCATGACCGTCTAGATGTTCGGGGTTTTACCATATTTCCTTTCTCTATTTGAATGAATCCACTGTTGCTTATTGATTTTATTCTTCCTACTGTGATTAGATTTCCTTCTTTATTTCACTCTCTTCTAACAGTGTTGATAGGCCGACTGAGTGAACTGAAAAACCTTTTGTTAAAAATGAAATTGAAATCGAATTTTGGTGTGTCAGTAATTACAGGCAGGCAAAACAAACAACAAGAGGCAATAAATTTCAACAAAAGAACAGAAAGTAAGCGCAGGATTGTAAGAACGTTTTGTACTCAAGTACTATCTTTAATAAAACTTTTAATTGACTTGATTATTTTCATTTCTGCTACTTTTTACCATTCTACTACACCACTACATCTCAGAGGGACATATTGTACTTTTCTTCCACATCACAAATATACAAAGATAGTTTAAAAAAGAGTTTAAGAAAGATTCCATAAGTGAGTTGCTCAAGTTACACATTTTTTTGCACATACAAATTAAATTTTTCAGTCCTTTTTTTTAGTAGTTCTCTCTTCTAACTTCTTCTCCTCCAGGTAACGGCGTAGGCCCTGTGAGGGTCGACTCATCTCCCACAGTGTCCTCTGTGTCGCCCAAGCTATATGCTAAACCAGGCAGTCATGCTAACGGTCGGCCTGGTTTGGGCAGCCGGTCTGGCTCTTTAGCGGCGGGCTCACCGAGGCCCTCGCTCACCCGCCAGCCCAGCGCAATCACTGAGGCCACTGTGGACGGGTCCAAACCGAGGGACTACCTGATCCTGGCCATCCTGTCCTGCTTCTGCCCACTGTGGCCCATCAACATCGTAGCCCTCACCTTCTCCGTGATGGTACGAAAAATTGAGAGAGAAAACGCAACAAATGCTAATCAGAGCATGAATAACTAAAAGTTTGTTGCCTAAGAATGGTGTTTTTACTCTACTAATTTGCAATAGCTAAACAGTTTTCTAAGAAACATAATGATGCCTGGATTATGTTTTTTAATGTCAGCATCATGAGGAAACATTTTCAGTGAATGAATCTGTAGTATTATCAACGTTATAATACTCTATTCAGGTGTAAGCTAGCAGAAAAACAGCCCCGCCACACTACAAGCTTATAGAGTTGTGTTGACAAATTTACAGTGAGATATGTGTGTCAAAATTTCTTCATCGTTTGCACTCTGTTCAGTCCCGAAACAGTCTGCAGCAAGGTAACATCGACGGGGCTCGCCGTTTGGGCCGCAATGCCATGATTCTGTCCGTCGTCTCCATCTTAGGAGGGATCGCCATCATCGCCGCTGCGATCGCCCTCAACTGGGGATGTAAGTAACATCTGGCTTTTTAACCCCGTCAGACCTTATTTTCTCATGATTTAGGGAACTTGGGGGTGGGCATCTTCGGCATCTGGTACCAACGTACATCGTCCCCTTTTTGTGCCATTGTTCATTGCTAAAAGTAGGCCTAGTAAGGATAACAAAAAAGTCCATGTATAGAGTAAATAGGGATGGACGGGTGTGTTGGAAACTGGACTTTTATTTAGGAAACAGGAGTGTGGTTCCTGTGTGAAACAAAACAGTCACCATTCACTCTTTTTAGTGCAGTTACATAAGAAACATAACTTCGGTAGATATTTTTAACCCAAACCATGATCTTTTCCTAAACCTAACAAAGTGGTTTTGGTGCCTAAACCTAACCAAATAGCAACGTTTCACAACGTAGAACAGTGTTTTTATTTTATTTATTTATGGTTTGTTTTATTAGGGACCGATACATTTAACGTAGATAAACTGAAAACAGGAATCCGACGTATGTACCATTGTGTTTTTAGCAGTTGAACTATTTTGAAGGGCTTTTAAAGAAATAAAACATTAAAACAGTGATGGGTGAAAAAAGGACAGAAGAAAATACAATACATTACAGTATAACACAAGATAAATGGAGAGAAAATGAGTAAATCAAAATGCAATGAGAAACATGTAACACTAACTACAGTAGAATGTGTTTATTTATTCTTACTAATTTGACTGTGTAAACCCTACACATGCTAAACACCCCCCCCCCACACACACACACAAAAACCCCACATGTTTTGCACCATTTAATCAAATGGATATGTAGTTTATATCGATCAATACAGATTCTTGTAAAACACTACTCTAAATTCAGCCTAATTTTGAAAACGCTGTCACTTTCAATAGAGTTTATACACATAGCAGGACTGTAATGGTATGACTGCCAGTGAGCTGAAACCACTCAAGGGACTTTAGGCTCCTTCCTTAGTGGATCTGTGACAGTTCGCCCTCTCTTATTGATCCATTCACTGAGGTCTGAAGGAACACAAAGGCAATTCACTGAACATAAACACTGCTTTAGCAGAAGAAGCCAAAATGTCCTTAGCTCTAAATCAGGCTGAGCAGGACGGCAGTTTGAGGGGCACAGGAGAATAAAATATATATATATATGTTATAATAATCCTACATGAGATTTATTTACATTATGTGTATTTCAAATAGTAGAAAAATTACAAAATAAGGTATATTTTAAAATTCTAATATTGCGTACTTAAAAACAAACCTAACTAACGCAATAGCATAAATCTAAAATGGCAAGAAACCAAAGGCATAATCCGAAGACAAGAGATGAAACACTTCCAAGACAAGTCATGAACACTCAACAAGTAAATGGAGCAGCCTAAGTAAATAAAACCAAACACACTGAACATAATGACATACCGGTCAAACGATTTAAACAATTGGTAACACAGAAACAGGAAGTAAAACAAAACCGTGTCACCACCAGGGACAGAACAACTAGAAAGTAAAACAGGAAGCAAGAAACTCCGACACCCCAGAACCGTGACACCTAACAGCAGCAGGTCTGAACGATGAAATTCAATTAGCTTTATGATGTTATCATTCACTTAAATCGGCTATTGATGCCACTGTGTGAGACAACAATAATAAAACGGCTTGAATGAAGCACCAACTAAAGGTTAGTTTGTGTCTGTATTTAAAGGTCAGCTGTAAGTATAGTCCTTTGAAAGCCTTCAGACACTGTGCAGTGTCCTAGCAGAGACAGACGAATGGTTGTTGTAGTGCTTTAGATCACCATAGGCTCTGCTTCTGCAAATGTAAAACTTCTTAGAGCTGAAACTCTGTAGACAGACACACCGATCCAACCCTGTTCCCTTAATTCCACTGCTGAGACTTTTCTTAATGGATCTCTGAAATCAGAACTACAGTCCCCAAAAACATCTTCTTTTCACTTTTCGATGTCGTTTTCATGAATGAACACTTTCTGGCACATGTGGCAGGACGCATAGCTTTACATGGTGTTACTGGGGCATTAATTATGCTAATTTACAATGAACAATGTATTTGTTGTGGTTACGTAACGCTGTGTTACGTTAGGAACATTAGCCACACTGTACGAAAACAAGTACGAGAAAGTTAGAATTAAGAATAGTTTCTCTTTGTTTTTCTCGTAATGTGCCACTTAATAAAAGGTTGTCTAATACATAAAAAATACTTTGAAAATCTGTTAAATTCTGTCTTTTTTTTTCTGTCTCCAGTGATATTAAAATCCTGATTTAAAATCAGCTGGAATGGCAAAATCGAATTCCCGACGACAACATCCGACCGTCACGACACCGTTTCCCTCTACGATTTTTCCTGAAGCACTACCGTTCTCAAGCGCCTGCACCGGATGAAAAACAAATAGATATTTGTTCCTGTACTTTGCTGTTGTTTTTTGCTGCACGACGAGCATGGTCTGCCTGACCCTCTACCTCCGACACGGCCGACGAAAGCCAACCACCCCCGCTCCCGCCACCGACACTCGATTTGGATGTGGAACGGGAGGAAAAGGGACGGATCACCGGACGCTCATTTCAGTCTGCTCCACAGACCACTTTCCTCTCATCCGCGAACAAGTGTGTCTGTTGTCATGGAAACGGACATCTGTCTCTACGGAAACGGGATTATTCTGATCTCTAAATGAGTTCGGCTCCATGACACAGGGTCCAGTACTGGTGGCAAACAAAAAATTTGAATCTTGGTGTTTTAGCTGAACTGAAGCTTGGGGAGACGCTGCTGCTGTGATGGTTCAACGTGAACTGAAGACGACGAACTCGAGTTTTGTACTGTGAAGTGGTGACACACACACACACACACACACACAAAGCTGGACACACCTGTTGCATTGTGGTCATAGAGAGCTGATATCACATCTCACTTTGCTGCTGTTCCACTCCACCTCTGGGACTCAAAACATCCTCTCCTTGAGGTTTTCTGTCATCGATCTTCCTGAAAAAGTGCATCTGTGTTTGAATATATTTATTACTACATATTCTAATATACAGTAAATGACAGACCTTCACATTAGAAACTCTCACCTCGGTGAGTAAAATTAAGTTTAGTGATAAAGCTGATGATTTTCTAAATTCTGTCAACAAATCTTCATGTGCAGAGCCAAACCACGTCCCTCAGAACTGTTTGACTTCCTGTTTGTGGCTCTCGTGCATTGCTCCGAGCGCATTGGTTCCTCCTGAAGACGTAAATCTTTAAAAACACCTTAAAAATATATAGTTTCATGTTTAATAAATGCTCAGTAATTTCTGCTCACGATCAAACAAACAGGAGGAAATAGTGCATTTGTTGGGGACTATTTCCAGCGGCGGATGAATCCTACTTCTGGTGCTCTAGTATTTCTAGTATCTTGTGTTTGGGGCAGCAGAATTTGGTCTGTGGGACTGAGTCTGCACATGAAATTTGTTGACAATCTAGAATATCACCACATTTATTCATCAAACAGCGGTTCATGTGTTTGCATTCATAAAACTATTCCAGCATGTACTAATATTGTCTCTTCCATAGCCATGCTATCCACCAACGTCCTCTCCAAGAAATACGTGCAGCTGCATCCATCTCAGCTCAGTCTGTGGCCATTTTGTCTGTTTCTATTTTTCATTCATCGGTAGCTAGCTAGGATGGCGTCCCCTTTCTTAGGCGCCCCCCAGCAGGGAAACAGCTACTTCCTGTCCAGCCTCTGTTCCACCAGCTTCTGTCCAGCTTCTCCTCTCATTCTGCATTTCTTTCTTGTGAAGTGAAGCGGTTTTAATAAGTTCTTTGATGCTTTTAAAAGGGGTTTCTCATCATTATCGACAGCTGAGCCTGGCTTGTAAATGGGGTCGGCCGGGTTGTGTGGGCGGGAACTTGATACCGCGGCTCCACCCCTGTCAAGACCACTTGGTGTCAGTTTGTAACACACTGGGACCCCCCCCCCCCCGACTCGTGTGAAACAAATAATAGTTTTGTTACGTAAGTTATGTTACTTAACTTACATCCAGTTGCTGGAAAAAGTATGTGAACCCTTTAAAATTACCTGAATTTGTGCAGAAATTGGTCATAAAATGTGATCTTATCATCATCTTAACAATTGACAATGTCAATATTGTAGCCCCTCCAAAATTTCACTAATAATGTTTTCAGAGGAGCTCCCATCTTATTAAGAGGAGCCCTGCTGCCCCTGGCAACAGGAAATAACGTTTTAACTATATTACTCACAAAACAAACTGGAACATTAAAGGAGACCAATAATCTGTATTTCCAGTCCTATATTGTAGTTCTGTGACTCCTATTTGGCAGCTTTGCATGATTCATAGTTCAAAAAAAATTATTTTCTGTCTTATACTGATTCTTCATGCAGGCCTTCATTTCAGCCTCTGTCTGAAACAAGCTGTAGATGCTCCTGTCTCTTTAAGGCCCCCCCGCTCTCAAAGCTCACTGTCTTCTGATTGGACAAGACCTGAAGCATGTTACCAGGCTGCTGTTGTCACTGGGCAGAACAGGCAGACTGAGCGTTGCTGTGCCGTTGCTATGGGAGCAAATGACCATATATGGAACAGCGGCTCGTCTGACTCCGTGTGTCGTATTACGGAGCCGTTGGTAGAAAAGCTGTTCAGAACAGGAGGAAATATTTTTGCTCACAGGGATTTCTTATAAATACTTTAACCTTATTTTTTGAAACTTTGGCCATGTTTAACATGAACATCCAACATTAAAACATTGTAGATAAGTCATAAAATGTGGAAAAGCACAATAAGTCTCCTCTAATTTCGAGTTAAATTGCGTTGTAAAACGTGTTACTGAGATTGTAACGTGTATAATATTACCATATTATTAGTAATGCATTATATCACTGCGTTACAGCAAAAAACATTACTGAATTTGCGCTACTTTTGCAAAGTCTAACCAGCTGTTGCATATTTATAGTTGCTAACTTGACCGCGAACCCTACACGTACAAAGACAACACTAAAGGGGTACCCAGGGCGTTACAAAGCGCCGCCAAGGGGTCTTGACCGAGCGTCCATATGTGACGAGTTGGGATGAGAATGTTTTGAGATAGTTAAACTTACTTGATACTTAACGTATCAAGGAAGCCACACGACACACTGAGAAAGTCTGTTTCAAGGCTGAATTCTTAGTTATTAGTATAGTTACAAGTGGGATTTTGAATGACGTTTTAATAATAATAACTTTCATTTATATAGCGCCTTTCAAGGTACCCTAGGCAGCTTAACAAAGAGGGAGGGGGGGTATGAGAGTTATGTTTAGAGCCTGAATTCTGGTTTCACTTCGGCCGGCGTCAGTCTGTCTCTTTAGGTGATCTTTGACCTCTTTAGCATCTTGAGCTTTTGCCACATGTTGGTTGTTAAAGCCGCTTGAATAGAAATCGCTGACCATTCAGTCACAACATCCCCACTTGTGGTCCGCCCGGGGACGCTCGCTGTGTGCCATCACTCCTCTCTCCTCTCATCTCTTGGTCTCCACAGTCAAAATTGGACAAAACTATTATTACTATTTACTCTGGCTCACTTTAAAGTGTGTGTGTGTGTCGTGAGTCTAAGTTCCAGAGTCCCTCTGATTGGAACATATCGAATTGTTCTCTCTGACCACAGCCGGTGCAGTGTTTCCCACGTAATGGACATAAAGTGACGGGTGGTTGGAGACTATTCTCTGTGATCTCCAGGTCTGAACTCGGATCTCGACTCCCCTCTGACTGTTCCTGTGCCGGCAGCGTGACCTACGTGAGATGGATCCGTTAGATTTTTTCCTTTGTTCTTTCTCCCTGTCCTCCTGTTTTGCAAACCTCCGTTTCTTTATTCTAAAATACGTTTCTTCCCGTGATGTAGACGGAGACACTCTTGTTATCGGGTCTGAAGTTGTCAACCACGTCTTTGAAGTCATGGTAGATCACGTGTCTCTCAACTGCATACTATCACTACTGTACACTCCAATTACACTATACTGATTTTAGACTTAGTGTAAAAGAAAATACTTTAACATTGTGTACTAACAGGAAATCCTACATTACTAAGTGTGCTATTGCACGTGTCAATGAAACCTCACAAAAAAGTACAAAATAGTTTTTTCTGAAGCAGTTTCACCACCATAAGGTACATGATTTTTATTATTAAAACATATTTATTTCAGCTGTGTGAAGTGGTGAAAAGTAACTCAGTACAGAACCATTTTAAGGTACTAAATAAGAGCCGAATATTGTACTTTATACTCCACTATACTACATTTATTTGATAATTTACTTTACAGACTCAGATTAATAATACAAAATGTAATCAACAAATAGAAGATGATGTTTTATTGGTAAATCTAAGATCTAAACACTATATAAAGCAAAAACATTAATTATTTATTACTTAAAGCCGGGGGTAGGCAGTTTATTTTAGAAGCATTTTTTATTTTCTCTTTACAACCCGAGAGCAATCAAAAAATCAAATGTGCTGTCGCAGGACTGTAACAAGTAGTCTTGTAGTACTTGAGACCGGTCTTAAGACCACTTTTTGGATTCAACCGCATTTGTACTCAGTCTCGTCTCGGACATTAAGGGATCTGGATTTTATTTCAAGACCAGTCAAGACCATGACTTTGGGAATATCAATAAATTGCTGTTGCATCGTCCGATTTATTTGTTAACATCCAAACTTTGGTTGGATGTAAAACGTATCGCTTCAATTGCAATTAATAATTAAAACTGTTTTGTTAACGACTGTCCCCCCTCCCTGTGATGGTAAGCGTGGAAAAGCAGCGTTGAATAAAGACGCTTACGTTGATTTCAGCTCTTAGTGTTTGTATTTGTGTGTTTTAATGGGAATGTGGATCTTTCAGATCAATTTGAGACGTACCTTGTTCCACATTTTATTGTGTGTAATGTAATGTGAGGAACTGGTCTTGACTCGGTCTCGCCCTCCCTCGGTCTTGGTCTTGACTCGGTCTCGCCCTCCCTCGGTCTTGGTCTTGACTCGGTCTCGCCCTCCCTCGGTCTTGGTCTTGACTCGGTCTCGCCCTCCCTCGGTCTTGGTCTGCCTATTAAATGATTGGCTGGCCTGTCTGAGGGGACAGAGTGGGGTTTAGATACTAAAAAATTTAGCTGTAACGTCAGCTTTAAGGACACTTTTGAATAACTTTACTTGTAATAAAGTGTTTCTACATTGTAGTATTACTACTTAAGTAAAAGATCAGAGTACTTCTTCATGCTTGGTTGCATTTCCGTGATGCTTCTTTGAGGATACTTAATTTTGTCACTTCCACATTGTGAAAACACCACAAACTCCAAACCTGCTTAGCATGAGCGTGTAGTGTGCAGTTGGGACACAGCTTCAGTATCGGTATCTTCAGGTATCACTCCGCCCCCCACTGATGTGATGCGATGAAGCAGCACAGTTTGTCTGATGAAACCGCCTCTTCGGTAGCCGGCTGCAGATCCGAGGCTGTGTTAACAAACCTAAAATCTTTCTGCTCTCGCTGAAGGAGCATGCCGAACCACGTCCTCGGACATGTTGGTGATATTAAACGTGACAGAAACGGGGAACAAGCTGACACTGGCTGGCTGGGCGTCGGAGAAAGCTTTGGTTTACTGGCTTGGATTGACAGCTTGATTTTTATGTGCCAAACACCGGAGTGTGCGCCAACCTGCACAGAACAAGCCCTCTCTTTGAGCCTGACAGAGTTTTTGGGAGGAAATGAGCTGTTGTTATGGAACTAAATCAAACCTTCATACCTACTACTCGACTATAACCTGTGCATGTTTACAGCATTTATTACAGAATGTTTTCATATCCGACTGTAGCCTCATTTAGCAGGACAGCTAAGTGAGTAGCACTTTGTAAATAAATAGTACAGGAAATTATAACGTGTCCGCCCAGTAAAGACCCCCCCCTGTTTTTCTCTTCGCGTTGGCATGGAGATGTAACTGACCCACAATCAACTTGCCACCAAAGTTGCACATGAACTGTGGTTTGTTTTTAAAGGATGTCGCTGCTGTGAAGATAAAGCACGGCCTCAAGGGTTCAAAGCAGGGACACGTTTGAACTTTGCACCAATCAGACGGTGTCTCTGCATAGAGGCGAGGTCAGGCCTAGAGGTTAGGGAGAAGAGGAAGGTCCTAAGTTCACCTCCATCCCGCTCACGCCTTCACTTCACCCACTCCTGTACTGTATGTAGCATGCCTGATTACTAATCACATTATGCAAAAAAAATGGTCCCAGCTCAACGTCAGTATGAATGCTAGCTTTCCTGATTTTTGCTATGGTTGTGTATCAGTACACGGTTTTGTTCGGACTTTGCTTGCGCTACCTCTCAGAGTTGCCTACAGTGTTTAATCAGCTGCGCCTCACGTTGTTATACTTTGAGGATTTTAACGGACTGTTAAATTTCTTGTGCTATATTGTTTGTATTTTGCTCTGTTGTGCTACTATCGGAGATTTTCACTGCTAACGTTCCAATTATGATGTTAATGTGAAAGGTTTTAATTGTAAACACAAATCTATTCTGTCATACATTTCTAATTCAGCTGGCACAGCTTATGTAAATAGAAAAATATTACATTAAATATTATACTATATATATATACTGTATCTAAACAGAAAATTTGATAATTGACTTGTCTTACACTAAGAAATGAACAGTTCTGAGGAAGATTTTTGGTAATCTACAGAGACGATGACGAACGTTTCGTGTCAGTCCTTTGGCGCATATCAAACTGTCCAATGGGAGAAAAACATTTAAAATTCAATTTGTAATGATCTGCTCCAATTCAAAATCTCCAGCATGGATAAACGTGAGGCTGTTAGCTGCCTCACAGTCACACTAGTTTGTCACTGAGTGGGGACAAAAAAATTTCTATTCTACGATTAGAAATTTGTCTAGTTTATTATAGGTTCAAACAGCGGGGCAGGATGTGTTTGGCCTAGCTTTGCACAAAGACTGGAAGCAGGTGTTAACTGCGATCTAGCTAGAGCTTATTAATCCGCCTTCCATCAACTCTAAAGAAGAAAGAGAAAATGAATGAATTAATTGAGTAATGCTCATTTTTAAACACTCTGAATTGGATTGTACTGTACACCGAAAATACTGTTCTCACCTGTGTTGCATGCTGCAGAATTCATATTTACCTTTGCATTATATTGCACAATGCCTCAAAGTGATTGATAGTCCTGTATCAGTTCCCTACCAAACCGTCTCAAGGAAATCTCCTCAAAAAGCACAAACGTTTGCAGCCCAGCACCTGTCATTTGGAGGTATGGATTAATAAACTGTGGTACAGGAGAGAGACAGTTTTGTTTTTATTGCGGACAGAGATGCATGAAATCTGTTGAACAATGCCGGATTTGAGGTCCCAAAAATATAAATACGCTATGAGAAAGCTATGTTCTCTCATTTTAAGCTCATAATTTACCGTATTAACTTGAGCATGAATTATTAATTCAAGAGCACAACTTCTTCAGGTCAATGAAATATGAGGAGAGTTCAGAGAGAGTTAAAGGTGCAATAGGAGTCGTATGGAGAGTAATGATTGTTGTGATTATTAAGTTATCCAACAGTCCAACAAAGGATCAAGATAAGTCCACAACTAGTCCTGTAATGAAAGTATTGTGAGCCAGGCTCAGGTGTGTAGAAGTTTCGGAGGCTGATGATGACTTAACATTGCGTTGTTTATTGAGCCCATACATGTGTGAAGAGTCTGTTGTGGTTCAAATGAAGACACGTCGCAACACTTTCTACTTACAGCCGGTCAGTCAGTCTGTAATGAATCGAACGAAAGAGGAGACAGAGTCTGACCTACAAATCGCAGAGTCCCTGGCTTTCACCTTTGGCTTACTTTAACTCAGCATTTGACACACTTATCATGACCTGGGTGTCGTACAACCATAAATGATTCCTTCACAAGTCCTATACAGTACGCCTGTAAATAAAATATAGAAATAATACAGAGAGAAGCTTTGACTCTTATTATGAAGTGGAAATGCTGAAAATCTTCCGTAGGACTTCTCATTTCAAACCCACAGTCTGCTGTACATGCTGTATAGATGCTGTATTTTGTGAAGCCTGATTCATTTGATGTTTACAAAACATTAAAGCAACATTATGCAACTAATGTTCCCTAAAAATAACAACTTCAAGATCATTTTGATGGTACACTGACTTGTAATAGGAAATACGGGGGACCCATAACGCCTGTTCTGTCAGTGCGCAACTTGGGTTGAACCGGCCGGTTCTCATTTCCGTGGGCGTCAAGAAACCTATGCTTTGTCACGTCCTTTGGTGACCACGTAAGAAGGTGGGTCGGGTGGAGGTGTGGCTCAGAAACCGGACTTTTATACGTAATGTTGCTTAACGCACATAACCAAGGTAGTTATTTTAACCCAAACCATCTTTTCCTAAACCTAACCGTGTGGGTTTGGTGCCTACATCTTACCCAAGAGGCAAGCTTCCGGTCTGAGACACAAAGCCAACGAGGACGTCACATAAAAGCTGAGGCATAGAGCAAACCAGAAAATATGATCCAGATCAGAGTCCTTCTAGAAGCCGTTGTAAATCGCCTCGGTACGATAGTGGCGTTAAAGGGAACGGCACTGGTTACATAGTGTTGCTTTAAATGGCACCTGAGGGGATCAGATCCTCTTGTTCTTCTGTTGTCGTGGTTTTTTTTTCACTCCTGTTTATCATTTTTTATTATTTCTTTTGTAAACGCTCTTTTGACACCTGATTACCTGATCTTTGTATTTTTATATTTCTATTCCCATCCTCTTGATGTCTTTTGTATTTACATGGTAATCTACTGTTTGTGACACTCAGTATAACCTGCTTGCTTTTTTTAAAATAGCAAGGTGTGTTGGGGGGGGGCGACGCTGTGAGCATGAGTAGACCATCAGCCGACTTCATTACGTCATTCTCATGTTATTGATTGCTATCTCCTGACACCGGACTCTTTTTGTGCCTGTGCATGCCTTATATCGACTACTTTATAAAGCATACAGAATGAGTATGGGTGTACACAATACATTTATCAGACACTGTTGATCTTGACCACTGGTGTTGAGTATCTGATCATGTTTGAAGGAAATAAACCCCAGTTAAATACGACCTCTTCCTCGTCTGCAGGCTCATGAATCAATCTAAGGGTAAATATACAGGAAACCCTTTCTGGATGTGACTCACTGACCGGTAGCAACCATGGAAGTACTCCAGGGGAGATTAAATGCATGTGTCCAGGACTCCCGTACTACATTTTCCTGGATAGAAGTCTCAAGGAAGCATTTATGGGAAGCATAAGATATGATCAGTCATTGTCTATGACTAACTGTAGTGACTGTGGAAGTCAGTACATGTATGTTGTGGAAAGCAGTCACAGCACTGAGTGCAGTCAGTAGAAAATCTACGCCATCTTTTATTTTCAGAGTAATGTGTTTTTGTTTCGGTACACATTTACACCTGCCTCACATAAGATTTCCTACCTCCCAGTGAGTTAACATTTTCAACATTCTTCCAGTCATGAACTTTACAAACCCACAAGTTACTCAATTTTCTGCAAGATGTTGGGTCCTGGATGCCTAGAAAATCAGTACCAGAGCTAATTATGTCAAGCTAGCTGGCATGCAAACTGCTCTTTCATTTACTCGATGCAGTGCATAGTGCTCAGCAAGCAAACCCCGGGGGCAAACCAGGACGTTATTTATGCTTTCAGTCGGTCGGTCCAGACTGAAACATCTGCAGCTGTTCGATGGTTTGTGGTGAAACGTGGTTCAGACCTTCATGTTCCCCTCAGGATGAACTGGAACTTTGTTCATATAGCACCATCATCAGGTCAACTCGTTAACATGTCCAACACTTTGGTTTATGACCAAATACCTGCAGAACTAGCGTGTTCTCATTCCCGTGCATCAAATCCCTACGCTTTGGCACGTCGTCCTGCATCCGGTACGAACAAACATGGCGGCCTTTAGCTCCCTTGTTCACCGGTAAAAGTAGGCCTAGCGTAAATAACAGGGAAATATGTGTAAGGCGGTGATTGGTGCAGATGGATGGGTCAGAAACAGGACCAGGAGACCAGTGTTTGTTTCCCATGTAAAACATTTTAACCATAACCCTGATCTTTTCCACCTATCACACCATTAATCAGTGTTGGGCAGCATCGCCGTTACTAGTTTAACGACATTTCTCAGTAGCTTTGTGGCTATTTTCTGAATCGAATAGCTTTTCAGTCACGAAGCTCAAGTCTGAAATACAACTAAGGATCATTAAGTGACGCCACCGCATCACATGGACCTGTATGTGCAGACGACAGCAGCACGAATAGTCTTCACTGGCATGAATGTAAACAGAACATTGTTGCCAATGCTTCTCTCTCTGTCTCTCTTTCAATTTCAATTCAAATCAGCTTTATTGGCATGAATGTATAACAACAATAATGTCAAAGCTACAAATAAATCACCTACGAACAATTAATTTCATACGTTTAATTAAATAAGTAAATAAAGCAGTAAAAGTTGTGTCTGTGTGTTAATAAAAAATAAAATAATAATAAAAAATATATAAAAATTACATAAAAATAAATATTAAAAATAAAAGTAAATAAAACAGTAAGTGTGTGTGTGTGTTAAAAATTTTTAATTAAAATAAAATAAATGAACCAGTGACGTGTGTGTGTCTAAAAGAAAATGAAAATAATACATTTAATTAAAATAGATAAATAAAACAGTAAGCGTGTGTGTCTGTGTGTAATTTGTGTTAAAACAATATTAAACATTAAAATAAAATGAACCAGTAACGTGTGTTAAAAGACAAAAAAAATAATTATTTTATTTTTATATATTTTTTTTATAAAAAAAAAATTATAACAAAAAAATCGTTATCAAATGTGAAATTTAAATACAAATTACAAATAATTTTTCTCTGCCTGTCTCTCTCTCTGCTTTAGGTTTATTGCCATGAATGTTTTAGTAAAGAATGTTGCCAGAGCACAAATTCTCATATAAACATATATAAATAATAATCAAAAAAAATGACTAAAACTAAAGAAAGAGGGAAAAACAATCAAAAACAAACTCAAAACGCAAAATATGTTACATTGCAAATATGTCATGCTTTTTCATAAGCAGTAAAATTCAATCAAAAGAACAATTAATAAAATAACAAACGACAACAATAATGAAAATAATAATGTGATAGTATTACAGTAACTTTATCCAAACAACAATGGTTATTCTCAGTTTGTTGCATGAGGAAATACATTTTGCTGCAATGATATGGCAGTAAGTAGGGAGCGCCTACACACACTCTTACTGTCTGGAGCAGGTTTCTATTCTTTCTTCTTTTGCTACTGTGGGATGAAGTTGGTTAAATATAAACTATACATATAAATAAAATAAAAGTAGCTTAGATGTAGTAAACTACTTTTGCCATGTTAAGCTTAAGCTGGGCAAACACTGCACGTTTTTAGAAATCTTGATGTAGGCGCTCACACTGTATGGTCCGATGGTCAGCCACGACCTGACTGCTCACACTGTGCGTGTATAAAACAGCCCGTCGGCCCCTGAGGACCGTTCTAATTGTTGATAATAGTCAATAAAGATTTCTTTGAATGCTCCGAGGGAGGTGTTTGTTATGCAATAATGCTAACAGGGCAGAAACGTTCTGCCTTGATCAGCTGTGTGCTGAAACGTCTTAAAAAAAAGAGGCGTTTGTCGACCAGGGGACTGGGAGATGTGGACAGCACAGTATGTTAATTTTGCAAAGAGAAATGGAGGTAAACTAAGCTACGTTTTACTGTAGAGACTGTTAACTTGATAGCGAGCGTTGTGTTGCCATGGCATTTCCAGACGCCGTTCACCACTTTACACAGGCGCTGTGGGAAAAGAAGGCACTGATCGTGGGGAATCCACTCGTGGTTTTGCTTCAATTATGCGAGAGCCTGGCGACAGCTGACCAAAATTTCTGACATGTCAGAAATTCGTCTGACAGCCGTTCGGGAGAAGTTGATCGGTCCTCGCTACTCCCTGTATACTGCACGGCAAATGAATGACGCCCGACCAAGTGATAATTCGGCCCGACTCCAAAATGAGTCATGCGACGCGAAAATCTGGTCATGAAGCTTCATTTAATGTTGAGCAGCTTAGCTCACTACAATTTAGTGTAAAGTAGCTTTCCCAACACTGCAGTTAACCACTAGTTTTATTTTGAAAGTCTAACTGGACGTTGCATACTAACTAACTTGACCGCAAAGCCCAACGTTGAAAAAGTACGCTAAAGGGTAACGTGGGTTGAGAACGAGTTTGTAGAATTAATGACATTCACCTCAGCCTCAGCTGCACGCTGTGTTTACTGTTATTTAGCTAATGTTAGCATGCTAACACGATAAACTAAAATGGTGAACATGGTAAACACAATACCTGCCAAACATCACCATTGTGAGCATGTTAGCATGCTGATGTTAGCATTTAGCTCAATAGACCACTGTACCAAGTACACAGACCAGGTAGCATGGCTGTACACTTGTTTACCTTTTAGTTTTCCCTTGTGTATTTTCAGAGAGGGAACACGTTTCCCTGGGGTGAAACCAACGTTTGAATATAATACTTGTGCTAGCTAACGCAGTCTGCTAAAACACGGGATTTAGACGCTGGTTTTCGCTCCTGGCAAACATTCTGGGATTCCAGGTCAAAATTCAACAATATTAACATTTGATCATAATTACTCCAGGTTGCTGTTAGTTTATAACTGCACGTCCCATCATGAATTAGGACGGCCCCTTGCCAGCAACTAGATTTAAGATTTAAGCTTTGGTGTGGGAGACCCGGGTTCAATTCCCCACTGTGACCCACCATTGTGTCCCTGAGCAATTAGCCCCTAGTTGCTCCAGAGGCGTGCGACCTCTGACATGTATAGCAATTGTAAGTCGCTTTGGATAAAAGCGTCAGATAAATGTAAATATGCTCTTGATTTATAAGACTTCTTGACAACCTTCAAAGTACACAAACAACTAAAATCCCTGTGGTAATCTGTAAATAAGGAACACTCTCCAAAAGTAAGTACTCTGTGAGGCCAAGGCAAAAGTTCATTTAATTAAGATAAAAATCTGACTCCTACGCCAAACGAAGACTTTTTACTGGCATTTTGAACCTTTTACTTTCAAAACAAAACAATGAAAGAGTCGTAGTTTTCACGAGACGTCACATTCCAAGGAAAACGCTCCCTTGGAAACGTTATTTTCCGCTGCCCGCCAACCAGGAAGCAAGTAACACGCTGTTACTTTGAGTTTGTTACTTTTGCATTGCCAAAATGCCGGATGGTTGTTTTGTTTTCGATGAGGAGACAAGCCTGAGCTGTGTTAGGTGAGGGCTGGCAGGGACCTGGTGGTTTTTAACAGTAGAAATAACAGCAGCGGTTGCCGTATATGGATATGGATGCAGTTTGTGTCCATAGCTTTGTTTTTCTTGAGTTGAGAGGTGACCCAGATAAAACTTAACGGCTTATGCGGCGTCTCTACGAGGGAGTCCGGTGTGAGCTGCTATCATGGTCTGTTGTTTTGCCCTCCAGGTCACCGCGCATGTCCATAGCTAGGCTGCACAGCAAAACTACAACTGTCAAATGGAATTATTTACACAAAAGAACCTGCAGAAGAACGGTATAAAGAAGGACAGAGCGTCTGCACAACAGAAAACAGAGAAAAATGAACTACAAATTGAACAGTATCATTCGTGCACTAAATATCAACTGTGTACATAGATTAAGATATATTAAACATAACGAGCTGATAGTAGCAAGTATATAGAAAGTAACAAATCATGAGAAAGTATTTAAAAATACAGTTTATTTCTCGTTCAGTTTGGAGAAGAATACAAAACAAATCCTCTCAGCTAACAGGAAATGCTTTTATTTTCTTAAATGTCATTGTGCTCCCGGTCTGTGCGCTCGCTTTTATTTTGCAAGGTTTTGGGTTGGTTGTTGTTGGTGGTTGTTTTGTAGTTTTTTTTTTAACGTGACATGAAGAAATTCAGGAGACAGACATCACGATGGATGGAGTGGTGCTTCATTTCTTACATCCCGTTTCTAGGACAAGAGCGCCGGTTGCCTTGACAACCGGCGGCGAGGGACCAAGAGGCAGCCGAGGATGCCGGGACGGGGCAGAGAGGGAGGAGAGGAGGTCTGATTCCTCACTGTTAATAAAATCTCTCCCCGTGTCTCTGTGTGTGCCTCATTTAAATTTTAGATTCTTATAAATAATTAAGAGACTCCACCGCAGAGGCTACATGAGGAGAGAGGTGTGTGTGTGGGGGGGGTGTTAGGACATGAGGGGGAGGAGGAAAGGGAAGAAGAAGAAGAAGAAGCTGCAGAGAGGATGGAGATCGAGCTGCAACAGAAAAAAAAAAAGTGTTTGCTTTCTGTGTGTGGGCGTGAAACGTCGAGGCTTAAGTGAGATGAATGGAGGCGACGCTGGTTCCACACGGAGAAACACCCAGAGAGGGAAAAGACAGATGAACATGGATGGAGGCTGGAAAGGGGGGGAGGTGGAGTGTCATAATGCAGCTGACTGTGGTGAGATATGCAGCAGCATGTAGTCCTCTTCCTAGAGGAGACGATAAGAACAGAAGCTGTAAACTGTGGTGGAAAGAAATGATGCAGCTCAGTTAAACCTGTCGGAGATATTTGTTTTGTAAGAGAGGGAATATTTAAAGGATCAGTCTGGTTTTTTCTTCTTGTAAATAGCAAAAAAAAAAGGAGTTTTTTACCAAACAATTATGTCGACAGTGTGGAAGAATTTTAAAGTGTCAAGCGTTTTCAGACGAATTGTCTTCCAGCACGTCCGCTCTTATCTGTGGCTGACTTCTTAGGAAATAACCACTATGAGTGTTTCTGTCGCTCGTCTGTGAGAAGGTGATTAAGCTAGCCGCACCTAAATTTGGAGTGCACACGTATTCAAGCCTTTACGGTAACTGGAACGGCCCAGAGCGAGCTGACAGGCAGGTTAGAGACTTTATCCTGTCAGTTTGTCTCTTTAGTATGAAGAGAGGCTGTGAAGTCTTCATGTTACGCCATCGCACATGGCCGCCTTTAGTGTCATACTTAAACGTCAAAACAACAGAAAAGTCAGAGTCAACATTAATTGTTTTTAGTTAAGTAAATTAGTGATTTTAATCCTAAACATAAACAAATTACGACGTTTCACAACGATAACCACTAGTTTTATTTTGAAAGCCTAACTGGACGTTGTAGGGGAGAGCGGGGTATGTTGTCACACTTTTCACACCATCTAATATTTACTGAGCACCGTACATCACAATGGTACAAATGTCAGACCAAATGAAAGAATGAAGTCTTGGGCAGAAGTTTTGTATTCATTCCATCTTCATATCTTATCTCATTATGAAGCTGTAGACTGTTGAATAGAGAGTGTGCACTTGTGACACTTTGCCCCATCGGCAGGTAAGTTGTCACACTGGATTATCAAACAGTTAGAACACTTAATTGTGATTGATTGATTTCAATTTCAAATTGTAACCAGAACTAAAAGTAAAATCAATCAATCAAACTCACAGCAACATGTCTTGACCATGCAACGTTTGCAGCTCATTTGCATCTGTTGTCCCTGGGCAGGTAGACAAAACAACCACTAAACAACAAATACACTACATAAAATAACGTCTGTGAAGGTTCCCAGTCATCCAGGTCATAGTTATCCAAAGAAGGTTAAAGTCAAGGGCAACTGGACTTAGATACTAGAAGACGTTTCGTCCCTCAAGTCCAGTTGCCCTTGGCTTTAACCTTCTTTGGATTCATAAAATAACAAAACATTATATCCATCAATGCAAAATTGATAAAAACTCTGATATATTCACCAAATACAGAATACAATGCAATCATTAATGGTGACACTGTTGTGCTGATTTTAGCCAAAGTTTGAGGCTGGCTTTAAACACTGTAAAACTTCCTGAGTTTCTAATGTTTGTGGGTATGAAATTCCACTTCCCCACTCCTTTAACAGAGAAGGCGGATTGACCAAAGGTTGTCTTTCTAAATTGTGGTACGAAATCAAAACATGGGAGAGAACGGGTTTTGTTTTTCTCTCTAACTTGACTGCGGAGCCCTACTCGTGCAAAAACGGCGCTACAGTGGTACCCAGGGTGTAAAAAAGCAACGCCAGGATGTCCTGACCTAGCGTGATTCCCTGGGATGAGAACGGGTTGTAAAAACACATCAGTGAGCCACACAGTAATGTTCAAGGCTTCTTCACGTGTGTTTGAGCCCACGGATTAATCTATAGATTTCAATGTTTAATGCTGTAAATAAACATGTAAAAAGAATAAAACTTTCAAGAAATGTTTTTTAAGTGCCTAAATAAATCCAAAACTGTAACCCTAACCCTGGGTCGTCAGTGCGCATGTGTAGGCGCAGCGTGGGTGGTGGCAGAGGAGGAACACTTGCTGAAGAGACGGAGCCCCGGCTTCACTGGTGTTGTGCCGAGTTGTCGGCACCTCGCGGGACAAATTTATCGCCGTTGATGAGCCACACAAAGAATATTGAAATAAAGCAGCGAGAAACCAAGATGTGCATGTAGCTGTCAGCAGCACAGCATGCACGCAAAAATCTGCACAAGACCGGTGAACGGCAGGCGAGAGAGAGAAAAGGGTCAACAAAAAGCCTCAGTTTAGCTGGAAATTTACAGTGTAAGTTGAACGAATAGAGACTGCAGCTCTGCAGCTTCTCAAGATTAAAGCCGAGCCACCGTGTGTCATGTGTAAAATTCCCAGGGCGTCCTGTGTGCAGATATTACATACAAACATTAAAACAACAAGATGATTTAAACACATCGATCATATGTGCGTGAGTAAACAGAACAAAGCAGCAGCTCCTCACATTTAGGAGGCTGAAGGAGGAGGAGGAGGAGGAAGAGGACGACAACAAGGAGGAAGAGGAGGAGGAGGAAGTGCAGGATGAGGAGGAGGACAAGGAGGAAGAGAACGAGTAGAACAAGGAGGAGGAAGAAGTGTATGACAAGGACGAGGAGGAGGAGGAGGACAAGGAGGAAGAGAACGAGTAGAACAAGGAGGAGGAAGAAGTGTAGGAATAGGAGGAAGAGGAGGAGGAGGACAAGGAGGAGGAAGAAGTGTAGGACAAGGACAAGGCGGAGGAGGACGACAAGGAGGAAGAGAACGAGTAGAACAAGGAGGAGGAAGAAGTGTAGGACAAGGACGAGGAGGAGGACAAGGAGGAGGAAGAAGTGAAGGACAAGGAGGAGGAGGAGGAGGACAAGGAGGAAGAGAACGAGTAGAACAAGGAGGAGGAAGAAGTGTAGGACAAGGATGAGGAGGAGGAGGAGGACAAGGAGGAAGAGAACGAGTAGAACAAGGAGGAGGAAGAAGTGTAGGACAAGGACGAGGAGGAGGAGGAGGACAAGGAGGAGGAAGAAGTGTAGGACAAGGAGGAAGAGAACGAGTAGAACAAGGAGGAGGAAGAAGTGTAGGACAAGGACGAGGAGGAGGACAAGGAGGAGGAAGAAGTGTAGGACAAGGAGGAAGAGAACGAGTAGAACAAGGAGGAGGAAGAAGTGTAGGACAAGGACGAGGAGGAGGAGGAGGACAAGGAGGAGGAAGAAGTGCAGGACAAGGAGGAAGAGAACGAGTAGAACAAGGAGGAGGAAGAAGTGTAGGACAAGGAGGTAGAGAACGAGTAGAAAAAGGAGGAGGAAGAAGTGTAGGACAAGAAGGAAGAGGAGGAGGGGGACAAGGAAGAGGAAGAAGTGTAGGACAAGGAGGAGGAGGAGGAGGAGGACAAGGAGGAGGAAGAAATGTAGGACAAGGAGGAAGAGGAGGAGGAGGACAAGAAGGAGGAGGACAAGGAGGAAGAGAACGAGTAGAACAAGGAGGAGGAAGAAGTGTAGGACAAGGACGAGGAGGAGGAGGAGGACAAGGAGGAGGAAGAAGTGTAGGACAAGGAGGAAGAGAACGAGTAGAACAAGGAGGAGGAAGAAGTGTAGGACAAGGAGGTAGAGAACGAGTAGAAAAAGGAGGAGGAAGAAGTGTAGGACAAGAAGGAAGAGGAGGAGGGGGACAAGGAGGAGGAAGAAGTGTAGGACAAGGAGGAGGAGGAGGACAAGGAGAAAGAGGAGGAGTAGAACAAGGAGGAGGAAGAAGTGTAGGACAAGGAGGAGGAGGAGGAAGTGCAGGACGAGGAGGAGGAGGACAAGAAGAAAGAGGAGGAGTAGAACAAGGAGGAGGAAGAAGTGTAGGACAAGGACGAGGAGGAGGACAAGGAGGAAGAGAACGAGTAGAACAAGGAGGAGGAAGAAGTGTAGGACAAGGACGAGGAGGAGGAGGACAAGGAGGAGGAAGAAATGTAGGACAAGGAGGAAGAGGAGGAGGAGGACAAGAAGGAGGAGGACAAGGAGGAAGAGAACGAGTAGAACAAGGAGGAGGAAGAAGTGTAGGACAAGGACGAGGAGGAGGAGGAGGACAAGGAGGAGGAAGAAGTGTAGGACAAGGACGAGGAGGAGGAGGAGGACAAGGAGGAGGAAGAAGTGTAGGACAAGGACGAGGAGGAGGAGGAGGACAAGGAGAAAGAGGAGGAGGAGGACAAGGAGGAGGAAGAAGTGTAGGACAAGGAGGAAGAGGAGGACAAGGAGAAAGAGGAGGACAAGGAGAAAGAGGAGGAGTAGAACAAGGAGGAGGAAGAAGTGTAGGACAAGGAGGAAGAGGAGGAGGAGGACAACGAGGAAGAGAACGAGTAGAACAAGGAGGAGGAAGAAGTGTAGGACAAGGAGGAAGAGGAGAAGGAGCAGGATGAAGAGGAAAAAGAGGACGATGATGAGAAGACGAGACAGAAAAAGAGGAGGAAGAGGAGGAGGAGGAGGAAGAGGAGGAGGAGGAGGAAAAAGGGTAGGACAAGGAGGAAGAGGAGGAGGAGGAGAAGGACGAAGAGGAGGAGGAGGAGGAGAAGGAGCAGGATGAAGAGGAAAAAGAGGACGATGATGAGAAGACGAGACAGAAAAGGAGGAGGAAGAGGAGGAGGAGGACAAGGACGAAGAGGAGGAGGAGGAGCAGGATGAAGAGGAAAAAGAGGACTATGATGAGGAGACGGAAAAGGAGGATGATGAGGAGGAGGAATGTCTAAATAATGTCGTCTTTGTCAGGATGAACCAGATGTGACATCAGCTTATCTGAGTTTGCTAAATGTTGTTTGACTGTCGGTCCGTCAAACAGAAATGAAGTTTCTTTGACGATAAAACCTGCGACGCTTCTTTAAGGATAAATAAACTTGCCGCTCAATCAGCTGTCACTGTAAAGGAAAGGGGGCGGGGCGTCCACAGGTGAGGTCACAGGTCAAACAGCAGGTGGACGTTAGCGGCTGTGAACCAAAGCAGCTCAGACTCCTGGATGTGATCTCATGTAACCTGCAGGAGGTAAACACTGCACCAAACTATTTGTGATGCTAGCTGCAACTAGCATGCTAATGCTAGCATGCTAGTAGCTTCACTTGTGTAAACCTTCAATCACCAGCTCATGCTTCCTACACCTGCCACAGGTGAGTACTAGCAAACACTGCAGGCATACTTTACAGATATGTTGGTAGCTTGTCCCGTCAGACAAAGCAGTTAGGCCTCTATACACTCAGTGGCCAGTTTATTAGGTACACCTAACTAAAGCTAAGTCAGTCTAAATGTAATAAATCGTCCTTCATGAAGGTTTAAATGTTAGAAACCAGAGACGCTCTGATTGACCTGTAGGATTATGTTTGGAGGATGTGCTGTAGTTTGTGCTGCTCTTGGACTGTTTCTATTATTTTGTCTACCGCATTCATATCAACGAGGACAGGCTTCATTGAAGATCTGAAACAACATGATACACAGTGATACTGTAAAACAAGTGGACGTAGCCGCCGTGACGTCACCCATTGGTTTGTGGACTGCTGTTCTGAAGCCTCCAGTTTGGCATTTTGGCCGTCGCCATCTTTTTTGGAACTAGACGTGACCATATTTGGATGAGAAGGTGAAGCTAGCTAGCTTGTTTAGCAAGGTGCATCTGTAACTTTCGTTAACTGTGATATTAGCCTGGATGCTAATTTTGGCTAAAGACAAACTGGCTTAAAACCAAATGTACTTACCGGGAAGATGAGCAGCCGACTCCTGAGCTTTTTCAGCTGGTTAAATTTACACAGAGCAGCGGATACAAGTTGCCTCTATCCTGATTGACAGGTCGCCATGGTAGAGACCTGTCAATCACAGCTTGTAGCCCCGCCCCAAAGCCTCCCCTGCTTCCTGGTCTCTGTTCCTCTAAACGGGACCATAATTTACTAAATGAACATCATGCTGTGTTGAAGAAGACTTGAAACTAGCGACTGAGACCATAAACTCATCAGGAAAGTGTTTACTGAGGGAATAAATCAGCTGACAAGTAGAAACATTTTCTCACAGACTTCTGTACAATCACACTTCTTTCTGCAGCCGCTGGAGTCGCCCCCTGCTGGCTGTTAGAGAGGACGCAGGTTTAAATGTGCTTCAGCACTGGCTTCACTGTTTGGTTTGGACTTTCACCTTTAATGCTTCAAATATGATTAGCAAGATGTCATTCGGTCAGACATCAGAACAGAAATTATTTTAAAGACATTGTGTGGAAATCAGAACCTTCCAAAACTACAACCGTCAGGTTAATCTGCAGTCGATCCACCGCCCCTGAGTCGGGGACTAAACGTCCCTCCGGGTATCACTGCTGTTTGAAGCTCTTCCTGTGTATCCCTGCTTTATCTCTGGACTCATTATTTTGCTGGAACATAAACCTCCCAGTTTGCAGTTCTCCAGTCTCTGAGGATCTCTGTGGATTTTGTTGCTTACATGTCGACCTTGACCTTCAAGGCCGCAGCACGGCACTCTGGCTTCATGTGGGGATGATGTGTTCGTCTGTTGGCTTCCAGCCGTCTTTGTTCTCATTTTAATAAGCTGCACAGTGATGGATGTTCAGTTCATCAGACATTTTCTTGCGTTCTTTGCAGATTATTTTGTCTACATGATGTGATTTTTTTGTTCTGAGAGCTGAAACAACGACATGAAAAGATCATATTGAAGGAGCATCAGAGGTGTAGCAGGTGTCATTTGTAATGTTCATCGGGACGGATGTGTTTGTCCTGGACTGATGAAAGGAGGAGTGGTGATGAGGCAGGTTTTTATTTTTACTGACGGTGCAGGAATCTGATGGTCTGAGTTATTTTACCAGCGTGGCTGAGGATCTTATAAACACAGAGAAATCTGTAGCAGGACGTGTACCTACACTTGCTATATTTCCCTTTAAGATTCTTTTGACGATATGTAGAAAAATCTCTGGAAATGACCGACACTTAAAGGTGCTGTAGAATGGAAACTGTATTTACCCTGTTCATACAGTTTATACATACAGTGAGACTTCATTGTTTCCCCCCACTTATGTAAATCTCAAGCAATGTAAAAGACCTCGGAAAAAATAGGCGAATGCCAACAAGCACTAGATGTGACGTAACATCTGGGATGTTTACGCCTCCCAATCTACATAAACAAGCCCACGTTCCAGAGTTAACCTTCATAAGAGCTCATGAAGCGGGAGGTTGTTTAGTGTCTCGCATAAAGTGTTTTTTTACGGTTCTGAAGGAAAGGGAAATATTGTCTAGTTTTCCATCTGATGTCCTCTGACTGCTCTGCCTCAACTCTGTGATTTATGAAGTTTCCTGATGGACAGGTAGCTTTACTTGTTGCTAACGCTACAGTAACCGCTAGCTGCTGCTAACACTAGCTGCTGCTAACACTAGCTGCTGTTATCCAAAACTTCTGCAGTAATGTTAGTGGTGTAAACAATCTAAAACGTAGTAGTGTGGATGGGGCCTTAGACACAGGCAATGTTCTCAGGAGAACGACCTTCAGCCGACCCCCAGACATAGACAATGATGACACTGGGCACTCGGAGACCGCCTCCCCCCTCCGTACCTCTGGGAAGGTCACACCCCCAGACAACACCTACAGTGATGTGCCAGTCACCACCAGGTCTGGATGTTACCATACTGATTGTTTAGCATGGGTGAATGTGCTACGGTGCGGAACCTTGGTAATCTTAAGGCCGCAGCACGGACCGTTTTAGAGATTGCACGCAGAGGCTCGCATGTTATGCTGTTGTACCGTTAACCGACTACGTATGTTTTCAAACTTGTTGCTTAATAAACCACCACCCATTGGGTGATAAACAAGATATTCTGGAGTCTGTGAGTATAAAGACCAGAATATAACACATTTATGTCTCCTTGTATAATTTAATTACTGCCTACATTTATTTATTTACTTTATTTCTTTGTGCATTTAATCGCTTGCTTATTTATTTATTAAGCATTTATTTATTTCTGTATTTATTTATGAATTTGTCAGCATCAGTCCTCCATAGAGCTGTCCAGGTGCAGTTGATGGAGGGGGTTTCCCTGGCAGTCTGAGTGGCCTGACCAATCTGTGACGGGGGTAGTATGTCATCTGGAGGGTGGATTTTTGTGGGATTCCCTGATTAATTTGCATACTCTGGTTTGCGCCCTGTTTTATGTAATTGAGGTCGAGGAAAACGCCTGGGAGAGTGGAGGGTCCCGGGTGGAGTTGTGAAGTGGAAAGGCTGTTAGTCCAAGGGAAGGTAAGTGTTGACATGTTGGTGTGTAATTGACCCTTCGCTAAGCCCCGCCCCCCTTAGTTGCTGTTGCCTAGTCCGACAAACTGTCACGCTACCGCTGTCTGTCACTGCGCTCCCCGGAGAAATATTGTCAAATTTGTTGGAAAAAGCGATGTCAGAAAGAAGCAGACAGTTTTGCAGTTGCATTGTACATTTAAAGGTTTTATTCAGGCCGTCAGACTGATGTGAAAAAAATGAAAGATAGAAGCTAAAGCCCGCCGATCACACAGTACAAGTGAACCCCCCCCCCGACGATTGAGACAAAAGACAACGATATTAAGGATCAACAGTGTTCCTGTACAGCTAGTCGGCCTCTATTCATCATTACAATCATTAAAAGCAGAACAGCAGGGCTTTATTACGTTACATTCAGTAGGCAGTTAGCTAGCGTTAGCTAACTAACATCACATTAGGAACAATCCACAGCCGACATGTTTCTGGATTTGTTTTAGGTTTTGTAAAAAGAATAAATCGTCCTTCTCCTTTCAGCCTCTCTGGGTAGCTGCTGTAACTATTACAAGATGCCACGGGAACAGCGTTTGACCAGATCTAAGAAAAATACAGCCAAAAAAAGATAGAACACGACGCCATTTGCAAGTGTGTTGGACCTAAGTTAGAGCGAGTCCTATACTGCGCAGTGATTGGCCAGCTGTGTATTCGGGGCGTGACTTAGCGAAGGGTCAATTGAGTTGGTGCTGAGGGGATTTTCCCCTGTTAGGTATAAGAGCGGTGTTCCTTTGAGTTGCGCTGGTTTGTTATTTTTGTAGTTTTGTGGTGAACGCGGTTGGAGACTTGGGATTATGTCTGTGGCGGTGAGGAAGTTGCCAGTGGCTGGTCGCTCTCTCACGTCAGCTGTCCGTAAATACCCACTGCAATTAACCAAATGAAGCCTGGAGGTGAGTTACTTTAGTGTGTGGTTAGGCAGATAGAGGGGACGCTCCTTTTAGCCTTTTTTGCGACCAGCTTTTTCATTACTGTACGTTCCGTTGGTCATTAAAGTGTGTGAACATTTTCTATTAAACATATGACCCACAACAGTGCAGCACAGAGGACTGTACTGTTGCAGTGGGTTTGGGAAGGCCACTGCAAACCACACATGGCCCCTTTAAACAATGAATCTGTTATAAAAATAGTTCCCAATTTGTCAGTCGACTAATTGATTAATCATTTCAGATTGCTCTTTACTCATTTACAGGAAGCATTGCAAGTAATTGGTAAATTATACAGCGTCAGTGGGAAACCTGTGAGACAGACATTTTTGCTTTCAGTCTGATTATTCTCCAGCTGAAACCTCAGCAGGCGTCTGGGAGTGCAGCTGGAGACCGACGGACAGATTATAGAAGACTAAGTGAAAAATACACGAGAGGAGACAGTTGGAGAGAATTACAGCCAACCTTGAGGGATTCATTAGCCCGCCATGACTGAATTATCTTATCGATGAATTGAATTAAAGAGGAGCCACCTCTTCTGCCTGATCTGCATCTGCTTGGCTGCAGTCCGTCCTGATGTCCTCTGTGATTCCAGCCAGTGAAGACACGCCGCACGGCGCTGATACTCAGGGACACTCCCAACGTCGTGCATTAAAGATGTTACTGCAGTAAAAGTACTAATACCACGCTGTAAAATACTCTGTAACAACTAAAAGTCCTGCATTATTAATAATACCTCCGTGAAAGTACTAATACCACCCTGTAAAAATACTCTGTTACATGTAAAAGTCCTGCATTATTAATAATACCTCCGTGTAACAAGTAAAAGTCCTGCATTATTAATAATACCTCCGTGAAAGTACTAATACCACCCTGTAAAAATACTCTGTTACAAGTAAAAGTCCTGCATTATTAATAATACCTCCGTGAAAGTACTAATACCACCCTGTAAAAATACTCTGTTACATGTAAAAGTCCTGCATTATTAATAATACCTCCGTGAAAGTACTAATACCACCCTGTAAAAATACTCTGTTACAAGTAAAAGTCCTGCATTATTAATAATACCTCCGTGTAACAAGTAAAAGTCCTGCATTATTAATAATACCTCCGTGAAAGTACTAATACCACCCTGTAAAAATACTCTGTTACATGTAAAAGTCCTGCATTATTAATAATACCTCCGTGAAAGTACTAATACCACCCTGTAAAAATACTCTGTTACATGTAAAAGTCCTGCATTATTAATAATACCTCCGTGAAAGTACTAATACCACCCAGTAAAAATACTCTGTTACAAGTAAAAGTCCTGCATTATTAATAATACCTCCGTGAAAGTACTAATACCACCCTGTAAAAATACTCTGTTACATGTAAAAGTCCTGCATTATTAATAATACCTCCGTGTAACAAGTAAAAGTCCTGCATTATTAATAATACCTCCGTGAAAGTACTAATACCACCCTGTAAAAATACTCTGTTACAAGTAAAAGTCCTGCATTATTAATAATACCTCCGTGAAAGTACTAATACCACCCTGTAAAAATACTCTGTTACAAGTAAAAGTCCTGCATTATTAATAATACCTCCGTGTAACAAGTAAAAGTCCTGCATTATTAATAATACCTCCGTGAAAGTACTAATACCACCCTGTAAAAATACTCTGTTACATGTAAAAGTCCTGCATTATTAATAATACCTCCGTGAAAGTACTAATACCTATCTGTAAAAATACTCTGTTACATGTAAAAGTCCTGCATTATTAATAATACCTCCGTGAAAGTACTAATACCACCCTGTAAAAATACTCTGTTACAAGTAAAAGTCCTGCATTATTAATAATACCTCCGTGAAAGTACTAATACCACCCTGTAAAAATACTCTGTTACAAGTAAAAGTCCTGCATTATTAATAATACCTCCGTGAAAGTACTAATACCACCCTGTAAAAATACTCTGTTACAAGTAAAAGTCCTGCATTATTAATAATACCTCCGTGAAAGTACTAATACCACCCTGTAAAAATACTCTGTTACCGCTGATGGTTTGGTTCGTAAAGATTCTGCCGCCACAGTTCCCCGGGGCCCAAACAGACTCCTTCTGGCTTGTTGAGTCCAAAGATCAATGTCACTAACAAACATCAGAGTTATTATAATCAATCAGAGGAGAAGCAGCCGATCAGTCACTTCTTGTCAATCGACTGGTTGTTTCAGCTGTACTTGTATATTAACTGTTGGGGAGTTTAATTTATAACGAGACATCAGATTTTATAAATGAAGCTGTCAGATAAATGTAGTGAAGTAAAAAGTACAATGGTGCAGCAGAAGTTTTAACATCCCCGGAGCTTAAAAACAACTCTTCACGTGTTTTAAACACATTTTTGATGAATCATTCGTCCGTTAACTTAACTGCAGACCTTTTCTCTGTTTGTTGTGTTTGAAATGAATGAACGTGTGTTTGCTGTCCTGCAGGCAGCCATTTGTTTCCTTTCAAATTGATTTCAGTCTGTGATCAATAATAGGGACAATAAGGCAAGAAAAAAAGGCAATTACTCAGAAACCACAGCTGAAAACAAAACAACATAAAGATTTCTGCAGTGGGCGGTGTCGGCTGCAGCTTATTGTGTCGACACGTCTTATAGGGGAGCAGTGTGAGGTTTATAATGAAGCTCGATCGAGCTAAATCCTTAATTTATACAGTATTGGCGTTTACTTCAAAGCAGCTACCACCACAGGACTGAGGACAACAAGAGAAGCAGCTCTGTGATTGATCACTGCACTTAAGCAACTTTAAAATCTTTGCAAGTTTCTCTTCAGTCAGTTCCAACACAACATGTAAGCAGCAATCTGGAACACCATAAAACACGTTACATGATCAGTAATCACCCGCCCCCCCCTCTCAAAACAAGCAACATAGATGGTCTGTGCGTACTTTCAGCAACTGTGTGCACTTTCAGTAGGGGCTAAAAAATGCATGAACACTGGTCCCAGCATCCCCGTCAACAGAGACGGCACCTTTCTAAATCTGTGAGCTCCATCTAGTGGGCTGCAGCGGAAAAAAGTCTTCAAGTGCAAAGTTTCAGGTCTGATGAACGTGTTGGTTCGTCTGAAAACTCGCTGCGCAGGGAAGCTTTGTAGGGCTGGTTGGCCGTTTGTGTCTCCATTTCTTGCTCCTCCAAGTGTCATTAAGAAAGATACTGAAACCCCAAATTGCTCCTGAAGTAGGGTTGGGTAGCGTTTCAATTTTATCGATTCCGATTCTTCTCATTGAGTCTCGGGTTCTGGTTCCTTCACCACAGATCTTGTCAGCGCTCGGTGCTTTTACTTTAGATCTGAATACTTCTTCCTCCACTTGTACTGAAGTGTAACAGATGTTAGAGCTGAAGTAAAGGCTTCTAACACCTTGTATTTAATCACTTAGTTGCCAACCGTTCAATTAATCTGTGATTATTTTGATAATCTATCAGTGAGTTACTTTTTAAGTTTTTAAGAAAAAATCATCTGATTCCAGCTTCTTAAATGTGAATATTTTCTGGTTTGCTTCCTCGTCTATGACAGAAAAGTGATTATGTTTGACACAAAACAACGGATTGACTTGAGGATAAAAACTATGAAAACAAGTTATTTCAAATGTCCTGATGGACAGACAGACGGGCCTAATCAGTAAGCAGCTCAGTACATCAGAGCTCTCTGTTGTTTGCTTTGCTGGATTCTCACAGGTTAGACTGAACTGACCTCATTCCTTCTGTTTCGGACTCTGCTGATTAGACCCTCCATGAATCGACTGTTTGATTTGTAAAGATTCTGCTGTCACCAAAGAGGCGTGGAAAGATAATATAAGTACCTCAAATGTGTACTTAAGTACTTAGTAAGTTATCACCGCTGCTTGTAATCCGGCTGACCTCGGTGCTGAAGCTGTGTGTGGAAATAAGAGACAAAGAGAAGCAGCATGGAAAATGTTTTTCCACTCTGGTCTTTAGGTTTTTGTTTCACACAACAATCATGAACTCTCTTCACATTTAAAAAACAAACAAACACTATTTAGGCCGTCAGACGGGACCCTGAAGGCAGAATGACCAAACCACCACAGCACCTGAAGGCTCCTCTGCATCCTGCTGCAAAACCCTTTAGAAGACAAACTGAGAACAAAGTACACACAGTACACTGATCTTTACAGTACACTGTGCAGTACAACAGATCTCCATCCGAAGCCTGTTTACACCAACAGCAGACGAGCCGCGCAAAAGACTCCAAAACGTGACTTTCTGAGTTAGTTTGATTTCCGTTTCCGGCTGTGAACAGCTCCCATATTTCCGCCGTGCAATGCATTGTGGGACAATTGTGTACATCAACACCACACTCAGAAATCAGGGCTAGTTTGGTCTCCATGCTGGGAGTATTTTACAGTACTTTGTTTGGTCATTACAGACTCGGATCAATGGGTTTTATGTCACAGCCCCCCCCCCTTGTGAGACGTTCAGGTGTTCAGGTCTGTGTAGGTCATTCCACTTCTTCTCTGTGTTAATTATTAAAAAATGATCTGTTATAGGTTTTTTTTTGCTTGTCTGACAGCCACTTATCACCTTCTTTACAAATGTTCTTTTTAATACAAAAATGGAAATCAGTGGCGTTTTCACAGAACTTAAATGTTTCCAAACAGGCTTCATCTTTGTCCCTCGGCGCGCTCTGGTCTTCCTCTCCAGCCGTCGGGTCACTTCTTCTTGTTCTCCTTGCAGGCGACCACGTATCTCTGGGCCACGTTGAGCGGAGGGGAGTAACCGTCGGCGTACGACGTGTCCTCGAACAGCACCGAGTAGTCGTCCTGAGGCTGCGAACGCACGCACGCTGCCGTTAGTCTGGGAGGCACACGGCTTCAGAAACAAGAGACTGTAGGATCAACTCACCCTGTGTGGCGGGGTGTGGATGAGGGCCCGGTAGAAGCAGGTGGTCTGCGGGTAGAGGGCCAGCACCAGCTGGTCCTTGCTGAACAGGGCCTCTGGGTCCGTCTCTGGGTTGGCCTTCCACTGCGGCAGAGGGATGATCCGCCGCCTGCTCAGAGTGTGTCTCCTGCTCACACAAAGCAAATAAAACACACTTTTAATACACGTAAAGCAGTTTGGCTGATAACATCCTCCATGAAAGACGTGGACTCGAGTCGACTTGACACTTTAGACTCGACTCAAGATTTGGGACTTGTGAACAATATTTTTTTCTCAACGTCTTTCCCTCCAGCGTTAGCAGACAGTAAATCTGAAGCTACTAAAGAGAACTCACTCTTTGCCTTCTTCATCAATGTCGTCCACTTCATATCTGGAGGGGAACAGAAGAAAAAAAGTCATGAAGTCAGTTTTCTTCGTTTCACATCCTGACATTTGGAATATTCCGCTCTGTGGCGCGCTCACTTGTTGGTGGAGTGGTTGTAGCTGACCACCTCAGCCAGGATCCACTGCTCGTCTCCGTCCACGGCCTTCACCCTCGCGGCCACCTTGTCGCCCTGTTTGGCCACGTAGTCGCTGCTGGCCGGAGTCGCCCCGCACAGAGGAGGGGGGCTGATGGGAAGCGCACAGGGAGAGAAAACATCCGCAACATGCAGCACGTTATTTTAGCAGATCACAGTGTCCTGCTTTCTGTTCAGGTCTCTTAAGGTCTTATATCTAGTTTTCTGGAATAACAGGATGACCAGTTGCCAGTTTATGAGGTGCACGTAGCTGCAGTCCAGTAAAACCAGCAGTAACTTCTCCCTGTGAGATGGATCATAATAATCTGGTCTCTACAGTGTGTTCGGCTGCAGCTACCTCTCCCCCGGCTTGCCGATCCACAGAGGGAGCGTCATGGCCGACTGCTGCAGGAGCGTCATCAGGACGCCTCGCCTCATCGTCTTCCTGGGGGGGTCGCTGTCGCTGTAAACTCCTGCCATCTTAGCAGCTGCAAAAAACAATTAAAAAAAACACAAGTTACAGAACTGCTGCTGCAGACATTAAAGAGCAAAAAGGTTGAATTTAATCAAGCGTAACTTTATAAGTCACATACCTATTCTCCTCTCCTCCAACAAAGACTTGATCTCTGCAATTTTATCGAGAGCGTGACGCAGGATGCTGTGAGGAATAAAAGAAATGAGTGAGCAAAGAGCATTTAGAGGTTTGAACCCTAACCAGAGCAGGAACGCCGTCTGGAAACTTCCCGACTAACTGATGATTTGATGCCTTGATGGTGGCGCTAGAGGGAAAACCACAGGCTCACCGAATCAAAACGTCATGAATCTTTAGCAACTGCCATCCTAGATACCAGACCATCGACCCAGACGGATGAAGGACGTGAGGGTTTTGCAAAAGTCCCTGTTCATCGTGGAGCTAACTGTGCCACGGGAGGCTGCAGTTGGTCAAGCGTTTAAACGTAAAAGGCTGAGGTACTACGACCTAGCAGCCAAGGCAGGACGAACCCAGTTGGTCCCCACAGAGGTTGGTTTCAGAGGTTTTACGGCCACATCAACAACGAGGCTGTTGGTTAGGAGTCAGAGGCTGCTGAGCGAAGCAGCAACTGGCTGTGGCTAAAACGAAAGGGTCCAATCTGGGCCAAGAGGGCTAAAAGCGGAGGGGGGCGCTCCTGGGACTCCCAGGTGTCAGTGTTAGGCTTATCACCAAAACACCGAGGAAGGAGGGTGCCCACCTGATGACACAATGAAGTGACTACCCCTACCCTGACTCAAGACGTCAAGAAAGTGCTGATTATTCTAAGGGACTGTATCAACTTGTAAAAGACTCTTGTCCCAGAGGATTCCCCGGTGTTCACTTTGAAAGCCACTACATTAATCTAAGTTTGCCCTGTTACGAGTTTGTGGCTACTCACCCGCACTCTGCCTCAGCGTCGGCCTTGGCCGTGGTGTACAGTCCCCTCAGCTTGGTCCGGTAGTATGGGGAGGCTGAAGGAGACACAAGGCAATAGATCTGAGTGAAGCAGGACTCGCTGAACAGCAACTAATAACCAGATGGAAAAGCAAAAACATGCGGCATCATCTCTACACGGTGTGAGGACTGTTGGGGTTTTAAAATGTGGCGACTGACTTTTGTTTTCCGTCTGCATCCTCTCATGTGTTTTCTGAATGTTGAGCAGGTTGTGTTCACTGCGGGACCTCTCCTCCTGAACACACAGACATGGACACTGAAACATGACAAACCCGACTGAAGCCGTTTCAATCTGTTCACCAATGCCACTAACTTACCTGTGTCTGCTTGATGAGCTGATGGAGCTCTGTCAGCAGCTCGGCAATCTTCGTGTCGGCTGACATGTCCTCACCTACAAGAGTTTGCCATTCACAAACAGTCTTGTTAGAGGTAGCGTCAAAACATACAAAACCCCATGAGAAAAAGCTGTAATTTTAAAGGCATGGGTGTTGATAGAAGCTACAAGCAGTTAGTGGGACCAGAACGAGGTATGTTATAAATTTAAGCTATAATGTATTAAAATAGTATAATGTATGAAAGCCGAATTAAGAAGTGTAAAGTACAAGTTCTGAATCTTGTTCTACTATGTTTTTATATCTCTTAAATGTACGTGATGTCAGAATTGATAGAATTATGAATGGAGTTTGGTGTAACTTCTCTTTGAATGAAGTGGCTTGTATTGAAGCTAACGCGACAACTATTATACTTTAGGTTTAGACGGCGTCAAAAAAACGTAACTTTGTTTTAGTAAGGCTTGCTGAAACGCTAATGCAAACTTTAAATAACGGGAAATAACCACTCTGTGTAATATTAATGCGGCATTAGCTGACTGCTTTAAGTTAGCGAGTGGTTTGTTTATCTACTGTTAGCACGGTTGTTAGCTAAACTACGATGTTTGTGCTCGTGTAACAACAACATCGGCTGTTTATGTTCCCGCTGTGATAACTTTATATAAATCTTATGCTTTCCCTTCTTTATTAAACGCAACACGTAACTCTACGTACCGTTTTTGGGTTTTCTCTTTGTTTATTGTCGACTTGCTAACACAGATTAGCTTCTTCTTCTTCTTCTTCTGTGGTGTCACTGAAAAGCAGCTTTCCACAGCGCCTCCAGGTGGACGGAGTGTGGAACTGCAGGTTTGGCACATTATAATGTGAAACCTGTTTTTAGTTGAAAGTTGCTGGAAAGTAAATTAATAATTGATCTACTCAAGTACTGCGGTCCATTAGTTAGAGATACTTAACTTGGCAAATACTACTACTACTATAATTTCTACATTTAGTTTTATTTGAGAGCTTCAGATACTTTGCAGATTCGAAATAAAGTCAACAAATAAAATGTGATGTATTAATATAAGTAGGCCTACAATACATATATTAAGTAATTAAAATAAGCACCAACTTCACCAGCTACAACGCTGATATGTTGTATTGATCCAGTAATATATGTCATTATGAAAAGAGACATTCTGTGTACTTATGTCTGGTACTTTAACTATATTTTGATGCTTTTGTACGTTTGCTTAAGTAACATTTTAAATGCGTGACTTTTATTTGTATATTTAGTATTGTGGTATTGAGTACTTGTTCCACTACTGCATAAAAATACACTTTTCATGATTTATTAAGAGCCTGTACCTGTAAACCGTGAAGGTCTTCTGAAAAGAGAATTGTCGCCATCGCTGTTTTGGTTTAAGTATAATGTGTTGAGTTGGGAAAATGTAATGAAATATGCAGAAGAAGAAAACAACAAGTACTGCTTGTAGTACTTCTGTACTTTTACTTTAGTAAAACACACTGAATGTGTGACTTTTGAAATATTTCTACACTGTAATGTTTCTGAATACTTCTTCCACTACTAAAAATGACATAAAATTCACAATAATTATGTCTGACCACGTTTTTAACAGCGTCTGTGTATCTGAGGTCTGATGTGTCGTCAGTTTGGTTTGATTTGTGACGTCTTTCATTTTCATTTGTGCTCACAGGATGTTTTGATGGCACTTTGGCCAGATGTCATGTACAAACCGTCTCCTACTTTGAGACCAGTCGGCAGATAAACATCCAGAGAATTAATGATTAACTTCTGCCGACCTGAGGCCGGCGTGTTTACGAGTTTATCATTTTAAATGTGGGCTAAACACATCTGTTTTATAACAGCACCTTCAGATAAGCTAAATGAACTTAGGCTGTTTCCCAGATACAGAAAATCAGCCTGTTCTCATTCCCCGGGGCGTCAAATAGCTTCACTTTGTTACGTCCTTCCAGGTCTGGTACCAACGCACGTGGCCGCCTTCAGCGCCATAGTTCAACGCTAAAAGTAGGCGTAGCATACTCTAAGAGGTTGGAGGAATGAAGGGGGGCCTTCAGTCCAACGGTGGGCTTGTGAGACGCCGGAGTGGCAGCGTTTCAAACAACGTCATGTTAACAGTTTTCTAGATTGAACGCCTACGTTAGAAACAAGCACTGAAGCTTTCCGGCGAGAAGCCACGTGCTGTGGGGAGTCGTTTGTTATGCGTTATCGTGTTTATATAATATATTTATTCAGTTTGCAGTTTGTTGCCTCTCTTTCTGCTTTCATTATTCTGGTTATTGTCTTGTCATAAATCTTATGGGAGGAAGTGCCCTGAGTTGACAGCCGAGGCCTTCGGCACGTTGGGTGATGATGAGTTGTATGTTTTGTATTTTGTTTACAACAATAAAAACTGTTCAAATCATAAAAAGATAAGGTTGCTCGTGGTGGTGCTGGAGGTCAGGGCGGAAACCATATCTTTAGATAAAGCGTCTCAGAGGTGTCTGGACACAAAAACCGTCTCGGGTCGGAACCGAAGAGCAGGCTGATTATTCAGAATAAAGATGAAACTCAGCAGCGAGCTGGGAGGAATGTGAATACCGCATGGGGACAAAAATTCATTAAGCGTGAACTTAGTTTAAACGAGGTTAAAATGCAGGCAGTGTGGTGAATATTCACCAGTCCAGTCAGAATCAGGCCATAAAGCTGGCATCTTATCTGTGACCTGGTTTCCAGCGCTGTGTGTACACTGGTGTGTGTGTGTGTGTTGCACGCCAAGTTCCTGCACAGACGGAACTGAGGGCACGCTTTAACCGCTCAGACAGGTCGGCTCATATTTCTGCAAATATTTACTGTAGCCGGCTGAGTCTCGTCAAGGACGAGCGAAGGAGGGAGAGACGACAACAAGCAGCTCAGAGGAAACATCATGAAACCAGAGCAACAAAAGCTCCGGCTGTGTTTTTCATGAACAGAGATAAGTTGAAAAGAGGGAGCTGGGTGGTGATGCTGGCTTGTTTTCGCCCCTCTTTGGGACTGAACGCTGTGTTCATGAGGCTTTTTTTCTCTCCAGACGTTGCTCTGCCTGCACACAGTCACGTCGTGCTCTGGAGGAGGCGTTCACTGAACGTCTGAAAGTCAAAACCAGCTGAGACTCACTCTGAGGAAAGAATAAAGTCATGAGATGATGATTCAACGTTTCATACGATAAGATAAACTAATTACTTTCATGACTTTATAACATAAAAAATCCTCATCAAAGTAGTGCTACTGCTTAAACTACATGAAACTTTGACTTTAAAGTAAAGAAGTACTTTTACTTGTAGATGGAGCATTTTTACTTTGGTGTACAACTAAATGATTATTTGTATCCACAAGAAAGAAAATTGATTCCCCTTCTCAAAAAAAAAAAATGCAATGCCAAATTATTATGTAGGCTACATGTTGGAGGTGGATGTGAAATACAGGTGAACATACACATACATTGCAATGGAACATAGTGTAAAAGGATGTGTCACTCACATTTCATTCAGCTGACGCTTTTATCTAAAGCGACTTGCAATTGCTATATAATTGCTTAATTAAGTGTCTTGCTCAGGGTAACATTGGTAGATGGGTCACAATGGGGAGTTGAACCTGGGCCTCTCACACCAAAGGCATGTGTTTTATCCACTGCGCTATCACCACCCAACACACAATCTGATAATGCGAATAAACACAACCTGCGAATACTCCAGCTCTATATACCCAAAGTAAACATTTAGCTGTGATTTAATAGCAATAAATGGGTGAAACTGATGCCGAAATAACATAATAACATAAACATAATAATAATGATGCAGATTTGTTAAACATATGAATTCGTGCTTTGTCAGGTCTGTCAGCGGAACAGCAGGACAACAACTTTTAAAATGTTTGTTTTCTGAATGGAGTTTGGATCAATCAGGGTTATGCTACGCTAACCTGTTCACAGTAAAGTACGACAACAGCTGGAACAAATTTACAGACATATATTTTCTGAACTCACCAGGTAGTTCAACTTCCTCGCTTTCCTTTCTCCAAGTAATGTCCAGTTTTGTCTGATTTTAATATAAATATGAAGTCGTAGTCCAACAGAGCTCTGGGTGCTAACAACCAACGCTAACAACAACAGTGGGACTGGATGTGTAATACCGAAAACTAAAGTAAAAAGCTAATTTAATAAAGCAGTTTACTTGGAGCTCCTCCCGCGGGCAAACGGCGAAGCTGTCAGAGAATAATCCAGATCAACTACCGGTGTTTATTTGTCCAAAAGCTGCAGCGCTGCTCCCCGTAAACTTCCCCGTTCTTTAGCAGCTCGCCGTCGGCCAGCGGATTGTCGTTACACCGCTCGTCAGGTCCTCTCCAAACAACGCTCCGAAGCCGCCGGAGACGTTTGGACAATCTCACGCTGATAGGCTTTAGCAACATCGCGTCCAGCGAATTTCTCGCCCCAAGTTGAAAAATTTAAACTTGTGAGGACCAGTGAATGTCGCAACAAACGCCTCTTTCGCTCCGCTCGGAGTGAATTCACAGGAATTCACCTTTTTGCATTGATTTTTCAATCAAGCCGCCCAAAACGCTGGATTTGCTTTCAGTGTGAACACAGCTTTACTGGGTTATTGCACAACACTGTGAGTCAGAGTCAGCTGTTCATCAGAGTGATGGCTTGTGGGAAGAAACTATTCCTGAGTCTGTTGGTTTTGGTGTACAGCGCTCTGTAGCGCCTCCCAGAGGGGAGGAGCTGGAACAGGTTGTGTCCGGGGTGAGATGGATCTGCAGTGATGTTTCCTGACTCTGGAAATGTAGAAGCCTGCTTGTGCATGTTTTTTTGAGCCATTAGACAATCAACCTATTTTGTGGTTTAGGTATGAGGACGTACAGGTCTGGTTGCTGTTAAATCTGCAGCCGGACAGATAAAAAAAGTCTCAGGTTCAGCTGATGATTCACCACCAGACCCACCAACACAGCGGCCCACCGTGCGTTGTAATACCAGTTATAGCCATGTGTAAAGTTCCTTTTAGTTGTTCTTTTACTTGCATCGGGTACCGATTCAATAAAATTCATGTGTATAGTTTTATTATCTGTGTCGATACAGGTGTAACGAAGGAGCTGGATGTGTTCACAGCCTCCACCTGTGTGTGATTATTGGCTGACCCTGAGGAAGCTCTGGTTTTTGATCACGTAGTCACAGTAATGGAGGATGTGTCTCAACTCCTGCCTTCTGGAGCTTGAACTCTTCCCCCCTCGTGAACAACTTGTGGCTGTCTCGAGTGTGTTTTTCCACTGTGGTAAATGACTCTGCTCAGCGATGCAGTTAGAAACGGGAGTCATGCGGTGACTAAAACCAGAACGCTCTTGTGACTGAAGTTTGTTTTGATGTTGAGGCCTGTAATTACAGCGTGATGAGCGGAGTTTAAATTCAGAGTGTGACATGATTTTTCCCTCTGCTGCCAGGCAACATTTATTCTCTTGTGTTAAAACATACTTGTATTATCAGGCTCAATACATACAGCCACCGCAGGCCGAACCAAACACTGACGTTCTGCCTCTAAACCTCTCACGTAGTTTTGTGTAAGAGGTAAAACAATCCGGTTTTTCACAGGAAATAAGCACAAGTGAGGGGAGAAGTGAGAAAATAAGATTTAAATCAGAGGAGCAAACTAATATTGCTCTTTTCTGCCCGTTAATCCTTAAACGACAGCTCTGTGGTCAGATTATTATTTAATGTTACAAGTTCTAATAAGACGGTGATGTGAAGTTTCTCATGTGAAGTGTTTTTTTTTTTTGTCTTTCTAAATATTGTTTCTTCACAGAGAGGGTATAAAAATTAAGAAAAGATAAAAGCTGCAGGACATGATCATGAGGTAAAAGGTGAAAAGATAAAACTAGATATACTGTGCAAGAGTTTTAGGCAGGTGTGGAAAAGATGCTGTAAAGTAAGAATGCTTTCACAAATATAACTGCACAAATGGATATTTATCAATGAACAAAACAGAAAGTGAACAGAAGCTAATTTTACTGAAAATCTGGTGTGACCACCCTTTGCTTTCAGTTCTTCCAGGTGCACTTGCACAAAGTCAGGGATCTTGTAGGCACATCATGAGGTGTTTGATTAAACAATTATGTTTGTTTAATTATGATGATAAAGTCATTAAGTAGGTTGAAACACAATCATTAACTGAGCAGAAACAGCTGGGTAGGAGGAACAGCCAAACTCAGCTAACAAGGTGTAAAAATCAAACACCATGGCGAGACCGAGCTGCTAGCAACACAACAAACTCCTCTCTCCAACTCACTGTCTCACGTTTCCAACGCCGGCGTCTTCCTCCAACAGCATTAAACTAACTTCACCCCGGGAAGACTGCGACAGTGGAAGCGAGAGTGTGAGAGAGGAGTTTGTTAGGAAGTCTTGCTTGCAGCTCCTCTACGTGCACAACAAACTCCTCTCCCTCGTTTCCACCGCCGGCGTCTCCCTGCAACGACTCACCTCTCACGAGATCTCAGAGCGAGACTTCAGTTTCCTGTTAAAAACAAAAGGGGGTCACCCGGAGTCCCTGATGTTGTCAGACACCTGGTGTAACAGTCGGAGCCTGTCGCTGGCAACAAGGAGCTCTTTCTGCGGACGCCATTTTGACAGGAAGGAATACAGTTCAGCTGCCGGCTGAAGCTTCTACTGCACAGATTCAGAACTTTCTGCACCTACGAGTTATTCCAACACCAACAACATGTGGCCCAGGTTTAAAAATACTGAATTAGACTTTAATGAAAATTTGACATTACATCTGTCAGCCATTTATTCTGAGCATTAATGCAGACGTGCACGTGAATACAGACGTGCACGGGTTTCCAGAACACGTGTCTGTAGATCAGCCGACACTGGAAGTTATTTTCTTTCTTTCGTCACTCTCTGATAAGTTCAGTCCAAAGTTTGTTTTGAAAAGTCACGAGGTGTTTGACAATGATTAGTCGACTGACATGAGATAACTACACACACACAAACAGGTCAGGGCTGTGTGAAGCGAGCAGCTGCTGATAAACCAAGAAAACTCTGCTGCAGACGTGAAGGTCAGACTTTAAACGCTGCAGCAGAGAGCGCCTCCTCCACACCTGATGTTTCCTTTCTCTACATGCAAGTGAAACAATAAAGAAAATGCAATAAATACATTTAAATAACTTAACTTCATTGTTGTTCAATATGAAGGTTCCCCCGTCTGTGTAGTGATGCACCTGTGTGATAATCATGGATGCAAGCAGCAGTGGACTTTAGAATACTATTAGTATACTAATACCACACTGTAAAATACTCTGTTACAGGTAAAGGTCCTGCAGTAAAAATGTTACTGCAGTAAAGGTAAGTGAGTAAAATGTCCTTAAAGTATTAAAGCAGTAAAATGTTGTATTATTGTATCTCCTCTCATCAGATTATTGCTGTTGGTCTTAATGTAGAGCAGGATGTTGCTGCTGTAGTTTTAACAAAACATCATATTAAAGATATTAATGTGTAAAGTAACTGAAGCTGTCAGATAAATGTAGTGAAGTAAGAAGTACAATATTCCCCTCTAAGGTTTGGAGTAGTAGAAGTACTGCAGTGTGAAGAAAGCTCCAGCATTTTTAGGCCATCATGTATTTGGAAATTTGAAATATCTTTTTTAAATAAATCCAAATATTTAAAAAGGAAACATTAAAGACTCTTTACAGAGTGTTAAAAATTTGATCTTTTTTTAACCGAGCAACTTCTACATGAGACGTTTTAAAAGTCACTTACATTTTATGAGCTCCACGTACCAAATGTCATTCGGAAATGCACAAATTTAAAGTAAGCAGTGATTCATGCGAGCGCAGAGTACAGAAAATGATTCAGCAACTTGACCTGTCACAAATAAAATAGGCTCCGTTGAATTCGGCTTCAGATAACACTGACATAAACAAAGAAGAAGAAGAAGTAACACTCAAAACAGTAACATAACAGTACAAAGTGACATGACTCAAGTAAAGTACAGCGATTTTAAATGTGTACTGAAGTACAGTGCTGGAGTAAATGTACAATGTTGTGTTCAGGGACGTTAATGGAGCAATAATCCTAAAATGATGCAATGTTGCTGCAGCAGAAAGAGGACACCTGCGGCGGGGGGGGCGGTGTCTGCAGGAGGAGCTGCACGGCTCCGTTATAAAAAGTCAGCGAGGCGTGTGGAGAAAAACATCCGAGACAGAAGCAGACGAGAGGGAGTGTTTTCTTTTTTTAAACTTTATTATTATTATTATTATTTTTTGGAGCAAATCTCGGAGAAACCAACATGAGCCACGTCGACGTGAAGAATCTGAAGCCCAGCCGCTTTGAAGACGAGTATTTCGATCAGTATGAATATTATAACCTGACCGATAAATACGCAGGTGAGCTGCCTGAATCACGAGTGAAACTTCTTCTCACTGTCTTTTTGTCGTAGTTTGTTTGTTTGTTTTATCTCTAAAAGGGTTTTTTTTTCCTCTTAACAGAAGGCTCGGCCCGTAAAGGCAGGACAAAGAAGGAGGCCAGTGACAACACCAACAGGCACAGCCCCTCCGGACATGAGCGCAAAATTGTGGAGAAACTCCAAAACTCCGAGAAGAAAGCCAAGGAGTGATTACTGAGGTGAGGCGGGTTAAATGTACCGAATTTAAGAGTTTGGGGTTAGTAAAGTTCTTGAATAATTTAATGTGCTCTGTGATTAAACCGAATCACTCTATTCCTTTAATTAGTAAATCTCTGAGTGACATCTGGCACAGACAGTTGACCCGCCAAGTTCAACTCTTCCTTGGGGAATCTCTCGCTTTAACTGTTGCTCCGCCGCGGTACTCGAGCGGGGAGGTGTGGCTCAAACCCAAATTTTGTATTCAAATAAGAGTTAGTTCTTTGTTTATGTCAGTGTTATCCTAAGCCGAATTCAAGGGAGCCTATTTTATTTGTGACAGGTCAAGTTGCTGAATCATTTTCTGTACTCTGCGCTCGCATGAATCACTGCTTACTTTAAATTTGTGCATTTCCGAATGACATTTGGTACGTGGAGCTCATAAAATGTAAGTTACTTCTAAAACGTCTCATGTAGAAGTTGCTTAGAGGCAAGATAAAAGTGTAAACACAAAGTAAAGGGTCTGTAAAGGATTTTAAGTATTTGGATTTCTTTTAAAATTATTCATTTATTTAGTTATTCAAATATCCCATGATGGCCCAAATGCTGAAGCTTTCTTCACACTACGCTGAATTATTTTGTGGTATCTCATTCATTTCCTTGGCCTACACAAAGTCAAATTTTAAATATTATAGGTTATAATGAGACTAAAAAATTGGTGTCAGCCTGTAAAATACAGCAGCTCTGACTCCTCTCAGCTGTGTGACCATGAACGGTGAAGTTTTAACCTTGTTTTTCTGATCCAGGGCGACTCGGACGGCTTATCCCGGAAAAACCGACCACGGCCTCCTTGGCGACAGAACGAGACGTACGGACGGCAGGAGCCTTCCCGAGGTTCGACGTGGGCGTGAAGAGGAGCGCACAGATCCAGATGTTCAGCAGACTGTGGCTCCTCCGCCTGCAGGTGTTGCAAAACACTCCCCTGTGTTGGGGTGCACCCGGGTCCCGGTTCAGACCACAATGGTGCACATGTGAGATGGTGGTGGAAGTTGGGTGATTTCGATGTGTTGACAAGTTTTCAATGCTATTAAAACTCTTCTTGAATGACTTGACTCTGTAGTTCTTTTCCCCGTCTCATACGCTTGTTGCTCCAGAGGCGTGTGACCTCTGACATGTATAGCAGTCAGTCGCTTTGGATAAAAGCGTCAGCTAAATGTAAATGTTTTAAATCTAAATGTTTGGACCATGAAGGCTGCTTGTGTTGAGTTAATGCTGAAGTACTAGTAGTGAAATACACCTGATATTAAGAATCTTCTTGTGCTTCCCAAAACTTTCAGCTCATAAAAACGAAGCTTTGTCTGACTTCACACCTTCATCGCAGGCTGAGTTTGTCTGTGTGGTGGCCCGTTTCAGAGATTTCCCTTTGTTTCATGTGAATCTTTTGCGGATTCACATTTTGCGTCTGAAGATGTTCGATGATCCAGAGTCACGAACAAAATGCAAAAACAAATAAAATTGTGTGTGAGGCTGTACTTAAACACAGCAGTGTTTTGACCCAAATGCTCACACTGACAATGCTAACAGGCTAATGTTGTGCAGGTTTCGTGTTCACCATCTTAGTTTAGCATGTTAGCACGCTAACGTGAGCTAATTAGCAGTGAACAGAGTGAACAGCTGAGGCTGATGTGAACGTCGTTAGTGCAGGTATTTGGTCATAAAGCAAAGTGCTGGACAGATTAACATGAAGGTAAGACGGTAGGTTTATTTGTCATATTACAACGATGTAAACCCTGAGGGGAACATCAGAGACTGAACCACGTTTCATAATCATCCATCCAGCAGCTGCTGAGATGTTTCAGTCTGGACCAAAGTGGTGGTGGACATGCTGCTAGCTCGTGGCTAATAACCTATTTTTTGCAGAAATGCGTTTTTCTACTTCCTGTCATTTAATCATCTGGCGACACCTCAGATTTACCCTGCGACTCCTTGCGGGGTCCCGACCCCCAGGTTGGGAATCACTGCTTCAGAGTGTTTAACACTTTAAGAAACATTTTCAATGAAATGTTCACTAGACCAAATTATAGCAAAGTTTATTTAAGACCTCATGTTAAAATAAAAACTGCTGCTGTTGTGGAGTAATAACCCCGGTGTACTGAAGCTCAGCATTACCTGATTAAATAACACCTGTGGCTGCAGCTCTGACTTCACCCAGTTCAGTCTGATGGTGTAAACATTGTGTTCAACAGTGAATCTCTGCAGCTTTCCTCCCTCTGCTGGTTCCTCCACCGCCTGTCCAGCTCGCAGCTGCAGGAGTCTGGATCCACCAGCAGGGGACAGCGGCTGCCAAACCTCCAGAGGCTGAATGTGGGAGTGTGGACTCTCTGCAGTGCGGGGAACAGCACTCACAGATCAGCGCTCAGTGAGCGTGCACGTCCAGAGTGCGCCACAGGAACAGTTTGCTCCGTCATGTTTTCACCACAGAGATTTTCCATCCACTAAGTTTACATGTTGGTGCCAGAACTGCAGCTGCAAAACTGAGCTTATGCAACAGAGTGGAGTTATATAACAAAGACAAACCCAGACTGATCTTCAACATGCAGCTGAAAGGTTTAATGTCATGTTTAACATTCATTCATTTAATTTCTCCACCTTCCGTCTACGATGAGAGTTTTGGTGGCTCCTGTAACCACCGATGACAATGACCAACATTTAGTCTGTAATTACGGCCCAGCGTCCTCCGTCTTCAGCGTTATGATCATCATCTGGACGCTGTAGCTGCCCGGCGGAGCTGATTCAGCCAGCTCAGGTTTATCCGTATCGAAGCTTTCCAGCTCAACATCAACACAACTCAGCTTCCACCGGTGGAGCAACGCTTCAATCGACCAGTCGGCACTGAAACACAAGGAAGAAGAGGAGGCTTACAACAACTGAAGCAGCGATGCAGACTGGACAGTACGTCTGCGGTGCAGGTGGGAAATAAAGCAGGTATACTGAACCTTCTCTCTTGGTATGTGGTCCAGAATTGGGCTCTGGGGTTCTTTCTTAGAAGATAAGCAACAGTCACGAGGACATCTTCAAAATCTGAAACAGGTGGCAAATGTTTATTCACTCAGTTTTACATACACTACATGGCCAAAGTGCATCCTGCGACCAACCTTGTGGCTCGTAGAAAACATCCGACCCCAAGATGACGTCCAGCTCAGGAAGCAGAACGAGATCCGGCGAGATCTCCCCCCAGGTGAGTCCCAGCACCTCCACGTCACGGAGGCCGTTGGCTTCACAGCTGCGCCTGCAGTTCTCCAGGCACTGTGGAGTCGTAGCGTTGTCTGACAGGATCACCTTTGCACCGCACTTCCCCGCCACCACACCTGGCAGACTCACACCTGCACCAATCTGTGGAGAGAGACCTCGCAATGTCCACAGTTCCGTTGTTGTTAAATATTTTTCTAATTGTAACAATTAAAACCTGCTTCCTATCACCTCCAGTACTGTCTTGTCTCTCAGCTCTTCTCTTCGTGCCCACAGAAACCGTGCCAGCACCACCGCACAAGGCCACACATACATGCCATAGTGTGGGTCGAGTACCTGAAAATGACTGCAAGTTAACCACGAAATAGTGTCTGAAAACAAAACATCACTAACATATTTAACATTTTAAGGATGTCTTGCAATTCAAATCAAATTATAATAGCTTTATTGGCGTGCATGTATAACAACAATATTGCCAAAGCATCATACAAACTACACAAGAACAATCAAATGTCTTGCATTTCATACCACTAAATGTAAGAGAGTGGTTCAAGACATTAGAAAGTTTACAAAGAGTGGATGTCTTCTAAAGATCTGCATCCATATCATCCATCATGCACCACGTTGTTTGGTTTAATTTTAGCTTTTGGAGTTGGATTATGTTGCTCGTGAGGTTGTTCTGACTGGGCGATGAATGGAGGCAATCCAGTTATATTTGTCGAAATTTATTTTAAACAAAAACACCTTGTATAACTGGATGTAAGCCGAATTAATGGGAGGACCCTAACATATCGTATAACACCTTGCACGTTCTTCTAACGGCTGCATACCATTTATATACACATGATTAAGTTAAATTCACATTTTCAGGCGTTAGCCCCTTGATTTTATGAAGTTCCAGCGCAACACTTAACCCAGAAAACAGCTCATTTACATAAAAAGTAAGTAAATTTCACACAGGTGCATATAAACAATTACTGCAACGTTACATGAAGTATAATAATGTTAATTACTGAATCCAGACAGACCTCTGGTATGCAGACAGACAGTGACTCCTCTGTGTCTTTCTTGCTTTCTTCAAACGTGAAAACTTTGTAAGCTATTCTAGGTGTTTCGGTTCCACTGTCGTCCATTTTGCGGGTTAATAAAATCGTCTGACATTACATAATTAAATCGCCCGCTATTATTCTAATGAGAAATTCACATTAAAAAACTTTATCGACATTTTTTATTGATATTATATCACTAGCAGAACGCGTACGTCTATTTCCGCATCGACCCAAACACAACGCCTTAACAGCCAATCAAATCTACGTAAATGCCCGGCGGGAAGGCTTCTGCTACATTACATCCAATCAACGATTTGCCTTTGAGGGCGCTGTGGCCAATCAGCTTTGTATTCCAGCAACAGAGGCGGGCGCTGTAGCTGTCAATCAATTGCACAAGCATTGTGTCCCCCTGCCAGCCAGTTAGCTTCTCTTGTTGTCTGTTAACGAAACTGTACCGTCGAGGCAGATTTTAAAAGTGATCTCACATTTGTTGGTAAAGATCTGAGGACGGGTTCTACACATTACCCGCCTATTTTGGGCTTATTATCTTAAGCAAATAAATAAAGCGAGGCTGTCTGAGCAGCGTAGCTAGCCCGGTGCAGGCTAGTGAATGCGTCTCTGTGGTAGCTCCAGGTTAGCTCGATAGCTAGCTGAGCAGCGACAACACTCTTTTAAAAGCCAGGAGGAGGAATGAACCATAAGAGTAAGAAGAGGATTAAAGAGGCGAAACGGAGCGCCAGACCCGAACTGAAAGACTCATTAGACTGGACTAAACACGGTTATCATGAGACTTTCGACCTGTCGCACCTCACCGTAAAGGTAACTGTCAATGTAGCATCCTGAGTTAGGCTAACGTTAGCTCGCTAGCCGCAGCTCGCTGCAGGAGTGCAGCTTGTCACGTAGACACCGAGCCGGTGTTTCACCACAGTGTGTCACGCCATTACTTTAATTTCAGGCCCCGAGACCTTTGTACTACTTTATTTTAATACTTTAACTTCTTTTCAGACACGCAAGTCCATATCGGTACAAGAATATTACCAAACCTGTAATGCCAAAGTATTCCATTAGTTACTAGTAACGTTAATTAAATGCACATTTTACCTTTAAAATCTATTTAACATTTATTCCTTAAAACTCTATTTAAAAATGACTTGTAGCTATTCCTGCTTTATAAGTAAGAATTGATTAGATAACGTTACAAGTACCTAATTTGTAGTTACTAGTAACTAACTGCACATTCTGGCCTTTGAAATCTAAGGTGCTCCTTAGTTCAGATACAGATAGTAACTATTCCAAAAGTTACTAGTAACATTTTCATTCTTCTTTTTTGGGGTTACTAGTCATTCATTAATGACTTGTTGTTGATAGTAGTTTGTTTCTTACTAGTAAGAAACGAATAGTTACTAATAACAATAAAATAAGCACTAGTAGCTAAATAATAGTGACTAGTAAATGATATCTGAACTGCAGAGCCCCATAGATTTCAATGGCCAAAATGTGCAGTTAGTTACTAATAACAAAAAATAGGTACCATTAACTAATACATAAGTACTAGTAGCTTTTAAGGGATAAATGTCAACGCTTGCCATACACAGATATGATGGATTGGATAGTTATGTTTAAATTTATGCACATTTCTTTTGATCCAACATCTATTTTTCACTGTAGGTAAAGCTATGTTTCTGACATTATGTTGTTTGAATATGCTGTGCAATATATACCCAGATATTTTATATAAAGATATGCTGGAAATGTATTGTCTCAAAGAAGTGAAGGACAAAATAAAAAAAACATTAAGTAGCAATGTTATTCAAATAAAAAGTAAAGTGTGTAAATGTAATTGTCCACGTTTTAGTACATCAGCTTCTTTATTCCAAAGTATAAAGTCAATCAAATTCAGTCTTAAACACATGCACATGTAGGACGGTAACATGTTGTCTTCTAATACTGGACATTTGCACTGTGGTACGTGCACACACCAGTTACACTTGTGTCAGCAGGATGTAGTAAATAATTTGTGCGCTGCAGGCAGTTTTAAATGTAGTAAATCTCCACTTATTAAATCTTGTAAGTACTGTAGGCTGAGATTGAACTTGAAGGACATGTTCACAGTGATGGGGGACAAAAACCGTCCTTGTTTGTGGAAAGTGGATTTGATTGGACAGTTTTGGTCCCTAATTACTGTGAACATGTCCTTGTACTGACTATTGTTCTAAGGCAGACAGAAAAATTCTGAACCAACAGTGCTCGCTGTGAGATTATTTCCGCTAGTAGCAGGGGTGTAGTAAACAGCCACAAAACAACCAAATGAAGAGCTGCAGAGTTATTTAAAGGATATAATAATAGGACAAGCGAGTGTGCCTCAACATGGCATTCCTCAACACAAACACACACCCTTTGTGTCCTGATACCACTCCCAGTTGGTGCCTGTTATAATATTTAATCATTTCAGAAAGACTAGAAAGGTATTTTACACTTACAGCTGTTGTTGGCCCAACACTTTAGATCACTTCAGATTAAGAAATATATAGTCACAGGTCGGGAAACAGGTTGAACATCTTATTCTAACATTACGTGTGAGTGACAGAATATTTTGTTATCCAGATAGACAGAAGAGTATTTACGCCTTCAGACCCATACTCTGTGTAACACTGTACTGATGCATCACGCTGTGTTACAGGACAGCGTTGAGCGTGTGGACGCCCTCCGAGTCACCCCTGAAGAGTTCATCCAGCGCTTCGAGCGGCCCTACAAGCCTGTCGTCCTGCTGAACTGCCAGGAGACCTGGCCCGCTCGGGAAAAATGGACTCTGGAACGCCTCAAACGCAAATATCGAAACCAGAAGTTCAAGTGCGGGGAGGACAACGACGGATACTCCGTGAAGATGAAGATGAAGTACTACATGGAGTACCTGGAGAGCACCAGGGACGACAGCCCGCTCTACATCTTCGACAGCAGCTACGGGGAACACGCTAAGCGGCGAAAGCTGCTGGAGGACTACGAGGTGCCCGTCTTCTTCAGGGACGACCTGTTCCAGTTTGCAGGAGAGAAGCGCCGACCGCCGTACAGGTTCGTTTATTTAACTTTTCGGCTTTAGACCTATGGAAGCGCAGTCTCAGTCCTGCCGGCCGCGTTGCACTCATCCACTGGCGGTGGCAAGAATATGCTCCAACGTGGCGGCAAAGGTGAAGAAGAGGCTGTTGAACATGGATGGAAACAATGCCGGATTTAAAAATGAGTAAACAAAATGTGTTCAAAAGGATACTGATTACTTTCTCAACTAATCGAGTCATCGTCTAGTGTAGAAAATCACAAAATAGTGAAAATGTTCATCTCAGTTTCCCAGAGCTGAAGGTGACGTCTTCGTGTGTTTTTTTTGTCCAACCAGCAGTCAAAACGTTAAGATATAAAGCAGCGCATCATCACATTAGAGAGAAATTAGTGGAATATTTGGATATTAATGCGTGATTGTGGTTTATTAGATATTACATTTATCAGATTAGCCAAAAATAGATAAATAATCACACATATCAAGTTATAAAATTATATAGATGTGATAGAAAATTTTAAATCACCCTCAACTAATAACTATCATTGAATGAAGCGATAATGATCATGTTTTATAATTTCGCTTCCTGTGCTGAACTCTTTTCTTAGGTTGATGTTTTAAGTTAATTTAAAAACACGTTCCCTTTGACTTGCAATTGGCTGCTATTATAGTCTGAAGGTTGTTTTTGAGACAATTATTAATTTTGTGTGTGGTCTTTAATCCATCAGTTCCAGATACTTTAAAGAGTTACAGGAATGAAACCCAGAAAGTCTCCTTTGAACTTTCATGTAATCATTTGGATCAGTAGAACCGTGAAGATAAAGATAAATGAGTCGAATAACGAATTCAAAACGATGGTAATCTGCCCACACGAGTAAACAGCAACACAGAATCAGGATGTTCTTAGCTTCATTAAGTCAGTCAGCAAATTAAGTTTTGTTTCTCTTCTCTGCTTTTTTAAACTGTCAGTAAGCTGACAACATTGTTTCTTTGTTGTTCTGCCATTTATCCCTTTGTTTCACTACATGTGATCTTCATAATAACAAGCAGAGAAATGAGAAGTTCAGTGGCTTTAAATCAGCGTTTTTGCTGTGGTGAAACATAAATATTGTTGATCAAATAATCACTGACTGTCAACAAATCAGAGTTTGCATGGTGACGTTTCAGTGACACCTGATGTTATCCTCTCCTCACAGATGGTTTGTAATGGGTCCGGCCCGATCCGGCACCGGCATCCACATCGACCCGCTGGGCACCAGCGCCTGGAACGCCCTGGTTCAAGGGCACAAGAGGTGGTGTCTGTTCCCCACCAACACGCCCCGCGAGCTGATCAAGGTGACCAGAGAGGAGGGAGGAAACCAGCAGGACGAGGCAATCACCTGGTTCAACGTGGTTTATCCCCGAACTCAGCAGCCGAACTGGCCTCCAGAGTTCACGCCACTGGAGATCCTCCAAAAACCTGGGGAGACGGTTTTTGTGCCTGGTCAGTGAAGAAACATTGTTTTCTAATGTTTTATTTCCATCCTTTTAAATAATTAGTCTGGAGAAATACTGTTTGTTTCTTCTTGTCAACAAATCTCATGAAATCACCAAGTAATAAATCAATCCAGCTTACAGGTAGGGACGTCCCAGTAGAACCTCTTGGCCTTTAATATTTAATATCTGCAGAGTCTGATTGATTTATTACCTAAACATTGATTAAATATGTGTCTGACACAGTTGCAGCTACTAAATCTGACGCCTAGTTTTCCATAAGCTATTTGGTCCAAATACCAAAGGGCCTGATTAAAAACTATCAAGGTAATCAGTTTAAATTATTGATCTGATAAGAATGAAAGTTTAACTGGAACATGTGACTCCTGAAACTGAATGACATCATCAAGACGTCTCTCAGAAACCTTGTGTACAGCACGGTTACAGAGTGGAGCTTCTTCCCTCACACAGTAAAGAGGTCTTTACCAGAGTTCACAAACAGGCAAGAGAAGGACGGAGGAGGAGAAGGACGGAGGAGGAGAAGTGCAGTGGAGAGCGGAGGAGGAGAAGGACGGAGGAGGAGAAGGACGGAGGAGGAGAAGCGCAGAAGCGCAGTGGAGAGCGGAGGAGGAGAAGGACGGAGGAGGAGAAGCGTGGAGGAGAAGCGCAGAAGAGCGCGGTGGAGGAGAAGCGCAGAAGAGCGCGGAGGAGGAGAAGCGCAGAAGAGCGCGGTGGAGGAGAAGCGCGGAGGAGGAGAAGCGCAGAAGAGCGCGGTGGAGGAGAAGCGCGGAGGAGGAGAAGCGCAGAAGAGCGCGGTGGAGGAGAAGCGCGGAGGAGGAGAAGCGCAGAAGAGCGCGGTGGAGGAGAAGCGCGGAGGAGGAGAAGCGCAGAAGAGCGCGGTGGAGGAGAAGCACGGAGGAGGAGAAGCGCAGAAGAGCGCGGTGGAGGAGAAGCGCGGAGGAGGAGAAGCGCAGAAGAGCGCGGTGGAGGAGAAGCGCGGAGGAGGAGAAGCGCAGAAGAGCGCGGAGGAGGAGAAGCGTGGAGGAGAAGCGCGGAGGAGGAGAAGCGCAGAAGAGCGCGGTGGAGGAGAAGCGCAGAAGAGCGCGGTGGAGGAGAAGCGCGGAGGAGGAGAAGCGCAGAAGAGCGCGGTGGAGGAGAAGCGCGGAGGAGGAGAAGCGCGGAGGAGGAGAAGCGCAGAAGAGCGCGGTGGAGGAGAAGCGCGGAGGAGGAGAAGCGCAGAAGAGCGCGGTGGAGGAGAAGCGCGGAGGAGGAGAAGCGCAGAAGAGCGCGGTGGAGGAGAAGCGCGGTGGAGGAGAAGCGCAGAAGAGCGCGGAGGAGGAGAAGCGCGGAGGAGGAGAAGCGCAGAAGAGCGCGGTGGAGGAGAAGCGCGGAGGAGGAGAAGCGCAGAAGAGCGCGGTGGAGGAGAAGCGCGGAGGAGGAGGAGCGCGGTGGAGGAGAAGCGCGGAGGAGGAGAAGCGCGGAGGAGAAGCGCGGAGGAGGAGAAGCGCGGAGGAGGAGAAGCGCAGAAGAGCGCGGTGGAGGAGAAGCGCGGAGGAGGAGAAGCGCAGAAGAGCGCGGTGGAGGAGAAGCGCGGAGGAGGAGAAGCGCAGAAGAGCGCGGTGGAGGAGAAGCGCGGAGGAGGAGAAGCGCAGAAGAGCGCGGTGGAGGAGAAGCACGGAGGAGGAGAAGCGCGGAGGAGAAGCGCAGAAGAGCGCGGTGGAGGAGAAGCGCGGAGGAGAAGCGCAGAAGAGCGCGGTGGAGGAGAAGCGCGGAGGAGGAGAAGCGCAGAAGAGCGCGGAGGAGGAGAAGCACGGAGGAGAAGCGCAGAAGAGCGCGGAGGAGGAGAAGCACGGAGGAGAAGCGCAGAAGAGCGCGGAGGAGGAGAAGCACGGAGGAGAAGCGCAGAAGAGCGCGGCGGAGGAGGAGAGGAGGAGAAGCGCAGAAGAGCGCGGCGGAGGAGAGGAGGAGAAGCGAGGAGGAGAAGCGCAGAAGAGCGCGGTGGAGGAGAAGCGCGGTGGAGGAGAGCTCACAGCTCAGAACATCAGAGTTTGTGGGATTTGTTGATAAACAGCAGCCAAAAACTGCAGTTCATCCACACGAGGCTCTAAAAGCAAGTCAGTCCCTGCAGACCTCCATGTTTAAATGGCCAACTTTACCGCAGAAATGTTTACAGCCTGCAAAAACAGCTGCCGTGTTATCTGTAAATCACGGCTGGTGCTCCGTTTGAGCAGAAACCAAACCGCCTCCCTGTTTTATTCTTTGAACATCCGTAGACGCCCTGCAGTGACCCGAGAGCTGTGTCGACAGTTTAAACTGTGAAACCAGTGCGACCTAAATCCACCTAATTCTAAATCTGTCTGTCTGATGGTGATGAGGGTGGATTACACCCTGCAGATTTAGACCTCACCTGTCTGACTGTGTAGATTAAACCACAGACACAACACGAACCCGTCAGGAGGACGTGACTTTGATATATGCAGATAATTTGACACGCACAATTTTCACACTCAGACGGCAGTTAGAATTTGAATCGTGCAACAACTGAGATGTTGTTGAAACACATTTAATTAACATTTGATCTTACTGTTCGTTTAATCTACTTTTATTTGTTTGTTTCGCGAATATTGTCTTTTAATCTTTAGTCTGCTTTCCAAGAAGATTTTTTGTTCGTATGTTTCAGTTTTCTAGTTCTTTTGTTCTTATTTTCTATTCTCTTAATTCTACTTAGATTTACATACAATTAACAAACATGGGGCTGTTGTAAAACTTCTGACCGGTAGTGTGTTTTTATAAATATATCAGCATGTTGTCATTTGACAAAAACAAACAGTCTTATAACAACTATGTCAAAATACAAGATTTAGGAGCAGTGCATTGTTAGACGACGAGTAAAGCAAAGCAGCGGCGAGTTTTTGTTTGTTCTGATGTTCTTTCTGGTGTTAATGGTCACTAGCTGTGTGTCCGCAGGCGGGTGGTGGCACGTGGTTCTCAACCTGGACACGACAATCGCCGTCACTCAGAACTTTGCCAGCTCGACCAACTTCCCCATCGTGTGGCACAAAACTGTCCGGGGACGACCCAAACTCTCCAGGAAGTGGTACCGGTAAGGGTTCAACGCCGCCACGTCAGAAACGCACCAGAAATTAGACTTGTCCCGGGACGTCCGCAGGTCCCAGGAGTGCAGGAAAAATCTGAGCTGATGTAAACTGAATTTAAGGCATGAAGAGGTCTGTGCTTTTATTATGTAACAAGCAGTCGAAGCACAAGAAGCTTCTCTAAACCTTCTTAACTGCTTAGTCATTAATTTTGTCCCAACGCAGGACAAGAGTGTTCTGCTAAACTGGGACGCTTCAGGCTTCAGTAAACCATTTATTCATTATTATTATTATTAAAGAAGAAATCCCCAATTGTTTTTAACATACAGACTGAGATGTAAAACGTCTGCATCACATCTCATTCAGATTCATAATCCAGTCGATTTATTCTTCGATCTATTAGTTCCAGATTTAAATCCTCAGCTTGAGAGGGGCTGTACCAGACCATACTGGAAATGTGAATGATTTTTCTTCTTTGGTGGGAGGAGCCTCTTGTATTTGGATTTTCTATTTCTTAAAAAAAAAAAATCATTTTTATTTCAGCACAAAGAAGAAACAACAGGCCGTATAAAAGGATTGAGTGTTTTTTTTCTTGTTTGTGTGTGCGTTTTGTGCCACTTTCCCAATTCATTTTTAAAACTTTCCAAAAGTCAATCAAAAATATCCAGTATAGAGAAAAATACAGAAGTATTATGAGCCAGTGATGAAGACTTAACATAGCGTGGGAGAACACGTCAAATGCCAACACCAAATCTGAAGGATCAAATCTTTTGGTCCCTTTTATGTCTTCACTCTAGTGCCTGTAGGTTTTCCCCTTAGGTCATCTTTGGCCTTAACCTCGAACAACTAATCTGTCTGATGTTTAGACTCCAGTGCTTCGTCATATTGGAATCTCTCACTATCTATGAGTTGTCCTCTAATCTGTGCAGCCAGCGATTTCTTGTAAACATTCTTGTAAGATTCCCAGAGAACACTGATACCTGCTAGACTGACGCCTGAGCTGCTGTCTCTAACTAATCAGTCTGACTGTTGTCTCCCTAACAAGGACAGTTACATGTGAGAAATACTTAGAGCTAGAAGGTCAGAAAACGCTTATGGGGTCAGCTAAATTACTCTTTCAACCTTCCCTGTTCAATCCCTTAAGAAATATTCTCAACACTACTGGAATGAAATGCAACACAAGTTTTATGTTCTAGCTCGACTGGTGTTTGGATAAATCCGATATTCTTAAATCTTTTCAGAAACGCGTAACAAAGAAAGATTGTCCCTGAGGGCCCGTGTCCACCAAAGCGTTTTTTTTTTCTGACGCCAGCGCATTTATTTTCAATTCACTGCAATGGGAGCGGCGCGTTTTTACAAGCTGGTTAAAAACGCCGGCAGCGTGATGAGGCGCTGAGCGTTTTTTTTCCCGGTCGCCGAGAGTTGAAAAAGGTTCTGCGCTCGTCACTGTGACTTTTTACTCAGCTGTCCAATCACAGTAGAGGAAGGGCGGGACAAACGCCACACCGTAGCAACGGTTACTACCCTGGAACCGGCCCGCCAGCGCTCCCTGCTGGGCGTTTTCAGCTGGCTTTGGTGGACACGGGCCCTAACATGTGTTATGCGTAGTTGTGAGACCTCACAAGGAGTTATTCTAATAACATAATGCAGTTTATAAATATTCCTTTAAAAAAGTACAACAAAATATTACAAGTAAGTGTCAAATGTATAAAAAACTGTAATATTATTACTTTTCCCAGTAACTAGAAGTGTAATGGATTATTAATCCAAGTAACGCTTGGATTTTACCAGAACGCACCATCTCTGATGTGACTGACGGCAGGTCAGCAGCAGTTTAGTGGTGAAAGTTAATATAGTTATGTAACGAGTAACCTAACTGAATACTTTTAATACGCAGTAGTAATTAATAATACAATAATAAAATCAGATTCCACATAAATTCCTCGTATGTGTACACGTACCTGGCAAATAAAGCTGATTCTGATTTAAAGTAACATTAGGACTTTTTTTAAGGTCCAACAGTCCAAGAAACTTTCCCAACAATGACTGTAGTACGTTGAACAAAAGTACAACAGAATAAAGTTTATCTAAAGTTTTGATAAATAAGAATCAAGTGTTTAAAACTACAGAAATTTATTTTAAATATTATGCAACAACAACACTCATAACATGATCAAAGAATCCGTCTCTACGTTTCTTTAATCCTTTCAACTCTGCAATACAAATGGTCCGCCAGTTCCTACTCTGGTATTTCTGCCTATTATGATGTCATTTCTTGGAGTATCTTCAAATACTTCATATCCATAAAATCTGTACCACCTCAGCTAAAAGGTTATGTAAGTCAATAAACCATAATAATTGAAGAAAGTATTGAAAATTTGTGATTAAATAAAAAAAAATACAAAAATCGGGAATGTTTTCTCATAAAATTCTACAAAATAAACACAAAACATATTGATCCAAAATATTTCTAAATGTAGAGAGATGAACAAAATATTTCGTAACCCTCCACAAGTTATTTGAACTGTGTACTTTTTTTTGTTTTTCTTTTTTTTTTTGGAGATATGGTCATTTTTCTGAATCTTAGTGTTTCTCTCAAAAACCTCTAGCGCCACCAAGCGCTCTCACGCCGTCTTCCACCGCAAGCAACTTAAAGTGATGACGTCATCGCGAGCGGACGACGTGATGGCGCGAAAGACAAAAAACATCAGCAGAAATAATGAATGCTCTAGCTGTTACAGTTTTAATCGATTTAAACAGGATCATGCCAACAGCGCTCCGTTTACAGCTAATAATCATTGATCGGCTGTTGTAAACACAGATACTGTTGCGTACCAATGTTTTATTACTGTCTGTGAATGTTGTAGCGCGTGTAGGTGTGTGTGTGTGTGATGACGCTAGTTAGGCTGAACCCTGACAGGATTTTGTCCTCGTGGTTGTTCCAGTATCTTGAAGCAGGAGAGGCCGGACCTGGCGGCGCTGGCAGACAAAGTGGACCTGCAGGAGTCGACAGGCATCGCGTCGGACAGCTCCAGTGACTCTTCATCATCGTCGTCCTCCAGCTCGTCCGACTCTGATGTATGTGCTAAAACACACACCACGCTCGGGCACACTGAGGTATCAATATCGTTCATACTAATAATACCAAGCTCCCGGGCTCCCCGCTGAGAGGTGTCGACTTCCTGTTCGAGTGTGCAGCCAAACAGATCATCTAAAACTGGACAGACATCTGACAAGATAACTAAACTTCTCTGCTCACTCTGACTGGATCTATCGAGCCCAATTATACTAAATGATCATGTCGACAGCCTGTCGGATCTCACGCATTAAGTCTCAATAATCAAGGTAGTTAATTTATCATTTGTTGTCCCCTCGTGCGGCACAAACTAAACAGATAATTAAATGTGTATTAGAAATATGGTAACACATGAATAAAACAAAATACTGGGCTCCAGGACCCGTGTACTTGACGGCCAGCGGATTTTGAAATGAAAAAAACAAAAGCGTAAAACTGCTTTTGTTTTGATATTAGAAAAAACTTTGTTATCTGATTGTCTTTGATGTGTTTATAGATAGAAATCGGAAAGTAAAATACAACTTCAAGTTGGCTTTCGGGACAGAAGTCCCTGCTCCGAAACAATTAGGGATGCACCGAAATGAAAAATCTTGTCCGAAGCCGAAACCTAATGTAATTAAAAATTTGACGAACAAGTACATTCACATTTTTGGCTTTTGTACCACTGCATAAATTAAACAGTCAAAATGTGCTTTTTCCTCAGTGTTTCCCACAGGATGTGGAGAGACTATGGTGGGGGGGTCCGGGTAAAGTAAATTACATGAGTCCATTTCCAGTCTGGCCCAGTGTGATAAATAATGTTGTACGTGGTTCTCGCACGGCGTAACATGAAGACTTCACAGCCTCTGTTCAGGCAGGACTCTAATCCTGCAGCACTTGTCTTTGTAAAGAGACAAACTGACAGGATAAAGTCTCTAACCTGCCTGTCAGATCGCTCCGGGCCGCTTCACTTACTGTAAAGGCTAGAATACGTGTGCACTCCAAATGTAGGTGCGGCTAGCTTAACCTCCTTCTCACAGACGAGTGACAGAAACTTGATTGTTCGGTCAAATGTCTTTGGTCTTTTGACTTATTAGGCCGAACACCGAAAGCGCTTTTTGTTGCTATTTTCAGATGATTAATTTCGGTGTCCGAACATTCGGTGCATCCCGAGGAAAAAATGTCTATCGTTCCAAAGTGTGAACACGACGCAGCGGCTTTACCCCCACAAGACATCACATAACCTCTGTGTTTTGTTATGAAACCGGCATATTCGACCAAAAACATATTTAAGTCCTTCTCATAAACAACTCCAGACTTCCAGGTAAGCGGCACCTACGATCGCTTCCAGGTCACGAAGAAAGATTCATACACGTGGATCTTAATTTCTGACTTCCATTTATAAGTATATACAAGAAATTGTGATCATGGAGCTGTTTTTTTTCTTCTTTAATTCAAATGAAAATCTGTCTGGTCCCTCCACACTAACTTGGCATCGGTTGCACTGGTGCGTGACATCCCTATATTTTTCATTTGGGTTCAGCGCCACAAAATTTACGTGCACCCGAATGTTTTACAGCACCGTAAATTCCCTCCCAAACACAGTAATGGTTCAGGAAATGACTGTAAACGGGAACATTTGCAGGTAAATGTTTCTTAATTTGAGCACAATCAAAAAACAACCAAAACTTCATTCTGACAGGAAACTTTCTTTAAACCTGCTCTCGACCTGTGAGGAAGAACTGACTCGCTTCTTCAGGAGAGCTCTGAGTCGTTGAGAAGTTCTGCTGAGCCGAAACAAATGAAAAGGTTAAAGTCGTGTGTTCCTGCAGCGGGTGGGACATAAAGTTCTGCTGCTAGTCTCGTCAGTCCAGTCAGAGCTGCCGACAGGTGACAGGTGTCTCTGTAACGTGATACAAGTGTGAACGTGTTGTAACAACATCTGCGCACTTTGTCCGCTCTTCGCAGGCGGAGTCGGGCTCCGAGGGCGACGCCATGTCCCATCGCAGGAAGAAGAGGCGGACCTGCGGCGTGACGGCCAACGGGGACACCAGCAGCCAGGACGACTGCGTCAGCAAAGAGAGGAGCTCGTCGCGGTGACCTCCCGCCTCCGTCCAGCCCCCGCCCACCTCCCGGCGGCGACTCCTCACCAACACTGAAACAGCTGCTTGTAGTCTAGTTTAGGTTGAAGCGAGTTGCAAGTTAAGGAGGATCTGATGGGGGTGCGTGGGCCAGCCGGAGACCTGCCACCACTGTGCTTTTCAACACCAATCGATACGTTTGTCTCTGTAGCTCCTGCAGCGGGAGGACATGAAGGGGAGGACGAAGGGCGGCTCTGGGAACTTTAAAAAGCTGCTTTCTGATGTGACCCTGCTGGGAAACGGCTCTTAAAGGTCGTTAGAAGAGGTGAAAGGTGTAGTTTAAGGTGTTTAAAATGTGTTCCCAGATCTGGACAGGATAACCAGCTCTAGCGGCCACATTTCTGTGCAGTCGCATATATAAAACTAACACTCGGGGCCTCTCGTTTCACAGCGGTGTCGCCTCTTAAAGGCGAGCTCGCACCAGAACAGCAAAATTCATGCACGTGTCCTCACAAAATACTAAAGCTTTGCAGCGCAGTAACTCCTCACAGGGCGTGTTGGTGAGCCTGTAAGCTAACGGCGTCCCTCTTAGCGTGTTAATGTTTCCCTGCACGCTGTCGTTTCCTGCCGGTTTTACACGTCCTGCTGTGAAACTAGAGGCTCCGTCTTTAGGAGTCCTGACCCTCGAAATGAAAAGTCACCCCGCAAGTCGGTTGTTTTCCCCTGAAATAGTTGGAAGTGGCGTCGTCTCTTCTGCCTGCTTTGGTGATTTAACTGTAACGTGTAAACGGGCCTTAAGGAAATTAAACAGTTAAAGGCAGCGGCATTTCAGACAGGCGTGTTACTGTTGCAGGAGGGACAAACTGCGTCCGTAGAGTTTGAGTTCTCAGGTGGAGGAGGAGGAAGTTTCAGCAGCGAGGTCGCCAACGTTTCTGCCATTTTGATGTCGTGCCTGCTTCGTGCCATGTGCTGCAGCCGAGGCGCTGTGAGCTTCTAAATGTGTTGTTTTTTTTTTAGAGTAAATGACAGTAGAGGGCACTACATTGACCAGAATGCACTGCTGCAGTTATATTAGCGTTTCTTCAGGTTCTGGTTGAATAAACAGCTTTGTGTCGGACGAGGAGGCATCAAATGGAGACTGCAGCTGGTTAATATCATCATTGATTAAAACAATAGATGTTTTAGGAACTTTAAAAGCAAACATGGCAACAAAAAAAAAGTGTCTCAAGCTTTTCAAATGTGGCTGTTTTTGTGGTTTTCTTAATCTTCTGACAGTTAACTGAATATCTTTGTGTTTTGGACTTTTGGTCGAACAAAACAAGACGTTTGAAGACGACCTCTCGCGCTTTTGGGAACTTGTGACGGTCATTTCTGTACAGCTTGCTGACGTTTTCAAGACTGGTGATTCCCAACTGCACTACCAGAAGTACCTGTACTCTTATTCCCGGGAGGTAATGTGGAGAGAGGAAAATTAAGTAACCTCCAACCCCAACCTGAGAGAGCTGTAGCACCTGAACACCACCGGCTGAGAGCCACAGAGCATGAAGTCGAGCTATGACCTGAAGAGGAGGTTAAATAAACAGCTGAAAAACTTAAGACACAAAACCTCAACACAGAGAGAAGAATATATTTTAATAATTATTAAATGTTAAAAAACGTCCAGTTTAGAATCAGTTCAGTAAAACTCATTTGAAGCACCTTTACAAACAAACAATCCAGAAAATAATTAATAATTATGATAAGTTGCAACCTTGCTGCCGATTGTTCCAGATGGCATCAGAAAACCTTTTGCTCTGCAGACCGACCAACAGTCCAAAACCCCAAAATAATCAGTCGACTGAGAATTAAAACTGAGGAAAACTCGTCACTTTGGAGAAGCTGGAACCATCAAACATTTGGCTTATTTTGCTTTAAGGAACAAACTTAAATAATGAATCGTTGTTAAAAAGCTTTGTGCAGCTTCTCTCCAGACGAGTGTTGCTTTAGATTAAAGTGCCTATAAAGAAGAAACGTTTGTCGCAGGCCCGCGAGGTGCGTCAGTGTCACCGACTGCTTCTGTGTTTTTATCCGTTGTTTTAAGTCGTGCGAAGGCGCTGCGCTGGTCTCTGAGGTCGGTCACGCGGTGCCTTTCGGTGACGGTCCGTCTCTGCTCGAAGGTTTTCCCTCCCCGCGTCACGAGCGCTGATCTGGGATGAGCTTTTAGGATGGAGACAGATCCGCGTGTGATCAGTTTCACTTTGTTTGATCAATAAAAACCTTTTCTATGAATCAAAACATGTTTGTGTGATCGGTCTTTTATTTTAATCACAAACGAGGTGCGATGCATACATTAAAATAATAATATTACACTAAAGGCCAGTTCATACTTCTGCGCGGACCGTAAGCTCTGTGATTGGTCGGCTGGGTAGCCTCGCAATGACCTCCGAGCCGACAGGAAGTGCCCGGGATTTGAAGTATCTTTTACTAGCGGGTAAACAGCGGCTGTAACACGGTGGATCGATATATTTGACCGTCACTACCCGAGCAAAATGACTGGTTTCACTTTCAGAATGTGATCCACGCTGTCGGTAACATTTGAAAACGTTACACCAGCCGCGCGTTTACAATTTTACCCCCCATTCCCGTTAGCGGAGCACTAAACCGCAAAAGGCCACACAGTGCACGCTGTGGCGCTACTGCCAACTAGCGTTTGGGGGTGTAACTGCAGAATGACGGACACACCTACGCACAAGTATAAATGCGTGGCTACGCAGGAGTATAAATGGGCCTTCACACGCTACTTCCCAAAAATACAGCTACACGTTGCGGCGTCGCAGACCGCAAGAACTGTGACTGGTCGGCTTGGTAGCATCACATTTCCTCCTACGCATTTCTAGCTTAGTTCTCCTTCTACCTCGCCAGTTCAGCCAACTAGTGTTTTGGTGGAGTAACTGCAGAGCGACGCAGACACCAACGCACACGTAGAGCTCGGCGCAGAAGTATACATTGGCCTTAAGACTAGTGTTTGACAGCAGCATGATGATGGCGTTCTGAGAATCGGATGTTGACCCCTGCATTATAAAACATGTCGCTAACATCCACATACACAGTCTGCTCTAAAGAGTCTGAACGTGGTCTGAACGCTGCACGTGTCGTCGTCTTCGGACACAGCGACTCCTCTGACAGATATAAATCCTTTTTGTCCTACAGGTCCTGAGAAGCATTTGCACATCATGTCTGAGCCTGTAGCAGCTGCTGAAACACAGCGCTGCAAACACAAGATGGTCCAGGAGTGTCATTTTGTATTTGAACAAACGAGGTGGGGATTTGTCAGCAGCATTTGTGACCTGTTTTTAAAGCTGCAACTATCAATTAATCTGCTCGTTATTCCATGTCAGTGTTTATATTCTTCATATTACATAATCAAGTGTCAGTTTAACAAATTCAAAGCGCTCCTATAGACGGAGGTTACATACAAACCGCCTTGCTCCTCCAGTTGCACGATCCTGTGTCACCTCCCCACCTTTGGGGAATACTTGCAGCAGCGTACCGGCACATTCTGTCCTTACACCTCCTTTGCTTTGCTGCATCCTCTAATCCTGAAATACAAAAACCTGGGCTCTATGTTGACCTGCAAGAGAAGTTACCATCAGTTTTTCTTTTAATGTTATTCCACAATATTTCCCTCTGAGATGTGACAGGGCTGGGCTTTAAAACAATAATAATAATTATCACAATATAATTTCCCTCAATAACAAATGTTCAATATTTGTTTGATATAATTCATTTGAAATGTGAACAAATCAGCACTTAATTTTTCCATTAAGAGATTTAATTTTTTGACAAACAGGGACTGAAACAAATTTTATTTAATTTTCCCCATTAGTTTTGAATGTTCTGCCTCAGATTTGTGAAGTGATCCGCTGTTTGGCATCAAGGGTTTGTTCTGACCAGAAAGAAAAGTTTAAAACCACAATAAACTCACTCTGTCACTCAGGCTTTAAACCTGAAAGAGATAATAATTTGACATTTATTCTGATAATGATCGATATCGAATGAGGTGAATTGTTTTTTTATCGTGCAGCTGTGATGAAAAGACTCTATTTAGGTAGATTTATTTGTTCAGCACAACAACGTTCATTTAAGGACAATTAAAAAAGAGTTGCACAGAAAACAAAGAAGATAAAACAGGATAGTAAAAAGGTACAAGTAAAAAAGTGTATAAGTACTTGTAACTTTCCCACCACTGGCCAGATTAAACATTTGTGTCCTAAAAAAAAAAAAACTTCAGGCAGCACGTTTATATCCTGTAAGGCCTTTATTTTGAAAGTAATCCGGAAGTGTGATGTCCCCTCAGCAGTCAGCTGTTGGGATGAGAGCAGCTCAGTGTGTGTGTGACTGCAGCCTGATAAACACACACACACGTGCGTGCGCACGCTCCTGAAAACACACTTTAAAATTCTAACATTGAATTAAAAGTGAAATTAAGTCCTCCATCATGGATCTGGACCCGACCGTCATCATCCCCGCGATCCTTTTCACCGTCGTTGCCATTTATTTCGCTTCGTCACTCCTGAGCAAGAAGGCCGACTCCGCCGCCGCCTCTGCCGGGAAGAAGAAGCCCAAAGTCGGCTACGGAGACGACGTCCCCCCGTCCAGAGCTCTGGGAGTCCCGCGAACAGAGACTCCTGCTCCGGCTGTGGAGGTCGTCCCGGTCGCCGAGAAGATCCAGGACTCACAGGTTCAGGTGAGATCGATCCATTCAGTTTTCAATCAGTTAAAATATATATATATATATATATATATATATATATATATATATATATATATATATATATATATATATATATATATATATATATATATATATATATATATATATATTGCAAGTAGATACTTCTAATAAATTAGAAATATCTACTGATATAAATCTAAAAATAAGGGGTGTGGAAATAAGCATGTGACAGAAGTCTAATGAATAAGTATGTTGATAATGTTGGGAGCTGGAATGGATTTAAATCCTTAAAAAATGGGACAGAATAAAACAGAATATTGCAGATTGTTGAAGTATTGGCCCTGTGAAAAACATTTTTCTTATCAGTCTGTCAAAATAAGTTAATTAATTAACCCAGAAAGACATTTTGTGCCAAAGATTTGAAATATCTACTGATATAAATCTAAAAATAAGGGGTGTGGAAATATGCATGTAAAATACACATGTATACATGTAAAATGTACAAATAAATATTCTGTTGAATAGAATATATTAATTTTTTTGTTAATTTGCAATATTCTGGCAATACTTGATCAATATTGTATTTTAAATTATGGATCTGAACAGATTTAACTCCACTCCAGCTCTCAACATTATCAGTACTATTATTAGTTCATCCCACTTCAGTCACATAGATATTTCACACTTTTATTTAAAATGTTTGTTTTCTTTTTATAATATTATTAATTATTTTATTTATAACTTGTTTAGCAACGTGAGCGACTGTAACCAAACAGATTTCCGCTCCCCTCGGATCAATAAAGTATTTCTGATTAGGATATAAAAATGAGGGCGCAACACATTTTACAAACATTTAATTTGCAGCAACCTTCCAAGATGTATTCTGTATTTTTTAGTTTAACTTTTAACAAATGAAAGACTTCTGTAAAATAAGCCAAGATCAGGGCTGAAATGATTAATCGATTAATTCATCTTTCTTTAAGGTTTTGCTGCTTTTCTGCTTTTAAAACTGTCACGCAGGATTTTACTATTTTCTGTCACTTTACACACTAAAAGGATGAATTAATCAAATAATAAAAATAGCCATTATTTGCAGTCCAACATGTGAACACCATCAGGGAACGTTTGAATGGGTTTATTCATTTCAATTGAACTTTGTTGTGTTTTTCTTAATCTTAACTTAAAGTCCACTTACTGGCTTTTTTCAGGAGCATTCTGCAGCAGCTCATGGTCTTCATCAGAGACTGGAGTTTGTTTTGAAAAAGCCACACTGGCTCATTATTAAAGAAGCATTTAAATATTGTGCCTACACTTTATTAATAATTAAGCTTTATTAGATGGTTGCATGGATCAGCACTGACTGTGGATCAGGCCTGTTGTGGGGACACAGTGTTTTGCTATTGATCCAGTCAGATCGATCATTATGGCTGCTTCACATCCCACCAGCACGTTCATTGGCTTTATTGGATGTCCCTGATTGGACAATTTGGGCCACCAGCATCAACGATACGACTCAGATTCACTTCCTGCAGTTTGTTTGCTGTTTCATCACCTCAGCTGAGATTCATACATGTGTGTAAATGTCTTATTGATCCTCAGTTAATGCTGTTAATAATTTATTAAATAATATTAAACGATAATTTTTGCATTTTTAAACCTCGGCCATATTTCCACATATTGTTATTGAAATAACTCGTAGGTGCAGAAAGTTTTGAATATGTGCAGTAGATGTTTCAGCCGGCAACCGTATTCCTTCCTGTCCTTTTAGGGACTCCAGGTGACCCCCTTTGTTGTTAACAGGAAACTGAAGTCTCGCTCTGAAATCTCGTGAGAGGCGAGTTGTTGCTCGAAGACGGCGGTGGAATCAGAGGAGAGGAGTTTGTTGTGAACGTAGAGGAGCTGCTAGCAAGACGTCATTTCCTAACTTTGCTCCAATAAAACAAACTCCTCTCTCCACCTCTGTCTCACGTTTCCATAGACGTCTTCCTGCAACAACTCACCCGCTAATGTTAAACTACCAGCTTCAACCAAGCAGGAACCTCCGGGTCTGAACAGTGAAGCACATTTAAACCTGCGTCCTCCCCAGCGGCCAGCAGGGGGCGACTCCAGCAGCTGCAGAAAGAAGTGTGATTGTATAGAAGTCTATGAGAAAATGTTTCTACTTCTCAGCTGATTTATTCCCTCAGTAAACACTTTCCTGATGAGTTTATGGTCTCAGTCGCTAGTTTCAAGTCTTCTTCATCACGGCATGATGTTCATTTAGTAAATTATGGTCCCGTTTAGAGGAACAGAGACCAGGAAGCAGGGGAGGCTTTAGGGCGGGGCTACAAGGTGATTGACATTAGATAAGTTTTTCACATGTGGCCCTAATCCTCTTCCGTACACCGCTAACGCTGACAGAGCTAACGTTCAGATAAGGTCGAGAACTGATTTACTGCTGGAGGAGTTTAAGTTTCGCTGAGTTGTAAAGTCAGAGACAATATTATTTGTTCTTTAATCTGTTCTACCCGAGCAGATGTTCTCAGCATGTGGACCAACATGACATGGTGCTCGACTCACCTGCATCATGTAGCTGAGTTAAAATCAATAAAACCTGCAGACTGAATATCAGAAAATCAGTTAACAAATGTTTTGACACTCGATTAAGTGTTTCAACTTGTCTAAAGGTCAGAGCACCATCATTTTAAGTGACGCCATTATTTATTTTATTTTCAAGTGCAACAACAATTTTTATTTGTTGATTAATCTGCCGATTATTTTTTTGATGAATTGACTGACGCTGTACGCAGGATAAGCGGTTGATGATGGATGGAATTGACTGTAAAATGCTAGAAAAACTGGAACTAAGAAGTGTTGCCTGATTATGCCGTATTAGTTGTTGATTCATTTTCAGTCAGTTATTATGATTTAAATTATGTTTATTTAGTTCATTGCTCAATTTTCTCAGTAGATTTGGCAGTAATTTCAGGCCACGTCCGATGTGTTTTGTCATTTTGAGTTTTGGTTGCCAATTAAGTTCCTTGAAATTTGCATCCCCAGTTTGAGGTTTATCTTTACTCTTTCACCATAAATTAATGCTTCACTGTGTTTAATGGCGTCCGAATATCGTCGGCATCTTTTCCTCGTACATCCGCTACATCACTGGATTTGCTTGGGCACACAGTGACGGGCCTTATCAACTGTTTTGAGGAGCGTGGAGACGAAAACCGTCCACAGCTGACGTCCTGTGTTCGCCCTCCTGAAGCATTTGAATGTCCGCTGATGTTACTGTGGTTATGAGCAGACATGCAAATCAGGTATGAGGCTGTTAGCGGCAGCACAGAAGCCTCTTTCTGGACAGTTAGTCTTCAGAGGTAATTCAGCACGTTGTTCCCCGTTTGTTGGATCTTTTTCCACCTTTAAAAAGCCCAGAGAATTTGCCCACCGCTGCTGTAACATGGGCTATATTTGGTGGCCAACATGAATCCTATATTTACACCTGGTGGTGGTGTCACATGTCTGAAATGGAGAGAGGTGGAGGTGGGCGTGACGCCTTCATATAGCTCCATGTGATGTTTGTCAAGTCTGTTCTGTGTCATTTCATCCTGCTGAGTGCTCCACTGGCAGAAGTGGAGGGTGGTACCAACAGAACCATGCCATTCTGTCGGCACCCCTCTGTTCTGGTTCTTCACGCTGACTTAAAGGTGCAGCTAGAAACACTGCAGTCCGTTGATTGGTCGACGGCATCGTCACTTTCAAATGCGACGTAGAGACAGAGACTCTAAACCAGGAGAGGCCAAACTTTTTTGATTGCAAACCATATACAGAATAGGGCTGGGCACGTTAACGCGTTATTAAGGCATTAATTAACGTCGATAATTACTTTATCGCACGTTAACGCAGTTTTTAAGTCTGTTGCTCACTGGGGGGTGTTGATCAGCCTGGAAATCAGCCACCCAAACAAGCAGCGGAGGGAGGCTTTAGATCAAACTGTAGGCAGAGCTGATAAAATATGGATCATGATTCTGTTACTTGTTTAATTGTTTAATCGCAGGTGCTGTTGACTTCCCTTCACTGTTACAACTAATGTTCTACAAACTGCTATCTGCTTTACCGGAGGGGAACGTAGCAAACATGTGAAATACCCCCCCAGCGGGTTTTATTTTTATTTTTAGAAAGTTTAAAGAGACCCATTATTCTGCTTTTCCAGACCTAAATTGTTGTTCTGTGACTCCTATATGGCAGCTTTGCATGATTCAAAGTTCAAAAAACGTATTTTCTGTCTTATACTGTCTCTTCATGTAGGCCTTCATTTCAGCCTCTGTCTGAAACAAGCTGTAGGTGCTCCTGTCTCTTTAAGGCCCCCCTCTCTCTTCTGATTGGCCAAGACCTGAAGCAGGCTGTTGTTGTCGCTGGGCGGGACAGGCAGACTGAGCCGTTGCTGGGCCGTTGCTATGGGAACACATGTCCCTATGTGGAGCACCGGCTCCGTCTGGCTCCGTGTTACGTATAACGGAGCCCTTTGTGGCATGTTTAACATGAACATCCAACATTAAAACATTGTAGAAAAGTCATAAAATGTGGAAAAGCACAATAGGTCTCCTTTAAAAATATGTGACTTTTACGGGAAAATACGTACATGGGAGGACAGCGGGATAGAACGGGAGAATCCGGGGGGGAAAACAGGAGTTTTGACGGGTACGGTCTCAACTCTAGATTGTCGTGGTTGTGATTCACAAATAAACTAGGCCAGATTTCTACATATGAGAGCTGCTCCACCCCAGAGATGTTTTATAGAGGAGACACGCCACCCAATCACATCCTCAATACAACTCTATGGGGAAAGCCCGTAACGGCAAAGATGGCGGTTATCCCGCCCCTCCCGCTAGAAAACCAATTACTGCTTTTAACAGCCAAAGCAGGAAACATATTTCAGCCAATCTCCTTCTACTGTGCATGAAGTATAACCATTGAAGTATAACCGGTCGGGAGAGACGCTTATTAAACTTTATTTTGGGGCAAAGTTGTCAAACTTTTTCAGCAATTTTTATCAGATTTTAATGCTGATTCTATTCATGTAGTTTTTATGTCCCGGTGTCCAGTAAAAGTGCAGATCTGGCTCTCTGCCCATTCATTCAGATAGAAGTCTGGTCTTGTTAGCCCGAAATAGCTGCCCGGAGGCGTTGCCAAGATGGCTGCCTAGTGGCATGACTCCATCCTAATGCCATCTCTCCCGATCAGACCCGGTCTTCTACAAAGCAAAGCCCACGTAGTTTCCTGGTCACCACCTCGACATGCAGCTAAACATCGTCTTTGCATGTGTGCACACCGTCTCAATGTACATATCAACTGTCTGTCCACAGGCTTCCAGATACTTTCTGACACAAGCTGTTTGTCTTTTGTCGTGCTGACTGAGCCGGTTCCACGTCTATCAGAGACTAACTTTGTCTACAAGGAAACGAATCAGATTCCTACATCTGGAGTTCCCTTAGCCACTGTATTAAATATTATCACCTTGTGTGTGGACCTCGCAGTATTCTGTATGCCATAGATCTCAAATGTCCTGTTGGTCTGAGCCAAATATAAAGCAGCCCTTTGAGCTTCCCTCTGCTGTGAAAGTATCATGGGCATAAATCTTGTGGCTGAGCGTTACAGAGCGGCTAAAACTTTCCGACCACGCCCTCCTCTTCCACTGATAACGTTATCCAACACACTGAGAGGCTGCCGTCGCTGTCTGTATCACGCAGCAGCAGCAGCAGCAGCAGCAGAGCATGATGGTCCGTTTTACAGTTTCTCTTGTGTAAACGTCAGCATAAAGGAGGTCTCTGTGTTTGTGAGCCTGCAGAGCTGAAACACAGCGAGGCTTGTTGTTTTGGCCTCTGCCTGTTATGACTGAAGCTTTGTGGGAACAGTTAGACAAACTATTTCTATTTCACTTTATTAGGGGTCCAAGCCCGGGCGCCACGCATGCAAAGCAGCGTGGATCCCGGTACCAGCTGGCTAAACTGTAAATGTGATGTAAGTGATATTCACAGGGCTGGCATAGACTGCTGCAGACACCTGAAACTCAAAGAAATTACACATCAACCTGCAGATTTTACAAAATGTGCAAAACCTGCTTTTTCAAGTCCTCCCAGGTGATGAGTCTGCTCTGATCTGCACAAAACTTTGCGTGTAGAATCTGTCAGGATCAAACTTGATTAAAAGAATTATGATGAAATATGAAAGCCCAAGTTGTCAGACTGCAGGTCTAGTTTCATTTGAAACTTAAACTGAATTCAAAGTCAGACAGATGATCCACTCTCAGAGCTCCCTTGTAATGTAATATAAAGATATAAGATAAATTACTCCTCGTCACCAAATCTAATGTTCAGACTCAAGCCAGCGGTGAACGTCTCTCCTAACGAGTCCTGTGCGTCTCACAGCCTGATCTCTCCTCTTCCTCTGAAACATAGAAACTATTACAACCCATCAGTGAGCCTCACTGCTGCACCGGGTGACATGTTCCTTCATCACCATGAACACTGTAGTTTATTCTGACTCAGTCCCACAATCACCGTCCTGCTGCCCCAAACACTCACTACAGCGAGCACCTGTTATTTCTATGAATTTTTGACAGTAAATCTGTTCTGAGTCGTGTGAGGCTGCAGCGAAGCAACAGCAACTTAAAGCTTTAGGCCAGTTTCAACCTTTTCACTGCAGTTTTGCTTGTAACAGAGTATTTTACAGTGAGGTATTAGTACTTTTACTGAAGTAAACATTTAACTGCAGGACCTTTGCTTGTAACGGAGTATTTTTACTGTGTGGTATTACATTACATTTATTCATTTAGCTGACGCTTTTATCCAAAGCGACGCACGCCTCTGGAGCCTCAGGAACATATTGGAGGATGTGTCACAGTGAGGAATTGAACCCTGGTCTCTCACACCAAAGGAAGGTGTCTTATCCACTGCTCCATCACCACCCGTGTTAGTACTTTTACTGAAGTAAAGGATCTGAGTACTTCCTCCACCTCTGGATTCTACTCTGTAGGTTCTGTTGGACGATCCAGGGACCAGCTTCTCCTTTCCGCCCCGCAGTGTTTCCATGTTTCAGTACTGTGCTGCAGCGGCTCCGTGTTTCGCTGCCATCTGAGCCGGAGCCCAATCTGGCTCCTGACATTTATGTGCTTAGCATGTTGTACTGCTCCGTCTTCTAAAGTTACTGTTGCTGCAGCTCCACCTCTGTCGGCTCTGCAGCCAAACAAGGCAGAAGGACATAAAGCTGCATTTAACACTCAAATGAATGCATTAAACTGCTGCGGTCTTTTGTTCCTGTGAAGGAGGTAAATATGAGGACGTGCGTGTTGGGAAACAGAACAGGCTGATACTGCTAAAACTTGGATGAGTGCCTTTAAGTCTGCGTACAAAATGGGAGAAATTAGTTAAATTGCTTTGCTATCCTGAGCTGTATTCAGACCCGTTTAACATTTCTTCTCCCTCCTCATTCTTTGGAAATGACTACAGTTGGGGCTGTGCAGCTCTCCATATAAGGGAATGTGAGAGCGCAGGTTTGAAGGAGTCATCTGTTCCCTGATCAGTACAGAGGTTTCAGTGTCCAAATGTTTTACATGTTATAATTGAAAGAAATGTCTCAGTGCCTTCAAATTTAATTCACCGTTATCTTCAAATGTTCATAGACATGTTCATGTTCAAAATTCCCCCCAAATTAGCCAGTTGTCATAATTCCTGTCTTGCACAGCACCCCAATTTAGATTTGTTTGTTTTTTTTAACACTGCCCCAACAATATAATATATGTAATGTGTCATAATCCCCAATAGTCTCCGGCTGTGCATGAAGTATTCAGATGCTTTATTTGAGTGAAAGTACTAATACCTCACTGTAAAAAAAAAATAAATAAATAAAATATAAATAAATAAAATATTTAAAATTAAAGTACTCAATGCAGAATGAAAACTGTCCTCTGTGACTGTTTACACTATTATATATTATATATTCCTCATGCATTCATGTAAAAGCAGGATTTTACTGTTGAACTATTTTGTGTCAGACTGCAGCTAATTCATTAGGGATTAATCTGCTGATTATTTTCTCCATTAATAAATTGTAAAAAATAAAAATAGTGAGAAATGTTGTCACAGCTACCCAGAGCCCAAAGTGACTCCTTCACAGGTGAGTCCCAAACTTTGGCTTTGGCTGTGTTGCCTTCGCTGAGAACTATGAGTCCCGTTAAACAGACTGTCATCAGGCAAAGACAAAAGGGCTTAAACCCAGCTGTGAGGAAACTTCGCAAAATGAACTTCTTCTTCCAAACTTCTCTGTCACTCTAAAATTCTCTGGGACCCACGCTCCAGACCAAAGGGATTATTAGGTGGACACTTCAACATCCGTAGTATCGTTTCAAAGAGTAATCAACTGCAACATTTATTGTCTGACTCTAATCTGGATTTTCTTGGTATTTCGGAAACATGGCTAAATAAATTCTCTCCTCTGGGTATTTTTAATGTCCCTGGGTACGACGTGTTCAGGAGGGACAGAGGCAAGGGTAAAGGGGGAGAATTATTAATCTATGTTAAAGAGACTATTACATGCAGTCTCATTGAGTGGTCGCATGCAACCGATATGGAACATATTGGATTGAATATTTCATTGTCTCCAGAAATGTCCTTTACTGTTGTCTGTCTGTATCGACCACCATCATAGTTATGAAAAGCGCTGTGAGATAACTGTTGTTGTGATTTGGCGCTATATAAATAAAATTGAATTGAATTGAATCATCTAACAGTTTGTTTTATGACCAGCTATACAGAATACTTAAATAATGTGATGGTAAAAAAAAAAGCTTATGTTAATGGGTGATTTCAACAGAAATTGGGATGAAAATCAGATAGAAAAAAACGGGACCTGGCGTTGAAAAGAGCACTTAAATCAGGTAATAGCAGTGATGGGCTTAACTTTAAATTACTTGGAAATAAGGTAGTAAGGAATATAAAGAAGGCTAAAGCTGAATTTGTTTATTAATTGTTATTAACGATGCCAGGGGAAACTTGTCTGAAAAAATCTCAATAGACTAACTGGACTTAATAAAGATCAGAGGACAAAGGAACCTGAACTTATGGTTAATGGAATTTTAACACGATCATGACTTGATAGCAAGTACTTTCAAAAAATGTTTTTATAAACTCAGTGGAGGAGTTGGCCCAGAGCTTCTCTCGTAGAGTTACAGCTTGCATCAATGATGCCAAACCAATTTTTAGAATAATAGAAATAACTGAATTAGAGGTTGAAAACATTATACGCTCCTTAAGAGACTCAAAAGCAAGGGATGCTTATGGATTGAATACCACATTTTTTAAATCAAACAAGGATGTCCTAAGCTATCCTATTGCTCATCTGGTCAACTTATCAATTAAGCATGGAATTTTTCCAAGCACCTGGAAAGACGGTTGTTGTGACACCCGTTTTTAAGGCAAGTGAGAGAACAACTGTGGGAAATTACAGACCCATCAGTATTTTACCCATAGTGACAAAGGTTGCTGAAAGATGGGTAGCAAAGCAGCTCACCTGAGCACGAAATCACTTTCCTTAGCATCTAATGCAATTTGGATACCGTTCCAAACCCTCTACCGAAACAGCCAACTGTTATTTTATTGAAAATGTAAAAAAATTAGATGAAGGTCGTGAAATAGGAGCAGTATTTTTGGATCTAAAGAAGGCTTTTGACACATTAAACCATGAGGTACTCCTCTAAAAGCTATCCTTTTTTAATTTCTCCAAAGATGCAAATAAATGGATGAACTCATATTTAACAAACAGGAAGAAAAGTGTACGTACTGGCAATGGACAGTCTACATACCTAGATTGTAATATTGGTGTTCCCCAAGGGTCGGTGCTGGGCCCAATTTTGTTTAGCTTGTATATCAATGACCTACCCTTAGCCTGTCCCTCTGTCAGTATGCTGATGACACAGCTCTATATGTGCATCCAAAAAACAAACAACAAGCTGCAAACAAACTAACAGCAGCCATGGCACAGGTTCCTAACTGGCTAAATAATCCATGTTTATAACATATTACTTTACAAGCTGGTCTCAAACAAACACTACACCTCTGAAACCAATTGAGTCACTGAACAAACAGACAATAAAGACTCTTGATAGATAGTTATCATCACTGTCACATAATAAAAAAGTTTAGATAGTTTAAAATTTTTTTGCAGATGCTTGCCTTGTTTTCAAGGTGTTACATGGACTAGCCCCTCCCCCACTTAACCAGTCCATAAAGCAGAAGGAAAGCAGAGGTAGGGTAACAAGGGCAGTTAGTAGAGGGCACTGTATTGTACAATACAGACGTTGTAAGTTTGGACCGACGGCATAGAGCTACCCCCCACAGGAATAGTTTACCTGTTGAAGTGAGAGAATGCAACAACTATTTAACTTTTAAACATAAACTAAAGACATGGCTTAAAGTACAACAGACTTGTAGCCACTAGCAATTTACATAATTTAAAAAAAATTTTGTCATGTATTATCTTGCGGTATTTGATTAGGCACTATACTGATGATACTTGGAACTAAATTGTTGTTGTGTTTTTTACAAATACTTTTATCACTTTTGTAATGTTGTTATGCATGATCATTTTAATGTATTTTTCTTGCAGTATTTGTTGAAGCACTGTACTGATGTATTGATGATGTTGGATATTAGTTAGCTATAACCTGCTCAGGGACTACGGATGAAAATTAGCTATTTAACTAACTCCGGTACGTTTACGTTGAAGTTTAATTGCAGTGTTGATTAATGTGCACTGTCCCTGTTAAATAAATTTAAAAAACAAAACAATGTTTGTTCTGTCAGTCTAAACCTCAAAATGATTAAAAATACATTAAAATAATCAAAAGGAAAAGCAGCAATTTGTGAACCATGAAATGTTTTTATATGAAAAATTACTTAAACAATCATAAAAATAGTTGCCAATTAAATTACAGTCAAGAACTAATTGATTCAGATGTACTTGTATAAACTGTTGTAGTTTAATTTATTGCGAAACATATTTTTAAAACCCTGACTTTGTTAAAAAGTGGCATGAAAGAAAAATACTCAAGTACAAATACCTCTAATTTGTACTTAAGCACAGTGCTTGAGTAAATATACTTAGTAACTGTCCATCACTGACAACTTACAAGGTTGATTTATCATAACTTACATAAAATGTGTTATTTTTCCAAAATATTGCCCCCAAAATGTGTCGTCATGTCCAGGCTTTTATGTAGTGACCTCAAATGTCCCCACTAAAATTGTAAATTTTTATTTCCCACCATAGTTCTCAGATTTCTATGGCGCCCCTGAAATGGTTTTGCTATAGTGCAAAACATTTGTTAAATTTATATTTGTCGTACTTCCAACTCTTTCACGTGGTCTCCAAAACATGCATAGGTCATAATTTATAAACGTTGTTCCAGCTCCCACACGTCCTCCATCTTTAATACGTCCCATGAGTCAGCTGTGCTGAGAGGACTAACCATGAGTCATCCAGGGGGGTGCGGCCTGTGTGGCGCTGACGGACCTCTCGTCTCTTTGGGCTTTATCAGACTGAGCAGGAATGTGTCATGGACTGCTGCTGCTCTGTTGGGTGACATCCCTCTCCTGGTATTTCCTGCCTGGCCTGGCCCAGTTTCTGCCTCTCCTCCTCCCTCTGAAGCTGACCTGGTCTGGCCTGGTTTGGCTGAACATGCCTCTCAGAGCTGTTGGCATCAAATCAAGGAGAAAACAATGGCTTCATGTCGCCGCTAATTCCTCCTCTGTGGTGCTTTCAGCTGCCACGCCCTCTCCTCTAACCCACCAATGACGGCACATCCTGGCATTTGTTGGTCTTTTTTTGGCCGTGATGAAGATCTCCGGTCCAGTCAGGATACTGAGGAGAAGAGTTCACAGTAATAACCAGAAGGAGAGTCGGAAACAGAGTCTTTAAAGCATAACTTTTGGGCATTTTTGCTGTCATCATAACGGTATAAATGAGACATGAAGAGAAATAAAGAAGAATTCAGTCTGATGAGGTTTGTTGTGGATATGAACAGTCAGACTGACAGCTTGCGTCAGCCTCAGGACGGCAGACCTGCAGAGAACAGAAGTGTCTCGTTGTGTCTTTCATGAACGGAGGCGGCATCAGAGAGCTGAGGGAACAATGAGACTGTGTTCAGACCGAGATGGAAGCTCTCCGCTCTCTTTTCCAGCCCTCCCAACATCTCGCGCTGTTTGGCTACTGATGTTTATTCCTCAGCAGAATACCTCAGGGGTTTAGCTCATGGGAATGTAAATCTCAAGATGGTATCTTGTAGACGCCCATCTTTATCTGACCGTTCCTTTCTCCCCGGTCAGTCTTCGTATTTCTCCACATGTTGTGGCGGTGTACACGGAGCTTTAGTCAAGAGAGACAAAACCAAAAACACAGGAGCAAAAGCATAAGGGATGGATTAGATAGAGTATTACTTCTACCTACCTGCTTTAAAACCACGAATTAGCATATTACATGGTTCCCATTTTGTTTAAAAAGGGAACCGGTCGGTGTGCTCCAATTATCGGGGTGTAACATTGCTCAGCCTGGGTGATCGAAAGGAGGCTTCGGCCGATTGTCGAAGACCAGATTCAGGAGGAGCAATGCTGATTCCGTCCTGGCCGTGGTAAAGTGGACCAGCTCTTTACTCCTGCAGGGTTGTTGCGGGGGTGTTCATGGGACGTTTGACTATCCAGTCTACATGTATTTTGTGGACTTGGAGAAGTGTCCACAAGGGAATCCTGTGGGGGATAGTGTGGGTTGCAACACATTCAACAATAAAAAAGGCTGTGAAAACTGTCACCATATGGTCCTCTTTGAATCCATCCATCCATCGTTACCCCTTATCCTGTGTACAGGGTCGCGGTCCTCTTTGAATCTCTTTATATAATATAGACTACCCCTGGAAAAGCTGTTCTGTATACTTCTTTATATCCCATGGACACTTTATTTCTCTTTGCAATAAAGATTTAAGGAGGGGAAAACATATTTGATTATTCCGACACCACATGAATGCACCATCAGTCACTGCTCCCCCCTCCCTTTGCAAGAGACCAAGAGAAGCTACAGTGGGCGACACATTTTTATTTGTGCTAAATAATACGTGTGGTCCTCCATTTGTCCAAATTTCACTTCTCTTCTAACAAACCAGACTGCTGCTACTACTAATACTAGTACATGTTTTTCTCCTTCTGAAGACCCGCAGTGTATGTAGATATAAATGTCTCATTCTAAGGTAATAAAAACATAACAGTTCATTATCTAAGGTTTTTATACACCACTGAAAACATGGATCTTATATTGCATTTCTGTTAATAGATCCTATTCATCTCTTTTCATCGACCTTATAACAGAGGAGCAGCTTGCTGATCTCATGCCTCAGGCTCTTCAACAACTGGCGCCGCTTCCTCATTAGTGTTTGCTCAGGTTGTTCACTAAATTACCCACATGCCAGGAGATCCAATGCGCCCCGCTAAAGAGCTCAAATGGCTTTTAAGAGTGAAGCAGTCAGTGTAATGTTGAGATATATTTACCAGGAAATGCTCTCTGAGGTCAGGAAGGCCGAGCTTATTTTCCAAAATTACATGTGACTTCTATTTAGTTTGATTTGGATTTTGAACATTTCAGTTGGATTTAGTGTTTTAACATCTTCATTTAGTCTCTCGGTTTGTATTCATTTAATATCTCATAATCTTGATTTTTGTATTTTATAATCTTGACTTTGGATCTTAGAATCTTGATTCAGCATCTCGTAATCATGAGTTTGTATCTTGGGTTATATTAATTTAGTATCTCATAATCTGTAATTAGTATATTGTGGTCTTGATTTTGTATTTTATTATCTTGATTCAGCATCATGATTTTGTAATTTGTAATCTTTATTTAATATTTTACAATCTTGAATTTGTGTCTCAGGTTATGGTAATTTAGTATGTAGTAATCTTCATTTAGTATTTTATAATCATGATTTTGTAATTTGTAATCTTCATTTAGTATTTTATAATCATGATTTTGTAATTTGTAATCTTTATTTAATATTTTACAATCTTGAATTTGTGTCTCAGGTTATAGTAATTTCGTATCTCGTAATCTTGTCTTTTATTTTGTTGATTTTGTGTCTGGTAACCTCGATTTTATATTAATGTCTTATATATCTCACAATCTTGATTTAATATCAAAAGAATTTGACTCCTTATCTAAAAATGTTGACCTACCATTTGTATTTCTTCTGTAAAATTTCATCAGTTCTTTCCTTGTCTTGGCAGTAATGGCCTTCCATAAAGTCTCTGTGAGCCTCTGCTGTTTGGTTGATGCATTCCACAGAGCAGAAATATCTCGGGAACGATTACAAACAATGTTTGCGATGATCTCATGTAGGAATTACTCACCCAACAAACATATTTTAACCAATTTAGGCGGCCAGCAGTACAAGCTGTTACAGTTTATCATCCTGCTGACTCATAAAATGATGTTATAACCTTGCTTTTAGCATCCTGACCCAGAGCGCTTTGTTGCAGCAAGTCAGCTCGTTGGTGTTGAGATTATTTTGACGTTTCATAGCTCAGGAATTCAGAAGCAAATGAAGGGACCAGTGTTTCAAGCTTTATGGATGCCATTCCAGTTTGAGGGTGTGATGGACGGGCTGCTGTGGGATTAAGAGACCAGGCAGGCTGCAGAGAGCAGTCAGTGGTTTAATGCGGTCAGGACTGATTCATTTCACTGTCTGACCTCTCATGATGCCACCGGTTGTCACTGTAGTGAGTCATCAGAGAGCTGTGGCGTCTGTCCAGGTCGAGGCTGCTTTTGTCTGATGGGACCCGACAAGGACACTGCAGTCTCTTATCCAGAAAACATTTCGTCTTCAGTTGTCGTTTTATTATCTGGTATTAAGTAAACATGTTGTAACAAAGATTCACAACAAACGCCGTTAAACGCAATTTAACACATGAAAACATACGACATTCGTGTTTTTTCTGTAAGGGGTACCTGTTTATGCCTGGAACATTACAGAGCTGATGTGTTAAGCCTAGCTTAGCACAAAGACTGGATGCAGGGGGAAACTGTTAGCCTACAATAAAAAATATCCACCATCCACCAACTCCAAAGCTGTCTGATTTACATCTTGTTTACTAACTAGTCACCAGTCAATCCTGTAGTTGTCAGGTCAGAAGCCTTGAAGCTAACTGCTTCATTCACTTTATACCATTCAGACTATAATTACATGCTGCCAAGTTGGAAAAACTGCTCAACTCAACCTCCAAGCAGTCGGAGATCAGATGTGATGATATTTCCCACTTGGTGAGAAGAACTACAGAGTAACGAGAGTTTCTTCCCATTCTGCTGATGTTGCTCAGTGAAGCATAAACGGGGCTCGGAAACTGTTTGCTAACAAGACTTAAAAGATAACAGGACCAAATGCTAATGCTAAGCTAAGGGGACCGAGTGCCAGACTCTTTGCTAACGGGCTTAAGGAGGCATGTTTAGATTAGATTAGATCATTGATTCCACAAACATAAAAAGTTGAGAATGATTGTAATTTGATTTTTCTAATAAAACAGGTCATTCGGTTGTTTTGTTATACTGAGCTCTTGTGACATGAGGCTTAGTTAAAATCGAGCCAAACAAAACCCTCCATTCTACGTTAAAGCCTTCCACGTTTTTTGCTGTGGTTCAGAGGATGAATTCAGTGTCTGTTAGAACTGATAAAGTATTTTATTATCTTGATTTTGTTTTTTATGATCTTGATTTAGTGTCTGCTAATCTTGAACTTAAATTGAACTCTTGTGACTTTAAAGCCTTCCACGTTTAAGGACTGATAAGTTTCCTACAACACCTCATTAAAGGAAACCTCAGTCACAAGTTTGTTCCTAAAACTGTGAATCCTGTCATCATCGTCTGTCGTAACAGCATCAGAGGCTGGTGGAGAAACCATATCTGCTGCTCAAATGTGCAAACTCAGCACTTCACAAGACTCAGAGTGGTGCGTCTGTACAGGTCGGTCATTGAAAAGATGGATTTATATATATATATATGTGTGTGTGTCAGGTGTCAGGGAAAGGACAGGTTGGACACTGAAGAGGGTTTTATTTGTCCTGGTGTCAGCAGCAGGCGGCGCCTGATCCTTGGTGGGGAGCTGCAACTGACAGGAGTCACTCCAGCGTTAGTCGGTCAGAGGTCGGCGGCCCAGTCAGCGCTCACTGTTCACGTGTACAGATATCACCTCTACAAAATGTTAATCTGATCACCTTGACCGATGATATATTAATTATACTTTTGATCAGCACTGCAGACTTTGTTCATGTGATTATTCTGGGAGGATGTTTCAGCTTATTCACAGCAGGTATTTTGACTTGTTTTAAAAAAGCACAGGTGTACAACTGAAATTATTAACGAAGGTTTAGTTCCATTCAGGTGAGCCAGCATGCGCAATATTCATGTTATTAATGTACACCAAGTCCAGATCTGCTGTGGAAACAATGCAACGCATTCTTACTCCCAACTCCCGGCACATATTGACGCTTGGTCAAGGCCCTTTGGCGTCGCTTTTTAAAGCCCTGGGAATCACTTTAGCGTCATTTTTAGACATTTAAGGCTCCACGGTCAAGTTAGCAACGCTTAGCAACAGCAAGAACTACTTGGTTAAGGTTAGGAAAAGATCATGTTTTGGGTTAAAATAACTGCGTAGGTCAGTAAGTTAACTTACATCACTTCCTTAACGTACGCAATTTAAGTAACTCCCCTAACTTGTTTCAGCTGGGACACAAACCCCGGCCTCCTGGTTCAAAGTCGGGGTTCTGGCCCTCCATCCACCTCCTTACTCAGTCTTTTCTGTTAAATATCATATACCTACCTTTACTGTCAAAAACTGACGCTACAGGGCTTCCCCCACTGCATTGAACTATGACGCTATAAGGATCCCCACTGCGTTACAAACTGACGCCGATGGGTCTTGACCATGCGTCCATATGTGAGGAGTTAGGGAGTTAGAACGGGTTGGTGGAAAAGGTCTATGCTGAAGGCTAATATAGATATCTCAGCCCGTTCTCATTTCCAGAGCGTCACGTCCTTCAGCATTTGGTACCAACTCACATGGCAGCCTTTCGCTTCCTACTACTTTAAAGAACAGAAGGTCCGAGTAAGGAGGAGGTTGGGGTGGATGTGTTGGCCAAAATCCGGACTGTCAACGAGGAGACCAGTGTTCGCTTTCCGTGTGAAACAATAAGTTAACACTGATTCCTTTGAGTGATCTTATGAAACTTTTGTAAGTAACGTTACTTAACTTACGTAATTTAAGTCACGTAAGAAACGTAGTTATTTTAACCCAAACCACCATGTTTTCCTAAACCTGACCCAACTGCACCACTTGTTTTAATTTGAAAGTATAACCGAGCATGGCATATTTATTCTTGCTAAACACGTCCACAGATGTTGCTAAAGGGTGCCCAGGCCGTTAAAAAGCAACGTTAAACGGTGTTAACAAAGCGTCCATATGCTCTGGGATGAGATCGTGTTGGACATCCATATCATTTAATTTGTGTTTTATTTACATGAAAACATCATTTAAATAAATATTTTGGATCCATTTTTATTGATATTTGTATTTTTACCGCTGCCATTTGTATAATTTCACATCCCCATGAGGAACTTCCTCCTGCTCTCCCACTTATTTAAATGTAGAGATGTTTTATGTTAATGTTTTTACCAGAAGGATTATTTCACCAGTGAAGTTTTATAGATCAGTTGAAATACTGGTGGACGTCTGTTCACACGTCCCGGCTTCTGTTTCAGGACTTGTCTCTCGGTCAGCTGCATCACAACAAACTGCTGCTCAGATCAGCTGTTTGGGAAGTTTATGGTTTTAACTCTGGAATAAATTAACTGTTTTTAAACCATGTGTCTTTCCAGGCTGTTCCAGAACCCGCGTCAGCACCAGAAGCTGTCCCTGAACCAGTAAAAGTACCAGAACCTGTGTCGGCACCAGAGCCTGTCCCTGAACCAGTGAAAGAACCAGAACCCGTGTCGGCACCAGAACCTGTCCCTGAACCAGTAAAAGTACCAGAACCCGTGTCGGAACCAGAACCTGTCCCTGAACCAGTGAAAGAATCAGAACCCGTATCAGCACCACAATCTGCTCCTGAACCAGTAAAAGTACCAGACCCAGTCACAGTATCAGAGATTTTACCAGAACCAAAACATGTTCCAGAAGTAGCTACAGCACCAGAACCTATCCCAAAGCCAGAACCTGTACCAAAGCCAGAATCAGTACCTGAACCTATCCCAGAGCCAGTTTCAGCACCTGAACCTGTCCCAGAACCAGCTGCGGTTCCAGAACCAGCATCAGTACCCGAACCTGTCCCAGAACCTGTTGCAGTGCCTGATCCAGAGCCTGAACCGGTATCTGAAGCGATCCAGCAGCTTGCAGCTGAACCTGAACCCGAGCAGTCCTCACCTGAGATAATCCCTGCAACCACAGAAGACCACCTGCCGACCCCTGAACCCGTCGTGGAAGCACCTACTGAGCCTGAACCAGAACCTGAACCAGAGACCGTCCTGAACAATGGTAAGACTGCTGTTCACGTACACCAGTACTCCTACTTGGCCTCTTAAGTTCTCTTTTCACTGCAGTAGGGATGCACCCATCCAATGGATTGGAACAGTCTGGTTAATAGCAGGTGGTTGCTGATGGGTGAAATAGGATGAATCGTCTCCCTGTTGAGAAAGACGCTGTAGGAGGAAAAACCCTCAGACCAGGCCAGAGGCCGACCGGGCCTCACTCTCACACATTATATTTCCTTTACGCTGATGACATCCAATTATATTTATCTTTTTGCTCTGATAGGCTAGACAAACTGTCCTTGTGGCACAATTGCTTAGCCTCCATTAATAAATGACTGGCAACATCATTTTTGCAACTAAATTCAGACAAAACTGATGGTGGTGGTGATTTTTGCCCCAGACAACATTACCCCTAAGATTAGGCACGCCACTGGGGCTCTGTCATCCTCTGACTGTACTGATGTTGTGCGAAATCTGGGTGTCATTTTTGACGTTAAATCTGTGGTTTGTTCCTGTTTTTTCCATCTCAGGAACATTCTGTGGTGGATCTGTGGTGAGATGGAGATGCTTGTTTGTGCTTTTATTTCTTATCATTTGGATTATTGCAATGTACTGTACACGGGGTGTTGATGGCGCAATGGATAAGACTATGCCTTTGTATCCACCATTGTGTCCCTGAGAAAGACACTAAACCCCTAGATGCTCCAGAGGCATGCGACCTCTGACATATATATATATAGCAGCTATGAGTCGCTTTGGATAAAAAGCCTCAGCTAAAATGAATAAATGTACACTTGTTTAAACAAATCCTCCATGGACAAACTGCAAGTTGTGCAGCTGCAAGACTTTTGTCTAAGACAAGCAGGAGATCACACATTACTCCTGTGATTAAGGCCCTTTATTGGCCTCCGATTGGTTTTAGAGTGCATTTTAAAATTTTAACCATTACTTAGAGCCTTGCATGGTCAAGCTTCCTCTTACATCCAGGATCTATTGCACGCACACACTTCTGGTCGCTCTCTGAGGTCGTGAGGCCAAGACCTTTTTAACTGTTCCCAGAACACGTTTTAACACCTTAACTAGCCATATGGTTTTGTATTTTATGTATTGTTGTTGTTGTTGTTGTTTTTATTTGTTTTATTTTATTTTATACTGTGAAGCACTTTGTGACCCCTCTTGTCTGAGAAAGGTGCTATATAAAGGAGCAGACTCCTCAAAGTCATTACATTGGTTGATATATCCTGTCTCCTCCTCTTCTCCACCTCTACACATATAATCAATATTAAAACAATAGTGTATTCTACCCTAAAACACTTCTAAAGTAATAAGACTGAAATGTGAGACATCATCTTGGTATTAGCAAAACGTTGTATATGTGTAAAACAATCCTACAGTTGGTTAACATCAACACAGGCACTCCAAGTCTGTGTGCTGCATCACATAAGGACCTTCACAGCCTTCAGAGTTGCAGTTTCCTTGCAAAGGCCTGTTGTATACATGTCCAGTCTTGTATTTTATCAGGCCTGAGTGCCGGTGCTAGCAACAATTTGTTGAAATCCAAAAATGGCTCGTTGTCCCTCAGTTGGATAAGCAATTAATTCTGATCTACAGCCTAAATTTCACTGTATCTTTCATTAAACATCTTAAACATCATCCCACTATTTAGTAGTTATCAAACTAGGCAAATAGAATATTCAAACATCGTGGCTAAATAAAAACCTGCAATAGCGTATTTACGCACAAAGTACAGCAGCATAAATTTCATTGGTTCTCTGATCAGGAAAGGAAATCGTTAAACATGATCGATGATGATAAATACAGAAAAATACACATGGTAAAAACAGCAACTTGTCAATATTTTAGAGACACCCTTAATTTCGGGTTAAAATGTGTAACGCGCATTATTGTGATTGAAAGTATAATATTACAGAAATTTTATTAGTAATGCGCTATATTACAGCAAAAAAGCAAAGATTACTTTAATTACTTTGTAACGCGTTACTCCCAACACCACTTTTGTCAGACTACACGCAGGTCCAACTGAACGCAACAGGACAAAGCTCCTCATATCAAACATCAGTGAGACAAAACAAGCGTATGTAATTCACCAATAACTCAATACAGTCTTTTACGCTCTAACTGGATTCATGTGTATTAGAGAGGCTTCCTTTGTTTGCTCTAAATCTAATCTTTGAGAAGAACATCAGCTCCATGCAGCAGGCAGACGCAGCGGCTGCACACAGCTGATAAAAAGTTATTTCCAGGAGAAGCCGATAGAGTCGAGCTGGCTGCCTGTATTTACAGCACAGACACATCTTTACGCTACGAAATGTATTAACAATCAATACATTTGCACAGTGAACTAATAATAATAATAATAATATAATCTCATGATGCCACTAAGCAGAAAATCCTCCGTCCACAAGATTAACCGCTCAGGACGTCTGGTTTCCATCTGCTGGGAAACAATGTCAGCGCTTTATTTATATCTAACGAACAAATGTTGAACATGCCGGCAGCTACAGATACATGAAGCGTGAATAAACACACGTGCTCTGTGTGCGTCTCTACTTGTATTCACAAGTCACAGCAGCCACCTCCTCAGTCCACTGACAGCAGTGGATTGACTGTGGATCAGTTGCTGTGCACAGAGGCGGAGCAGCCATCTGCTTCAGGAGGATGATACTTAATCAGTAAAGCACTTGGCTGCCCTGAACAACAGCCGCTGTCCAGACTGACAATCTGCTTTATGTCCCTCCAACCTGTCACACAACAGGTGGAGCAGCAGGTGTGTGTTGCTAATGTGTGTGTGTGTGTGTTGTACGTGCGCACAGTATTATCAACCATTCATTCAATTTACAGATTCAGCGCCAATAAAGCCTCAACGCCAACATCCTGCGTGTGTCCTGAATAATCTGGCTTTGAGCATTATCAAACTGAGTAATAAGAAAGTCTAACAAAACATTTGTCAAGTTAAGTGATAGCAATTTATAAGCTAACTCCAGGCAGAGTAATATATTAGCCTTTATTTATATGCTAACCATTTTAGCACATCAAATTAAGTAATAGGAAATGAAAAGCTAACTGTTTTAGCACACATCAAGTAATAGTAAAATGTTAACATATGTCAAGTTAAGTGATAGCATTTTATAAGCTAACTCCAGAGTGATATTATTGTAAATTGTATAATAATATATTAGCCTATAAATTATATGCTAACCATTTTAGAGCACATCAAATTAAGTAATAGGAAATCATATGCTAACTGTTTTAGCACACATCAAATGAAGTAAGTAGTAGGAATTAATATGCTAACTGTTTTAGCACGCATCAAATTAAGTTATAGTAATATGTTAACACAACATATGTCAAGATAAGCAATAGCAATTTATATTCTAACTCCAGGCAAAGTGATATATTAGCCTTTAATGATATGCTAACCATTTTAGCACATCAAATTAAGTAATAGGAAATGAAAAGCTAACTGTTTTAGCACACATCAAGTAATAGTAAAATGTTAACATATGTCAAGTTAAGTGATAGCATTTTATAAGCTAACTCCAGAGTGATATTATTGTAAATTGTATAATAATATATTAGCCTATAAATGATATGCTAACCATTTTAGAGCACATCAAATTAAGTAATAGGAAATCATATGCTAACTGTTTTAGCACACATCAAATGAAGTAAGTGGTAGGAATTAATATGCTAACTGTTTTAGCACGCATCAAATTAAGTTATAGTAATATGTTAACACAACATATGTCAAGATAAGCAATAGCAATTTATATTCTAACTCCAGGCAAAGTGATATATTAGCCTTTAATGATATGCTAACCATTTTAGCACATCAAATTAAGTAATAGGAAATGAAATGCTAACTGTTTTAGCACACATCAAGTAATAGTAAAATGTTAACACAACATATGCCAAGTTAAGTGATAGCAATTTATAAGCTAACTCCAGTCAGAGTGATATTATTGTAAATTGTATAATATTATATTAGCCTATAAATGATATGCTAACCATTTTAGCACACATCAAATAATTAATAGGAAAATCTTTATTTTCAAACTTTTTTTGTCACGCCCACCCCCGCAAAACTGGATTTAATTTTTATCAATCATTAACAGACAATTGAAATAAACAAGATTGAGTTTGAAAAATAGCCTTGCTATCAGAGCACGTTTGTTTATGTCACCACATGAATCACATTCATGCAACTTTAGGTTCGCTCAACATCCACGACCCCTGTTACCAACAATAAATATGCAATATCCGGTTAGACTTTCAAAGTAAAGGTACTTTGGTTAGGTTTAGGAAAAGATTGTGGTTTAGGTAAAATAACTAAGTTACGTAAATCAGTTAACTTACTTAGGTTAATTTACGTTACTTGCGTAACTTTAACAAAAACTTTCAGTATTGATTTTTTGTTTCACACGGGAAATGAACACCGGGCTCCTGACTGAAAGTCCGGTTTCTGGCCCACCGTCTACCCAAACCACATTACTCTGACTTTTCTGTTAAATATTATACACCCACCTTTAGTGTTCAAAAGTAACGCTACAGGGCTTCCCCCCAGTGCGTTGAACTATGACACTACGGGGATCCTCAGTGCGTTACAAATTGACGCCAAAGGGTCTTGACCATGCGTCCAGATGTGACGAGTTGTGAGTGAGAAGTATGCAAATACATTCAGATCCTTTAGTTGAGTAAAATTACCAACACCCCACTGTAAAAATACTCTTTTACAGGTATTGACATTATTAGTATTAAAAGTAAATTACTTGTGTGTCTCCTGTGTGTCAGATGTGGCTGCAGCCGAAGATAAAGTGACGTTCACTCCGGGGAAGAAACAGAGCAAGTTCGAGACGCTGATGACCAAGGAGGAGATCGAGGAGGAGCAGAGGTCAGTTTAAACCCGACCCACCACCTGATGGCGTGACGTGTGACATGTTGTCTGCATGCTAACACAAACAAACCAACACGTCCTACTGTTTTATTCAGTTTCCCCTTTTGTGTGCCGCCTGCATGAAGCGAAAGGCCAGCTGGTCTGAGAGGCAGCTGCTAAAGCTTTAATCCTGCGGCGTGGTGGGAGGTGGACGGGCTTTTTTCTCTCCTTTGACACTTTGTGATGTGAAGTCAAAGAGATGTTTTCTAATTTAAGTATGTGAACTAAAGGAACTCAAGATAAAAACAGACTCCTGGATAATCAGGATGTTGATATGATGATGCTACACAGAGTTAGCTGAGCTAGCATTAGCACTAGCAAGTCATTATTCTGACATTTTCATCAGTATCAAATAAATGTATTAAAGTAAAACTGAACAATATTGGCCTCCATAATGAGGGAAAGTTGTACTCAAGTAAAGTACAAGTACCTCAATATTGTAGTACAAGTCGTAATAAATGTACTGGATTTTAAGATTGTGTTTGGTTTATCTAATCTAATATTTGTAGGACCTTTGAGGACTTCTGGCTCCGTACCGATCTTACACTGTTAATTAACAGTAATAACCTATATCTATCTATTTCTATAAATATATATATATCCATAAAAAGAACAGTGGCATTGAGGTGTCTGATATCAAATTTAGTTTCATTCTTAATATTCATAACTGTGAGAGTAACCAAACTTTAGAGTGTGCTGTGTCCTTCTGTCCTCAGCAGTCCAACATTCAAATCAGATGTGTGCAACTCGGCACACAATTCAAACGGGATCAAAACGTTAGTTGTCTCTCGCCGTTGACTACCATACATATTTATTCTGAAATAAGGTCGCATCGGGCGGAATCAAAAGGAACTTCCGCTGTCGATGTGTCTTGTGGTGCTTTCAGATCAAAAGCGAAGTGAGCAGCGCTGCAGCTTTTGGACAAATAAACACCCGTAGTCAGACTGGATAATGCTCTTACAACTACGCCGTTTACCCGCGGGAGGAGCTCGGAGTCAGCAGCTTTTATTATCATTGTACTTAACTGTGAACTAGTTAGCATAGCATAGCCCCGATCGATCTGAACGCCATTCAGAAAACAAACATTTTAAAAGTTGTTGTCCTGCTGCAAAGCATGAATTCACATGTTTAACAAATCTGCATCATATTGTAGTTATTTCGGCATCAGTTTGATCCGTAAACACTTGGCAGGAGTCCAGCAATAAAATGGCCGCTGTGGATAAAGCTTTAGTTTTCTGGTGTGTATCAAACATTACAGTGCGATGGCGTACTTGTTATACATGCAGCAGACTGAAAAGAAGCCTGTTGATGATTTACATCGTCTTCATCTTTCTTCTCGCCAGGACACTCATGTCGTGTAGCTGCATTGCATTCTGGTTAATTGAGGCAGCTGTAACCGTCTTTATGTCTCTCCATTCATCGGGTCAACGCGCCCCGAGGCCGGATGGTGTTGCGTAATCCTCTGTATGGTCTCTGTCTGTCAGCGAGTTCTGCTGCTGTGGTGCTGCTGAGCCTGAAGCCAGACAACGTTTCTCAGGAAAGAGGGCGAGCAGGCGGGGGGGGGGAAACACATTCTTCTGTTGACTTTACAGTTTTCTTTTTTTGTCAGCTCAGGGAGTGAGCGTATACAGCTCTTCTGATTGGAAGCTTTTTTTAAACTCCAGAAGCTGTTTAAGTGTTTCGGAGGTTTGGCAGCGCTGCTTTATTGTGTTTCCGTTGGGTTTTTTAAAGTAGAAGCAGAGCAGGGACGGCATATATTCATTAGTTACTAGTAACTATTTCCCGTTTTACAAGTAACAATTGATTAGATGCTAGTACTTAATATCTGAACTGCAGAGCGCCATAGATTTCAAAAAGTAGTATTTAATGGTAAGTAGTGATATCTAAAAAATAAGCACTAGTCATAGACTGTATATAAGAAGTGGTCGTAGTCATCGTGACGTCACCTGTTGGTTTGTGGACTGCCGTTTTGAAGCCTCGAGTTTGGCCGATAGGGCGCCGCTATGTCGAGTTTTTGCAACCAGCGGCACCGGATGTGACCATATTTGGACGAGACGGCGGAGCTCCATGCAGAGCTAGCTAGCTTTCTTAGCTAGGTGCATCTGTAATTCACGTTAACTGTCATTTTAACAGGGCTGATAATTTTGTCTAGCGAACAACAGGCTTAAAACTAAATGTGCTCACCAGAGAAAGTGAACAGCCCAACTCCTAATAAGCTTTTTCAACGGCGCTGGTTAAATTTACACAATGCCGAGGGTACGCGTCACTCTAGCCTGATTGACAGGTCGCCATGGTAACGACTTTTCAGTTACAAGGTAGGAAAGTGTTTACTGAGGCAATAAATCAGCTGAGAGGTAGCCTCATTCTGCCATTATTTCTAATGGAAACGGACTTCTTTTTGCAACCATCGGAGTCGCCCCCTGCTGGCTGTTCAATAGAACGCAGGTTTAAGGGACTTCCACCAAAGTCCTTAGACGCAAGTCCAGCCACTCAGCCGCCATCTTGGCAACGCCTCCGGGCAGCTATTTCGTACTAACAAGACCAGGCTTCTATCTGAATGAATGAGCAGAAGAGCCAGAACTGCACTTTCACAGGTCACCGAGACATAAAAACTACATGAATAGAATCAGCAGTAAAATCTAATAAAAATCTCTGAAAAAGTTTGACGACTTTGCCCCAAAATAAGGTTTAAAAAGAGTTTTTCCTGACCAGTTATGCTTCTACCGCGCATGCGTCACCTCTTCCACGCATGTGCAGTAGAAGTAAAACAGACCCTTACGTCAGTGGAACCACACGATTGAAATATGTTTCCCACTTTGGCTGTTAAAAGCAGTGATTGGGTTTCTTGTGAAAGGGGCGGGATAACCGCCATCTTTGCCGTTACAGGCTTTTCATATAGAGTTATGTTGAGGATGTGATTGAGTGGCGTGTCTCCTCTATAAAGCGTCTCTGCGTCCGCATTCACCTCCCTTAGATCTGGAGACTAGTATCTAAATAATAATAACTAGTTATTACTAGTAAATAGCGTTTAAATAGCGGCTAGTAAGTTGGAATACATGTTAAAACATCTTGCCATAGGTGTCTTTGCATGTGTGTTGCTTCCCTTCTCAGTCTGACTTGTGTCTCAGGGCCAAATTACGTCACAGATGAATAAAGATTTCTGCAGCAGAGGGAAAGAGTTCGATGCTGAACCCAGTCCAAGTTCCTCATTCCATCTCCCCTCACTAAGCTTCTGTAAACTCAGTTCTCAGCTCATGTGAATGATGCCCGTGCCCACAGTCAGTGTGATGTTATCCTCCTCAGCTCCAGGTTTTTATTCAGTCCAGCTGCAGCCTCGCCCGTAACCAAGGCTGGGTATCGGACCTCAGTACTTTCTGTGTACTGACCAAAGAGTGTTCACAGCTTCGAGTGACATTAACACATCAAATCACTCACGGCTTGTAAAATGTAAAGCTTGAACTACTGAAGATAAACATGGTCAAGTTTCTGTTGTGATCTTGTTAACTTGTTCTATCGTCAGATATTTCCTGGTCAAAGTCATACAATATTCTGTATAGTACGGAGCCCCCTAAAATCCCAAAACACAACACAAGATAATAACTTATACTCCTGATATGTGTGATATGTGTATCTTGTGAGATACAGATCTTTTATCTTGTGCACACTAATTTAACATCTTGTGCACACAAAGGTAAAAATAACAGGACTTTTGGGGCCCCGTGGTTTACACACTTTTTTTATTTGTAGATGCAATTTAAATAATATTTTGCAGAAATTGAAATCAACATCATCGTATCTAAACATCGATACCCAGCCCTTCCCTCACCTTTGGTTTACCCACTTCTTGTTTCTCCTCCTGATTCCAGGTTTGCTGGAGTATCCGAGCATGACGTTCAGTTTTTGTGGATTATAATTTGAAAACATTTGGCACGAACACATGTTGTGTGAGTGTCTGACTGCCTCCACCTTTATCTTTTCAGGATAGAGCTTACGTCTGATTTTACCTCTCTATAATCCACCTCAGCAGACACACAGTGTGTTAGGAAGGACATGGTAAGGTGATATTTCTGTTCAATAACCTCCCAGTAACACCAAAGAACCCCCAGTCATCTCCCTACATCCACCCTCAACACTTCACCAGTTCGGATCGACTTATTTTCAATAACCACTAGAAACATCTTAGACATTTTCTCTTAGGGGTGTCCTCACTTTTGTTGCCAGCAGTTTAGACATTAACGGCTGTGTGATGTGTTATTTTGAGGGGACAGCAAATTTACACTGTTGTACAAGCTGTAAACTCACTACTTTACATTATAGCAAAGAGTCATTTCCTCAGTGTGGTCACATGAAAAGATATAATCGGGTATATACAAAAAATGTGAGGGGTGTACTCACTTTTGTTGCCAGCGGTTTAGACATTAACGGCTGTGTGATGTGTTATTTTGAGGGGACAGCAAATTTACACTGTTGTACAAGCTGTAAACTCACTACTTTATATTGTAGCTAAGTAGAGTCATTTCCTCAGTGTGGTCACATGAAAAGATATAATCAGGTATTTACAGACATGTGAGGGGTGCACTCACTTTGTGAGATACTGTGTATTGATGAACTAGTAACTTAAATTGGTGAATGTAAATAGCAGGACTGGATGCAGAGACAGTTCTTTCTCTTCAGAGTTTTTTTTTGTATGTACATCGTGAACACATCAACAATTTCATCATTAAACAACAACAGAAATTAACACTGCATAGTTCAAGGAATGGTTCAACGTTCAGATGGATATTAATGTCATGTCAGGTTAAGAGTGAAGATGTGGTTAGCCTAGCTTAGCATAAACACTGTAAACGGGTGGAAACAGCTAGCATGGCTCTGTCAAAAGTTTTTAAAAAATACACGTATGAACACCTCCAAAGCTCATTATTATATTATATTATAAAATATTTTGTGGTTATAAGGGAAGTAATGTGTTGGATGTTTAGTCTTTATGCTAAGCTAGGCTAACTACACCCATTTGATTAATGGCATATGATTTCCCCATTTATGGGTTTATGTTTTAAGACTTAAAATGTTCATTATTCATTAAAACAATATTTTCAGTGCAGACCCGTGGTGTAGGGCTGAAGACCGTAAGCCACAGCACACTGGGTTCGATCTCGTCCAGGGACCTTTATTGATTATATTCCCCTTCACTTCCTGTCAACTTTCCACTACCTGTATGTCCAATAAAGGAACCTGTAACGATGAGATGGCCTAACTCTGTTTCCCTAAATGTTCCTCATTCTTTTTACATCTTCTGCTAGTACTAATCTTTTTACTGTGTTCTATGAAATCAGTATTTCTCTTTAATCAAGTGGTTTGGCAACAAACGCTCCTGGCAGCATTTCCTGGATCAATCCTCATTGATGATTGGGACTATTGGCACCGGAAGATTCACCAGTAGATGTTTAATATGCATGAATAAATAATCCGTCTATCCCTGTGATGCCTTCACTGACCTCCATTAATCCTCCTCAATCAACCTTTGATGGTACACTCCAGCAGTACTGCAGTATGTTACACTCCAGCATTACTGCAGTATGTTACAGTACACTCCAGCAGTACTGCAGTATGTTACAGTACAGCAGTACTGCAGTATGTTACACTCCAGCAGTACTGCAGTATGGTACACTCCAGCAGTACTGCAGTATGTTACACTCCAGCAGTACTGCAGTATGTTGCAGTACACTCCAGCAGTACTGCAGTATGTTACACTCCAGCAGTACTGCAGTATGTTACAGTACAGTCCAGCAGTACTGCAGTATGTTACAGTCCAGCAGTACTGCAGTATGTTACAGTCCAGCAGTACTGCAGTATGTTACAGTCCACTCCAGCAGTACTGCAGTATGTTGCAGTACAGTCCGGCAGTACTGCAGTATGTTACAGTACACTCCAGCAGTACTGCAGTATGTTGCAGTACACTCCAGCAGTACTGCAGTATGTTGCAGTACACTCCAGCAGTACTGCAGTATGTTACACTCCAGCAGTACTGCAGTATGTTGCAGTACACTCCAGCAGTACTGCAGTATGTTGCAGTACACTCCAGCAGTACTGCAGTATGTTACACTCCAGCAGTACTGCAGTATGTTGCAGTACACTCCAGCAGTACTGCAGTATGTTACAGTACACTCCAGCAGTACTGCAGTATGTTGCAGTACACTCCAGCAGTACTGCAGTATGTTGCAGTACACTCCAGCAGTACTGCAGTATGTTACAGTACACTCCAGCAGTACTGCAGTATGTTACACTCCAGCAGTACTGCAGTATGTTACACTCCAGCAGTACTGCAGTATGTTACAGTACAGTCCAGTAGTACTGCAGTATGTTGCAGTACACTCCAGCAGTACTGCAGTATGTTGCAGTACACTCCAGCAGTACTGCAGTATGTTACAGTACACTCCAGCAGTACTGCAGTATGTTACACTCCAGCAGTACTGCAGTATGTTACACTCCAGCAGTACTGCAGTATGTTGGAGTACAGTACAGCAGTACTGCAGTATGTTGGAGTACACTCCAGCAGTACTGCAGTATGTTGGAGTACACTCCAGCAGTACTGCAGTATGTTACAGTACAGTCCAGCAGTACTGCAGTATGTTGCAGTACTGCAGTATGTTACACTCCAGCAGTACTGCAGTATGTTACAGTACAGCAGTACTGCAGTATGTTACAGTACAGCAGTACTGCAGTATGGTACACTCCAGCAGTACTGCAGTATGTTACACTCCAGCAGTACTGCAGTATGTTGCAGTACACTCCAGCAGTACTGCAGTATGTTACACTCCAGCAGTACTGCAGTATGTTACAGTACAGTCCAGCAGTACTGCAGTATGTTACAGTCCAGCAGTACTGCAGTATGTTACAGTCCAGCAGTACTGCAGTATGTTACAGTCCACTCCAGCAGTACTGCAGTATGTTGCAGTACAGTCCGGCAGTACTGCAGTATGTTACAGTACACTCCAGCAGTACTGCAGTATGTTGCAGTACACTCCAGCAGTACTGCAGTATGTTGCAGTACACTCCAGCAGTACTGCAGTATGTTACACTCCAGCAGTACTGCAGTATGTTGCAGTACACTCCAGCAGTACTGCAGTATGTTGCAGTACACTCCAGCAGTACTGCAGTATGTTACACTCCAGCAGTACTGCAGTATGTTGCAGTACACTCCAGCAGTACTGCAGTATGTTACAGTACACTCCAGCAGTACTGCAGTATGTTGCAGTACACTCCAGCAGTACTGCAGTATGTTGCAGTACACTCCAGCAGTACTGCAGTATGTTACAGTACACTCCAGCAGTACTGCAGTATGTTACACTCCAGCAGTACTGCAGTATGTTACACTCCAGCAGTACTGCAGTATGTTACAGTACAGTCCAGCAGTACTGCAGTATGTTACACTCCAGCAGTACTGCAGTATGTTACAGTACAGTCCAGCAGTACTGCAGTATGTTGCAGTACACTCCAGCAGTACTGCAGTATGTTACACTCCAGCAGTACTGCAGTATGTTACAGTACAGTCCAGCAGTACTGCAGTATGTTACAGTACAGCAGTACTGCAGTATGTTGCAGTACAGCAGTACTGCAGTATGTTACAGTACAGTCCAGCAGTACTGCAGTATGTTACAGTACACTCCGGCAGTACTGCAGTACGGTACAGTCCGGCAGTACTGCAGTATGGTACAGTCCACTCTGGCAGTACTGCAGTATGTTACAGTCCGGCAGTACTGCAGTACGGTACAGTCCGGCAGTACTGCAGTATGTTACAGTCCACTCCGGCAGTACTGCAGTATGTTACAGTCCACTCCAGCAGTACTGCAGTACGGTACAGTCCACTCCGGCAGTACTGCAGTACGGTACAGTCCACTCCGGCAGTACTGCAGTACTCATTATTGCATTACTGGATTATAATATTGATGCATTATACCAGCTGGTCAAGCTAAAACTCCTGCTGAGCAGCTGAATCCATGATAAGACTTTAATTTATTATAATTTATTAGCTGATTATATTTTGAATTAATAAGAGATAAAAAAGTGCAGATTTCCCTCTGATTTGTCGTCGACTAAAAGTAAAGTATCAGAAAATGGTTCAGCAGTAACATCCAGCTGTACATGAAGGATGAGGAAGAATAATCTGATGAGAGAATATATAATAGTACTACAGGGACATTTTACTGCTTTAATACTTTATATTGTCCTGATTATCCTTGAGTTTTTTTACAGTGTGGTGTTAGTAGGTTTACAGGAGAGCTGAAACTGGTGCCTATTTTTACCGGATTGTTGTGTTGGGTGGGGACTTTTTCATCGGTGCAGCTCAGATTTTAGGAACCAGCTGCTGAACTTCACGTCAGCCTCGTACCGTCTGAGACTCTGTTCATCGCACGTTCTGACATTCTTCAATCAATCTGTTCTCTAAACTAAACTTCTCCTCTTCAGGGTTGAAGGAAAACAACTTGTTTGATGAGTGTAATTTTAGTTTCGCAGCCCTTTTCAAAATAAAACTCACGAACTGAACAGCAAAGTTTTTACTCAGAGACAAGATAAAACTTTATTATCAAGCAGTTTGAAGTGTTTTATGTTTAAGGACAGTTTCTTCTTATGTTAGTTATTTTTAGTTTTATGTAATAGTTGCTTCTTCTCTTTAAGTCCAGGAAGCCTTCTTGTTGCATGTGAGCGCCCTCTGCAGGACAAATACAGTCACTACACGTGCACTGAAAGACATGACTGCTTCATTTAGTTACTGTCCTCTAAAGGAGCTCTGACAAGTTTTTGTTTTTAAGCTATTTGAGTTTTCAAAATATAAACTTGCATTAAATCATTGTGTTGACTGTTAGAGACTTTTGTCAGATGTGTGTTGATTGAACTTGGGTTTGTACATTATCTCCTGAAAGAAATGGCAGGTGTGCGGAGATGGGAGCAAAAGAAATTAACAGCCTAGTTGCAGCAGCATCTTTTGAGTTTGAGAGAAACTTCATTAAACGACATAGTCAACTAATTATTATTATTTATGTGTTTATTTCAAATATATGTGAAAAAAAAAGAAACATTCTGCAAGAAAATGCAATCAAATCAAAATGATTAAATAACACAATAATAAATAAATTAATAATAGTTACAGGCATTTTTGACACTCTTATGTTTCCTTACACATAAAGATATACAGGGTTGAAACTAGTGTCCGGTACAGATAATGTGGTTTTTAGGAGTATCATCAAAGTAAAATGTCATGACTAATGGTTGCAGCTGTAGTAGAATAAAATAATCATACAGATGTTTCAGGATCAGCACTCAACAGATGTCCAGGTGTTTCCCTCAGCTCACATCATTCAGCCTCCGCCGTCTGGTTCTGGGTCACTGAGGGCCGAGCGCTCGCTTCCTTTTGCCTCGTGTATTTATCCCAGCCTGGGTCACATCTGTCAGCTTCTTGTCCAGCTGTGCTGCTCACCTGCTAAACCCCCCCCTCACCCACCCACCCCCCACCCCGCATGCTACCTGCTAACACCCCAGCTAACGGTGAGTGCCGCCTCTCAGATCTGAACCTTTAAATGGTAAACTGGTTTGGAGGAGCTCCGTCAGCTCAGCTGTGCACTGATGAGATTCACACAAACACACTATCGTTCCCCCTGTTTTCCAGGAGTTGGAGTGAAGCACTAATATTTTAGATTTCCTGCAGACTAATTAGTGAAATCTAATTTAAATCAATTTATTATTTAGCTTCAAACGTCACTACAAGTTGCTGTTCAGTAAAAAAAGACGAGTATAGAAACCTGAAGTGGTTCTTTTTAAATCTACAGGTGAAGAAGTACTCAGATATTGTACTGCAGTAAAAGTACTCAACTACAAGTAAAGGTCCTGCATTCAAAACCTTACTGAAGTAAAAGTACTCATGTTGCAGTAAAATGTTTCTCTGTTATATCTGATGTTTCTGGATTAATATTCCTGCTGCATTCATGTGTTTCATTTCACTGCTGCAGATGTTTTAACTCCTTTATATCCTGTTGGCTAGTTTATTCTGCAGCAATGCATCATGGTCTATAAGATCATCATGTGTTTGTGGCGTGGCTGTCCTGTGAGAACCTCGTATCCCTGAAGCTTTGTGACGATGCATTTTTCCAGCTGATCCAAGGAGTGTTTAAAGAGTTCATTCAGCTGACGGAAGATTTTCTCAGCAGGAACTCTTCATCCTGCAGGTTATCACCAACACCTGGAGATACGGGGTTTTCACTGGACAGGAAGGGGATGAACAGCTGTAATCTGTAAAGTCCTCCGCAGGGAAGCGGCCGTGCAGGTCGATCATGCTGCAGCTTGTTAAGTCCCATATTTGTGCTTGGACACGGTCAAATTAACAAACATACAGCCATTTGGTTAGGTTTAGAAAAAGATCATGTTTTGGCTTAAAAAATTAACTTTACTTACATGACTTAAATCACGTAAGTCTAGTAACTTAAATAAAAACATTCAATGTTGCCCGGCTTCCTTTCCACCCCAACCACCTCCTTCTGTTAAATATCCTGCACCAACCGTTAGCGTTAAAAAATAAACACTGCAGGGCTCCCCGGTGCGTTACAAGCTGACGCCAAGGGCCCTTGACCATGCGTCCATTATGTGAGAAAAGAAGTGATGAGTCAAGTCAAGTCAGGACTTTCACTCAGGGGACCGAGGTTGGAGTCCCATGTGGAAGAATAACGTTTTGTAGATGATTTACCTGTTTCAACACAAACCACCACCTCGTTCTAACCAAACTACCACAAGTGTCTCTCGCTGGACTGGTACAGTAAACGCTCATATTTGTAATTTTGTAATAAACAGTCATTTAAGTTGGTGTACTTTCCATCGGACACATAGGGTAGCTAAGGGTAAGACACCCCCCTAAGGTCAATGTCTATTTGCTGGCTCATAAAATAATATTTTATAGGTTTTTTTGTATCTTAGAGATGGTCCAGTTTGGGTAACATATTATAAAGTAAAATAAATACCTACAGTTGACATATTAATTTGTATTTAATGAAATGCATTTAGGGAAAATGCATTTTCCACATGAGGTAAGATGCCCCCCCCCCTCCTTTAATGGTGTGAAATCACTTTAATAGGTGCAAATTACAGATGCAATAAACTACAAGTAGCTGGTTAAAGCAAGAGGAATATAGACCCTTGTTGTCTTATGTTATTAGCGTGCCTATCATTTATTTCTCAGACTTTTAAACAGTGAGGCTGCTGGAGCTTCATTAGCAGAAAGTCTGAGGTCAAATATGCGCATGTCAGCTAGTTGGCTGCAAATCTGAGCTGATGTGAGCTTCTAACCTCAGACTCTGTGATAGTGAAGCTGCTGGTTGGCTGACGGGTCTCTCCAGAGTCTAAATGACATCTAACTTACAAACGATCAACCATAAAGGGGCACAGCGACCGGGGGGGGGGGGGGGGGGATCTTTCTCTCTAAACAATTGCATAAGTAATCTTAAGGCTCCCCTCAATGTAAATATAAAAATTTAACACAATTAAAAAAATGTACAGCTTATTTTAAATGACAAAATTGGTCACTTTTAGTTCAGTGAGAGGAGCTGCAGCCAGAAGAAATGTTGAGACAAATCTTACCCCATGTTACCCTGTGTGTCCTTTTAGGAAACGTGAAAATCGGCCTGTTTTGTGGTTTAGGTACGAGGACGTGTCGGTGTAGCATAAGAGAGTTAAATCAAATACTTAGAGTAAATGTACTTTTCACCACTGCAGTAACCAAAATCACTTTAAAACTTTTATAACTAAAAGACCAGACTTTCTACTTTAGGTGTTTATATATATACGAGGACGAGGAGCGTCTTTGTTCTTTCTCATCATTTCACGTCTGAGCTGACATGGAAATGAACATTTAACAACAAAGCCAATAAATTAAACGCCGCACAGGATCAAACACATAATTAAACTGTCTAAAACATGAAATGCAGATTGTGTCCGGTGTGATTTAATGTGTGCACAGTTAAAATGCATGTTTTAGATTTCTTAGCCCGGTGATCCCAACACCTGACTTCCTGTCTCTTTTCTCACAGCGGCTGAAGGATCCACAGAAGACTCCAAACACCCCTCAGCTTCTCTAGTTCTCTTTTCATTTTCTTCCAGCTGACCTGTGACGACGGCGAGCGACAAAATCAGCTGCTTCTCAACTACCCAGTTTGTAGGAAGTTAAACTCCTGTCCGTCTGTAGTGTAGGCAGGGAGGGATCGAAGCTGCTTGTGAATAGCAAACGTCTTTACACCAAAGTGCCTTCAGGAAACTCGTGTTTTTACCGGTCTGCTTGTTTGTGTTTTAAAGCGAAGGGAGACATTTCAGGGGCGGAGCCTCTAAAAAAGGAAGAGTTGTCAGTTGGTGGGATGTTTTTTGTTAATATGCTTTTAAAACTATTAAACTGTGATAAAAAAAAAATCCATATGAAGTTTAGTTTAGTTTGCGAGTTAAAACAGTAACCTAAAGGCCGCTTTCTGTCTCAACGACTTCCCGGCTTCAGCTTCCAGTCGTAGTTTTTCTGTTTTGGTTTAAATGTTAAAGATGCAATAAATGTGTGAAACCAGATGCAGCTTGTTCGTTGTGTTTTGTTTCAGCAAGAAGTCGACGAGGCTTCTGTAAATTCAGACACGTCATAGGTGCAACATTTCACATGTTATCACGCCAGTTTTTCCAAATCTGCTTCTTACAAATACAAACAAATAGAGGACTAAATCATTAAAAACTTATAAAGAGCTGGTGAATTTCAGTTGTTTGACAGCTTCCTCATTAAAGGAAAGTAACAGTCCTTCAAATATCTGTAAAAAGATGCCACCTCTGATGAACTGGACATCTCTTTATGAACAACCTTCAGTTTAAAGGTTTAATCCTCACGTCTATCTTTTCTGAAAGTCTTTATTGTGTTTAATATTTGATCCTATTTCAGTGAGAGTCCTCTCTGTTTCTCTGATCTGCTCCTGTTTTAATCTGATGCAAACTCAACAAAACATCCTTCATGTTCAGCACAATGTCCAGACTGACGTTTACTGTAATCCTGATCTTTAACGTCAAACACACTGCGTGCAGAAACTGACAGTTTAAAAACATCTGTTGTTCTGTCTGGACCTGAAACTCTTTTATTTTTTAATTATCATTTATTTAACCAGACAAACGGACAGCAACATTCACAAACGGGGCGACAGCCTGTTACAGGCAAAAACAATTCACAAACAGGTAATAATACTAAAATAAGAACAGACACAATTAACAAAGTAATTTTACTCAAGTACTGATCTTAAGAAAGCAGTTTTCACTTTTTACTGCACTATATTTCTCTGACAGCTGCAGTTACGTTGCAGATTCAGCTGATGCCTGCGGTAAATTTGTGCTGTTTGGTGTTTGCAGTGGAGAGTTTGGAGTAACGAGCTTGAGGTAATTGGAGACAGAATTTTGTTCTCAAAGCAACTTTGTCTTCATTGTGGCTTGATTCTCATAATGTGCTTTTTATTGGTAATGTTACGGGCCCCGGGCCCCGGGCCCCAGGGCGTGTGGACAGATTATAAAACCTGTAAAACAGGAGAAATGAACAACACTGGAAACTTGCTGCCGTAGGTCTTGACGGTCTTACCAGAATTTATTTAAGTCGATCAATAAAGTCTTTTTTTCACGTCACTCATTTTCCAACTAAGTTACTAAATTACAATAAGTTAACAACATGTATCTATCAAAAAAAACAGTTTCATACACGAATATGATAAATAATCCACCTACTCATCGTACCTTGTTCGACCCATTAGAAGGGAATGTGAACCTCTCACATAACAGTGGGAAAATAAATCTTTCCTATATTATCAGGGAATGTAAACCTTTTTTATTTTATATTAACAGGCTAAATAAACTTTATTGCAATAGCTCTGTACTAACTGACAAAGACATTGCTTTCCTCAAATTACCTGCGGTTTACAATGTTCCAGGCAAGATAATGACATTTAATAAATAACCAACAAAAATACTTATTTTTATAAACAAAATACTATTAAAACACTTTGAATATAAAAGTAAGAAAATGCCCAGGAGCTGGAAACATTAACGGTGGACATTTACATTGACTAAAGAGCGGGAGTGCTTGTTTTCATTCTTAACGGGCGTCCACAGAGCAGAGTGAAAGTAACTTATAATCAAATAACACAGTCAATACGAAAACAACTTAAACACAAGAGATAATGATTCACTAAGCCTAATTATCATTTTTGTGCTTTTGTGTAACTCACTGACCTGTAAAACAGGAGAAGTGAACAACACTGGAAACTTGCCTCGTTGGTTTTGGCGGTCTTATCAGAATGGCATGATTACGACAGCTACATCGTCAAAACAGCGGCCAACCGGCAGCAGGAAAGCGCTCTGCTGGCCCCTACTGTCTGAGAGGAGTACATATTCGTAATGCTAAACATTGGAGGACTTTAGTTACTCAACATCAAATTTATATACAGTGTTACAAAACAAAAGATATTGTTAAATTAAACCAAAGATTAAAGGTGACCATATATTTTGTGTGCGTCACAGTAATATTACATCTTTTTCTTTATAAATTATAATTTTATTCTGAAATATTAAAGGGCCTATATGTAGTTTTTCAATAAATCACAGGGCCAGAACTGTGACAGTGACTGTAACTTTACCAGGTTGCATATTTCTTGTTGCTAAGTGTTGCTAACTTGACCGCGGAGCCCTAAACGTCAATAAATGATACCCAGGGGTACCGAGGTCATTAAAAGGCCCAAAGGGTCTTGACCAAGCGTCAATATGTGACGAGTCGGGAGTGAGAACGTGATGGTTTATAATGGATGGCCTACAATGGGAAAAGGTAGAATCTGGTAGAAAACTGTAAAAATGTCAAATATAACTACTGTTCTTCTAAATGAAATGCTTACTTTACAAAATGCATGATTTTATAATGTAGGGATCATAAAGCGTGGTTTGAATAGAAGTCTATGAGGCCTTTTTTGCAACGAAGGTGTCCAGAGGGAGTACTTTGCAAATCTCTCAAATAATTCAACTGGCATTTAAAGGGTTAAAATCCAGAAAATAATTGATTATTTGGTATTTTTATGTAATAATGGGGGAAAAAAGCAGAAAAAAATATTGATATTGCAGTTTGTTTATGCATGTAAAGTTTTAGCCACGAAGGTGTCCACGGGGTGCAAAATGCATAGATAAGAGTATAAATGACATGTGAGAGTAAAAGATATTGGAATTCAAAAGAAGAGTTCCTGCAAAATTTCATGCCACAAGCTCTAAAACAGCCAAAATGATCACCAAATTTAAAAAAGTTGAGTAAAATGTACAAATATGCCCGAGGAGGGCATAAGGGTTAAATCACAAACACAAGGCGCTTCTTTGGTTACAGGCATTTATTCACACATTCACGTTGTCAAGCATGCCGTGAAAACTAGGAAAAATAAAATACACATATCATAAAATGAGTCGAATGCAATACAGAGCATTCTCATAGAGAATGATCATCAAACGAATATTTCACAACACAAAATAACTCACAAATCCATCACTTTGCAGGCGAGAAGCTGTTAAACTTGCAGATAATTAGCATGCTGGACGCTATGACGTTGTTATCATGTGAAACTCGGCTAATATATTAGCCGTGGTTAGCCTATCCAAAGCTATAAACAGAATGGAAAATAACGTACAAATAACGTCGCATACCTCATTTGCCGCGTTAACTCAAGGGGAGCAAAAGGAACCTTCGAGCTCTATGAGTCTTCACTCAATAAATCTTCATCACATCGCTCTACAGCAACCCCACTGTGACACAAGAATATTAGTTCCGCTATGAAATAAATTACCTGTTTAGACATACTTTATGTTGTCACGTGTATGTTCTAAAATATATTCAGATTAACAAACAAAAACATTGTTTTTAAACGTGTATATATATCGAAATTATTAAATGAACTTAAACGTTAGCTTATGCAGAGCGGTTGCTAACGTTATCCAGGGCAAAATACTGCAGTTGTATCGCTTTCAAACATTACTTTCCCAACTAACTCGATCCATGTTACTCTCCTGTGTACCGCCAGTATGATGTCAAAGTGTTGATTTAGCCTGCAAGAAAGGATGTAACTGTAAAAAGCAACAGATTTGTTTACTAGCCCATAGTGATGTAAGGCAGGGCAGCCAGCTAACGCTACATTAGCTTGACACCCGTCCCTTAAATTACGGAATCGTCCCGTATTTGAGAACTAAATGGCTGTTTGTCCCGTTGTCCTTAATGCTGCGTCCAATGCAAATCATTCCAGCTGCATTCTGTGAATACTTTTCTCCTTTTCTGCCCCCTGATTGGGTAATACTCGCTGCCACCGTTGGTTTCATTAATAGCGTCAGGTTCAGAGCCAATCAGTGTCAGATAAGGGCGGGTCTCTTGGCAGGGAGTCAAGTTGAAACGATGCGTCCCCTCTGAAACGAAAGTAGATGCAAAAGTACCGACAACGTTCTGTGTGGTGCACGGTGGCCTGTCAGACGTGTGACAGCATGCCGAGGCAGCGTAATGACTTAATAAAACGTGTTAATTTTCTGATTCCTCTGGATTTCATACGCTGCCTATTTGTTAATAAGTTCTGTGACAATGTAAATGAAGCACAGGCCTACATTATGGTGTGATTTGTTTTTAAGGTTGAGGTTTACAGTCAGACACATCAGCATTAATTTAATAAGAGATAAGAGAGATAGATTTAATATATTATATTATATATTATATTAAAATATAGTGCCTACTAGGTGTTGTGCTTAACCATCTATAGAATTGCCACCAGGCTGAAAAAAAACTGAAAACATAAATACATAAATATATTTACTGACCAATCATAAAAATGGTGTTGAATTAAATTTTAAATATTTGTAGAAAGGTTATGTGTGCTTTCATTGTTTGGATAGAATTACTGCAAAAAATCTGTGTTCACGCCGCCCTTTGCATTTACTCATCAGGAGCTCTGTGGAGCTTTTTCTGGTCATAGTTTTACTGCAGCAGTTTGAAAGACAAACACTCAGTGCGCACAGCTTCTTATCCACTGATGTTCATGGAAAATCCTTTGCAGAAGTCTTTCCAGTCAGTTCAGTTTAGACTTATTCTTGTTGTACCGATACTCAGGTACACAGCTTCTCCACCGGCTCAGTCGCTCGTTCACACCTGGTTACAATCCAAAAACTGCACCGCTAGTAACCGCTGAAAACTACATATAAGCTCGTCTCTTTTTAATTGTTATTATTGTACAGTAACCTCATGAACACATGCTGCTGCTGTTGTGCTCCTGAGGGCCACAGATGAACCGTCAGGAGATGTCACCTGAGTGTCTGTTGTGATTCACTTCCCAGGGTGCAACAGGAGCAGCTGGCGGCTATCTTCCTGTTGCTAAGGGCGAACCAGGAGGTGCTCGGGGAGGTGACGGAGGGCGACATGGAGGAGCAGCTGAAGCTCTACTCCCTGTGAGACGCCGCCGTACCGGCTGAACACTAAATCACAAAACCGGAATGTAAAATATTGTAGATTTACGTTTTGTTTTTGTTTTTTCTTTACCTTTATTTAACCAGAAAGAACCTCACTGAGATAACAAATCAGGTGAAACACCTGCAGTGTTATTATTTATTTAGTACAAATGAGGAACCAATAAAATTACGTGTGAGGGGAAAAAGGCCAGAGCTATTACACTGGAATTAATTTTACTGCTAAAATGCTGACTACTGATTTATTTATAGACAGTTACAGTATAACAGTTATATTCTTACTGTTTAACGTGAAATGCTTGTTATTATTAAAATGACATAAGCTGCAGAACTTGAGGCTAAGCCTTGGAGGAACATCAGACCAGCCTACACTGGAGTTAAACGGTGCTACGACGGCGGAGAAGATGTGGGTTAGTTGAGTCACACCAGAGTGATTTTGATTTTTTTGTTCTTGTAAGTTTCACACTTTCATCTAGGATTTTTGTTTTCTCGGTTTATTAACCCATCACCCTGGCAGTGAACAGTTAGGAGAATTTAATTCTAGCCTGCAGAGGGGCTCCATCTCAGAAACTGTCCCTTTAATTAATTAAGATTCCTCTCGAGGCTGCAGGGCTCGCTGTCTGAACGTCACGCTGGCGAGTTCACACGTTATAACAGCGGAACAAGTCGGGATTTTATAAATTTAATACTTCTCATCATCAACACCGAGTATAGATGTGGCGTGTAGTCCACGTGCAGGGTGACCTCGAGGTAACCACCAACAAAACCTGCTCGGAGGAGTTTAGAGATGCGGCGTGAAATTGCCATGGCAACAGACCTTTCGTAGTACGGGTTAATCGGGAAGTTGCACCCGACGTCGCTCCTGAAGTTACCTGGATAAGCCGGTGACCCCGCTGCGCAGTACAGGCCGCCGATGTTAGAGCTGAACCTGGATCAGCGTTTGCGTCCGGTCGCATCACGAAGGAACAGAAACTTTCACTCAGCAAACGTTAATGTGGTTACCCGGGCAACAAACATGGAGGACCAGAAGAGCTTTTCTCTCTTTTAATGGATTTCAGTGTGTTTTATCACATCACAGTTCGTTTTCTTACTCTGGCTCCTCGTGTGGTTTCCTGCTGTTGGTGCTCCGTCTGAACGCTGCCTCAAACCCCTCAGACCCCTCAGATCCCTCAGATCCCACAGACCTCCCTCCTGGCCCCTCAGACCCCTTAGACCCCTCAGATCCCACAGACCCTTCAGACCTCCCTCCTGGCCCCTCAGGCCTCTAAGACCCCTCAGATCCCACAGACCCCTCAGAACTTTCTCCTCAGGTACCTCAGACCCTTCAGACCTCTCTCAAGGCCCCTCAGACCTCTTAGACCCCTCAGATCCCACAGACCCTTCAGACCTCCCTCCTGGCCCCTCAGGCCTCTAAGACCCCTCAGATCCCACAGACCCTTCAGACCTCCCTCCTGGCCCCTCAGGCCTCTAAGACCCCTCAGATCCCACAGACCCTTCAGACCTCCCTCCTGGCCCCTCAGACCCCTCAGATCCCACAGACCCTTCAGACCTCCCTCCTGGCCCCTCAGGCCTCTAAGACGCCTCAGACCCCACAGACCCTTCAGACCTCCCTCCTGGCCCCTCAGGCCTCTAAGACCCCTCAGATCCCACAGACCCTTCAGACCTCCCTCCTGGCCCCTCAGGCCTCTAAGACCCCTCAGATCCCACAGACCCTTCAGACCTCCCTCCTGGCCCCTCAGACCCCTCAGACCCCTCAGATCCCACAGACCCTTCAGACCTCCCTCCTGGACCCTCAGACCCCTCAGATCCCACAGACCCTTCAGACCTCCCTCCTGGCCCCTCAGACCCCTCAGATCCCACAGACCCTTCAGACCTCCCTCCTGGCCCCTCAGGCCCACCAGTAGATGCAGGAGCTGGATTGCTTATTTCTCGCCTCATATTTGATCAGATCAGATTCTGGCTCAGGTGAAATCATTTAAAGTTCTCTTTCACTCACGCTTAAACCCCATTGGCTCACAGAACCAGGGGCCTTGAGAGAGGACAGCAGTTGGGCCCTTCTTGATATTTTGTCTCCGTTTTTGTCCATCTTTATGATAACAACTGTACGTGTTGCATTATGGGTAATGTAGTGTTTTCTAACTGGATCACATGTTCTCTGAAGACTTTTGAGTTTTATTTAAAATTAACTGTGTAATGACTTTTTTTCTTCATGACAATAAATATATAAGAATCAAACATCTGGACTGATGTGATGATATTACATTTACATTTTGTCAGAGGGTTTGTGCTCTAATTCCACCATGATTCACACAACACAAAGTTCGTCCTCCCCGATGTTCCAAACGTTCCTTTTGCTTTAAGGTAACGTGTTTAATGCTGTCACAAATTTAAAGTTGGTCGGACTAAATCCCCTGGAGGAGTTTGTTAAAGTAAAGTGTGTAAATTTGTACATCTGGACATGATACACGTACCACAGAAATTTTGTACACGTAGGTGAAACTTAGTCCGGAGGCTGCTAATGTAGGACAAAACCCATAAAATACGAAAATTTTCGCCGCATCTGAATTTTGTGTAAAGTTTGGTGAGTGTTTGAGTAAGTCCAGGCCCCCAAAATTGAGGTAATTAAACAAAAGAAGTTAAACAAACTCACAGACCAGCTTGTTTCAATGCTTGAGCCTTTTAATGTGTGAAAGACAAGAAAGTTCACTCTGCAGAATAAGGTTGTGCTAAAAGCAGCCTTTTCATAACACATCCAGCCTGCTCGTATTGAAGGCACGAGGCCTCAGACGACCCAGATCTTCTTAATTCACTTCACTTCTTAAGTAGCGTTACAGCGATAGAAGAGAAAATAAAGACGTGAAATGAGCTATAGAGGCCTCGGGGTACATATGAGACTGACAGCATGAAGAAACATCCATCGTGTTTGTGATTTTTCCAGCTGCTTCGTGCTTCTGCGTCAGCGCAGGAATCAGCTGGTTTTCTTTACACAGACAGATGGAAGGTGTCTGTTGCACTGCACGTCATCCCAGCATTTGTGGCCTGTATGGTCGGAAACACGTGAGAATAGCCTTTATTATCACCACTAGTGCATTACTCTCTCGTGCTAAATAATGTGTTTTTTGATTTACCTTTATAATTCATTTGCATACAGTGCTGACTATGAACATTATTTGGCTCCCCCCTGCACCAGTATGAAAAGGTGAAAGGTGTACCATCACTCCAGAACCAAGCACCCTCCTAGAAAACATAAATTAGACTTTAATAGATTAATAAACAACAATATTAACTCAATCAAACACTATAAAGATCATAAAAGCTTTGACAAAAGATTCTCATTACAAAGTCTGCTTTAAGTTCTGCAAAGAGGAACAACAGCACCGGTCTCAAGTTACAAAGTCCTCTAGTGGCCGTAAGAGTTATAAGCAAGTCATGTGACCTTGTTCGAGGAAGTCACGTCTCATGGCCTTCTAGGTGTGACCCCGAATAGTCGAGGTTCAGTGCCTTGTTTGGCTGCCAGTCTCAACATCGAATCTTCACAACGCTCAACGTGTGATTTTACATATTTATTATATTAATATACTGCCTATTACAATATAAATTTCAACATATAATGCTGGAAATAGAAATGTAAAAGTGCCATCGCTGCCGCACAAACGCATAACGTCACTATCCGTCGACTGATGTCAAATTATTATTGTTATTATTTCATTATTATAATTGTTAAAATGACGGAACTTCAGCCATAAAAATGTGACCTTTCGTAACAGTTAATGTTGTACCTCTGCACCGTCAGAGCCTCCGACCCACGTCCGTGGATTCCCGTGAGCTTTATCTGCTATCAGCCTTTGAATCTTACGATACTCCTTAGCTCCTCGGACAGATGCAAGGTTTGCACCCATGGACAGACAGTTTCTCTGCAGCGGAAAGAAACAGACAAGCACACAGTAAACATGAGTAATAAAAGCTAAAAGAAGATGCAAAGTTACCAAGAAGATGCAAACAGAACAAGCTCAACTTAGAAGCACTCTGCATCAAATCCAGATCATCTCATACCTCAGCTTGAGCCCAAGTCAAGGCTCTTGGAACGAACTGGAAACAGCGACCGCTGATTTCAGACCAGCTACCTGAACAACATGGTGACCTCTTGACCAGGTGACTCTTTGCTGAGAACAAAGTGAGTAATGTTTAAATCTCTATTACTTTATCACCATATTGAATAAGTTTATTTTCATAACATGACACAATATAACATAACAAAGTAGTATAACACAGTGTAATATAAATTACATAATAACAACGCGCACTGACCCGGTTGGCCTTTTTCAGGTGTTGCCTCTGGAAGAGCTAGAAAGTTTGACACAGCAGTTATTGACCTGGACTGTTATCGTACAACACGTTCATCTGTAACACTTTCTGTTCATGAAACTGACCCGCAGCTCTAGTCAGAGCCATCGCGGCACAAACAAGCGCAGACACAGCCAGCGTCTTCATTGCGGAGACGACGAGACGACAAACCCTTTGATTCAGAGAGAGACGAGTTGCTGAAGGGGAAGTCAGAAGATGGTGAGAGAGTTTGTAGCTGCAGAATTACTTTCTCTTCTTCCTTCTCAGCGTCTGTGGCTTCAGAAACACCAGCCCTTATATGCAGATACTAATCTTGTCATCTCTCAAAAACAGGGAACTGTGAGCGCAGACACAAACATACACAGAAATATTTTCACACACGGAATACTCAGAAACTTGAAGACAGCGTGATCCATTATGAACAGTTAGGACATGTGCGTAAACCTAACAGTGATATACTGCTGTGACGTCTTCCTCGCTTTGGCCATTGTTGCACTCTGACATTGTAAAGTGCCTTTATTCTCTTGCGTGTTACAACTACTGTATGACAATGTTAATTAGGCTGCGGATCCGGAACAATTTCATTTTATACTGGATTTGCTTCAGAGTAACTTCAGAGCCACCAGTAAGGAGGCAAAAAGCAGGATTAGGAACACAAGCAAATCAAGCATATCCAGAGTTTACACGGTACCAAAACCGAGCGATAACAGGACAGTTCAGGAACAACCCAAGATCTTCTTTAAGTGAATCTAACGGCCCAATAATGAGAGAGAATAACTAAAATAATAAACAGTTTACAGTTTAAAATTGCAGCTTGTATTTATAAACAAAAAAGGGAAAAGAAGGCCTTCGTGCAGTATGCAAAACCTTCTTCAGTTGTTGCCACTTGAGCAAAATGTACCAGAGGTAACCTTTATGTCAATAATGACTTATTGGTTATTGGTTAACTGACATCCATGACCGTCTGTAGCTACCTAGATACTATGTTTATGTTATAAAGAGTGTATCTCTATCAAAAGTAACACAACAATACAAGCTAGATGTTTTGTGTTAGCACCCTTGTATTTGATAAATAAACATGACTGTGACCTTGTTAATGTGGAACTGCAAACATCTTTTGTCCTTTAGCTTTAAAAAATTACATTTTTATTTTAAATATTCAGTTTCAAAAGTAACCCGACAGCCCAAACCTGAATTGTTTAGAATATTTCATATTATATTAAGGATATTATAAATATATAATATAAATATGCAAATGTGTGCAGCTAAAACAGGGGGGAAATGGTAAGATGGACATTGTTTATGAACCTGACATGATTAAAATAAAATAAGACTTTACTGATCCTGCACTGGGGATATTTGCATGTTGCAGCAGCTTATGAAATTAAAAAGCTGTTTACACTGCGTTGATGAGGCGAGCTGGGACGTAACATGATCACATAGTCTGTCCATGTTTCTATTCAAGGTTTACTGTGTGTGTGCTGCAAATGCACAGTATCTCACAAAAGTGAGTGCACCCCTCGCATGTCTGTAAATACCTGATTATGTCTTTTCATGTTTCAACACTGAAGAAATGACTCTTAGCTATAATGTAAAGTAGTGAGTGTGCAGCTTGTATAACAGTGTAAATCTGCTGTCCCCTCAAAATAACACATCACACAGCCGTTAATGTCTAAACCGCTGGCAACAACAGTGAGGACACCTCTAAGAGAAAATGTCCTAATTGGGCCCAAAGTGTCAATATTTTGTGGGGCCACCATTATTTTGCAGCGCTGCTTTAACCCTCCTGGGCCTGGAGTTCAGCAGAGCTTCAGGTTGGCTCTGGAGTCCTCTTCCTCTCCTCCATGACGACATCACGGAGCTGCTGGATGTTAGAGACCTTGAGCTCCTCCACCTTCTGTTGGAGCAGCCTCACAGATGGAGACATTTTCTGCACCAATTTATGGTAGAATTGTCTTTATTTATATATTTATTTATATATATATATTATATTATATATATATATGATTCAGATGACAATTCAAATATAATGCAGTCTGCAGCAGTTTTTTTTTTGGCTTAAGAAAAGTTTTTGAACAACGCACATTTTGACTTTTATAGTCATTTTTGGATGATTTACACACTCCGTACTTTAACAAACTCCTGCTAGAGAATTAGTCCGACCGACTTTAGATTTTCGCTGTCTTGTTTATTCCCATTGACAATTAAAAGTTGTACAAACGGTGAGTTTTTGTGAAACGGCGTGCCTGTGGCGTGGCGTCCAAAATCGATGATTTGCCATGACACAGGAAGTTGTTGTAACTTCAGTGTACATGCTCACATCTGTACCAAACTTTACGTGCTTGATAACTCTCCCACCCCGAACACAACTACATGTTCAGCTATAGTCGTAGTGCGAAGTGCTATGTAGCGCCACAAAGGGGACACAGGAAGTGATGATGAACACCTATGAGCAGCGCACTGTCAGAGCTCCAGAACGCGGCCGCCTCACACCTCGACGCGCTACACGTGCGAGGGCCCGCCCAACGCTGCTTGCAGCTTTAATTTGATATGTTTTCACAGAAAATGAGCCAAGGACTCTGAAGTTGAAATAAAAATACAACACAAGGGTTAAAAGAGAAGTTGAGGAATAATATTTCACCAGTGTTTTTATCTTATCTTCACTTTCTCACGATGCCAAGTCATCACTGAACGCTGTATCAGGCAGCACTTGTCACTGCTTAATGAGGAAGCATTACAATGTGGAAAATAACTGATGGGTTATTGTGAGAACACAAATATTGCATTTTTGATGATACAATCTTTATTACTTCTTTAAAATATGTTTTAGTCTCATCATGGGTATCATTTATTCAATAACCTTGATATACAGTGCCTTGCGAAAGTATTCGGCCCCCTTGAACTTCTCGACCTTTTGCCACATTTCAGGCTTCAAACATAAAGATATAAAACTGTAATTTTTTGTGAAGAATCAACAACAAGTGGGACACAATCATGAAGTGGAACGAAATTTATTGGATATTTCAAACCTTTTTAACAAATAAAAAACTGAAAAATTGGGCGTGCAAAATTATTCAGCCCCTTTACTTTCAGTGCAGAAGTTCAGTGAGGATCTCTGAATGATCCAATGTTGACCTAAATGACTAATGATGATAAATAGAATCCACCTGTGTGAAATCAAGTCTCCGTATAAATGCACCTGCTCTGTGATCGTCTCAGAGGTCCGTTTAAAGCGCAGAGAGCATCATGAAGAACAAGGAACACACCAGGCAGGTCCGAGATACTGTTGTGGAGAAGTTTAAAGCCGGATTTGGATACAAAAAGATTTCCCAAGCTTTAAACATCCCAAGGAGCACTGTGCAAGCCATAATATTGAAATGGAAGGTGTATCAGACCACTGCAAATCTACGAAGACCCGGCCGTCCCTCTAAACTTTCAGCTCATACAAGGAGAAGACTGATCAGAGATGCAGCCAAGAGGCCCACGATCACTCTGGATGAACTGCAGAGATCTACAGCTGAGGTGGGAGACTCAACAATCAGTCGTATACTGCACAAATCTGGCCTTTATGGAAGAGAGGCAAGAAGAAAGCCATTTCTTAAAGATATCCATAAAAAGTCTTGTTTAAAGTTTGCCACAAGCCACCTGGGAGACACACCAAACATGTGGAAGAAGGTGCTCTGGTCAGATGAAACCAAAATCAAACTTTTTGGCAACAATGCAAAACGTTCTGTTTGGCGTAAAAGCAACACATCACCCTGAACACACCATCCCCACTGTCAAACATGGTGGTGGCAGCATCATGGTCTGGGCCTGCTTTTCTTCAGCAGGGACAGGGAAGATGGTTAAAATTGATGGGAAGATGGATGGAGCCAAATACAGGACCATTCTGGAAGAAAACCTGATGGAGTCTGCAAAAGACCTGAGACTGGGACGGAGATTTGTCTTCCAACAAGACAATGATCCAAAACATAAAGCAAAATCTACACTGGAATGGTTCACAAATAAACATATCCAGGTGTTAGAACGGCCAAGTCAAAGTCCAGACCTGAATCCAATCCAGAATCTGTGGAAAGAACTGAAAACTGCTGTTCACAAACGCTCTCCATCCAACCTCTCTGAGCTCGAGCTGTTTTGCAAGAAGGAATGGGCAAAAATTTCAGTCTCTCGATGTGCAAAACTGATAGAGACGTACCCCAAGCGACTTACAGCTGTAATCGCAGCAAAAGGTGGCGCTAAAAGTATTAACTTAAGGGGGCTGAATAATTTTGCACGCTCAATTTTTCAGTTTTTTATTTGTTAAAAAAGTTTGGAATCTACAATAAATTTCGTTCCACTTCATAATTGTGTCCCACTTGTTGTTGGTTCTTCACAAAAAATTAGTTTTATATCTTTATGTTTGAAGCCTGAAATGTGGCAAAAGGTCGAAAAGTTCAAGGGGGCCGAATACTTTCGCAAGGCACTGTATATCATTGACCCTGGTACATTTTCCACAAGGGGCAGCAGCTTTGTTTATTTATTTAGATCCCCATCGACTACGGTTATTACAACATCAATGCATATACATATATGTACAAACATGCAAACATATGATATATTTACAATACTTGACTAACAAATGACACACCACAATAAAACCATCAGCACACATCACATAGCAACTGATTCATACACATTATAAAACACAAACATTGAGATGAAACAACACAATAAGTCACAACCTATCTAGTACAATAGAGAGCTCTAAAGAAATATATCAGCTGTAAGAGGTCTAAAGTGATCAATAAAGCAACACGCACATTTCCAATAGTTCTTTCCATCAATATAACATCTTTAAGAGGTATGGCCATGTTTGGCTTCTCCATCTCTTGTGTAACCAGCGCTTAAAGTGGGGCTGGTACTCACCAGTAGGCAGTACTGGCACTTCTACATGAACCTTCTGTCGTACCGGGACTTTTTTCTTGCGCACTGGCACTCGTCGCGAGCTCCCAGTACAGAGTAGGGAGGTGATCGGCTTCTTTTTCAAGCGTGTAGCCTACAGAAAGTTGCTCATCAAGGTCACTTTTCATGAACCGGCCAATCACAGCCTGCATGGGGCAGGAAATTCAAATAAAGGCACACTTTTGAAATGCTGAACTTGTGGTTTGTCTCAGTGGTGTAATATAAGAAAACGGTTTTATTTGGGAACTTAAAAGCTGTTTAAATGTTACAAACACTCTATAAACAATCTGTAGGCAGACTATCCAAATAAAGTTCAGATACCTGATAGAAACAGTAAAGAAAGGAGTATCGCACCCTGTTCTTTACACTTAGCGGTAATTAAGCTAAGCTACGGGCAGAGAAGTGCTGTGCAACACATTAACTCAAAACAGAAGTTACGGATTTATTGCGTAAGAGCTATCAAAGCCACATAAATGTCGCTGTGTCACGGAAGAAGGTTTTGCCCATTGCAGAATCATCACCTTAAACGCCTTCTTTTCCTTGTATTTCACACTGTTAAAATGAAAAGCGTGCGGAACCTCTAAACCCAGTCAGTGTACCAGTTTTACATTACTCCTGCTGTTTTAATAATTAATATTACAAATACCATTTAGTATTTCACTCTTTTAGAATGACCTACAGCTAATTTAGAAGTTTATTTTTTCCCCATAATTTAAGTCAAAAAGTGAAACTCAAAATATTAGAATAAAGAATGTATAAGACAGAAACGTCAACCTTTAGAAAAGTTGAAAAGGGTTCTGAAAAAGGTTAATTTATGCACTAGTTACTTGGTTGGGGCTCCCTCTGCATGAATTACTGCATCAGTGCAGTGAGGCATGGAGGCCTGTGACACCGCTGAGGTGTTATGAAGCCCACGTTTCTTTGATAGCAACCTTCAGCTCGTCCCTTTCCTCTTGAAAATAACACCCAATTTTCTTTGGGGTTCAGGTCTGGCAAGTTGGCTGGTCAACCAAGCACAGTACTATCATGGTCAGCCAACCAGTTGGGCAGGTGCCTGCAGGAAAAGGAAATCTCGGGACTTGATAAAACACAGTGGACCAACACCCCCAGATGAGTTCAGAGCACCCCACTGAACTTCAAGCAACTTGGAGCCTGTGCCTCTACACTCATCCTCCAGACTCTGGAACCTGGATTTCCAAATTAAATGCAGATTTACTTTCATCTGAAAAGAAGACTTTGGCGAACTGAGCAACGGTCCAGTTCTGTTTCTCCTTAGCTCGGGTAAGATGCTCCTGGTCTCTGGTTCAGGGGTGGATTGACAGCAGGAATGCAACACTTGAAGCTCATATCCTGAACACATCTGGTGGCTCCTGATGACTCCAGCCTCAGTCCACTCCTTGTGAAGCTCCCCCGAGTTCTTGAATCTTGAATCATCCCAGTTGCTTGTGCACTTTTTCCTACCACACTTTTACCTTCCAGTCAACTTTCCCTGAATATGCTTTGATCCAGCTCTCTGTGAAAAGCCAGCACTTTCAGCACAGACCTTCGGTGTCTTACCCTCCTTGTAGAGAGTGTCTCCTGTAGAAGTCAGACGTCTTCCCGATGACTGAACCGGAGTGAGAGAAACATGGAGTTTTGATTACCATGAGCTGCAAGCCAAAATCATCAAGACTAAAATAAAACAGGGCCTGAATTATTTCACTTAATGTGTAATTAATCTAAAATATATTAAACTTAAATTGACTTAAATTACTGGGGTATTTTCACCTGCATATATAAATACACACACATACACACAGAAAACATACCAAAACTTTGCCATTTCAAAGATGTGCATGGTTTGCAAAAGTTTGTTTCCTCGTTTACTTTTATTTCCTCGTGAGTTTGACAGCTTATATAATTATGACTGTTTCGCCTTACATTTGCTGCCGGAGCATTTATGTAATTATGTTGTGTCCCCTTTGTGGCGCTGCAGAGGGCTTGGCGCTACGACCACAGGTGGATATTGGCGTGTCGACGTGTTCGGGGCGTGAAAGTTATTAAGCACGCAAAATTTGGTACAGATTTGAGCAAGTACAGTTCAGTTACGACGACTTCCTGTTTCACGGCGAAGCATGGAACTTCGCCACCCCGCCAAGGACACGCCGTTGAAGTACAGGCTTTACAACATGACATCATCAATGTGTTAAAAGTTTTCTGAGGTAGTTTTGAAGTACATTTAGCCAACCTGCAAGAAATGGTTCACGACAGCATAAACGTAGTGACTTCCTGTTGCCAGCAGGTGGCGCTATGACTATTGGCTTGTAGATGTGTTCAGGGCGAGACTCTTGTGTGCATGTAGACCGAAACGTCCTGTGCCATGGTGAATCATCGATTTTGGACGCCACCGGCACGCCGTTTCACAAAAACTCACCGTTTGTACAACTTTTAATTGTCATTTGGTTTAGAGTAGACGTCAACAATCTGAAGTCGGTCGGACTAATAAAAGTACGGAGTGTGTAAATCATCCAAAAATGACCAGACAATTCAAAATGGCTGACTTCCTGTTGGGTGTCGGGCATCGCTCCAAGACGTCCAACCTGCTCGGAGTAGTACAATACAGCGTCAAAATGTGTCATTTCCTGTTGCCAGCAGGTGGTGCTATGACTTTGAGTGAATTTTGGCATGTGGACGTGTTCAGGGCGCGACTCTTATTATGCGTCCCAAATTTGGTGCAGATGTGATCATGTACACTGAAGTTACAACTTCCTTTCTTCCGCCACACAACAGGCGCACCGTTCCACGAAAACTCACAAAATATGTAATTTCTGACGTGTGCAAAGTTTGGTGAGTTTTCGAGCATGTTCAGGCAACCAAAAATGAGCTTACTTTGCAGAAAAAAGAACAAAAATAATTCCTTCAGTTTCAATAGGGCCTTCGGGCCCTAATAACCAGACGGACTACAGAAGTGAATGGAATCACTTTGGGTGGACGTTGTAAATATTTTGCAGGTGGCGGTGATGCCAACCGCTAAAAAACACCAAAGAAGACTTGAAACTAGCGACTGGGACCAGAAACTCATCAGGAAAGTGTTTACTGAGGGAATAAATCAGCTGACAAGTAGAAACATTTTCTCACAGACTTCTATACAATCACACTTCTTTCTGCAGCCGCTGGAGTCGCCCCCTGCTGGCTGCTAGAGAGGACGCAGGTTTAAGTCGCCCCCTGCTGGCTGCTGGAGAGGACGCAGGTTTAAGTCGCCCCCTGCTGGCTGCTAGAGAGGACGCTGGTTTAAGTCGCCCCCTGCGAAGGGGCCCCATAGAACTTTATAAATGTTGCTGAAGTTACGCTCCGTGGAAGTTTGCATGAATTTCTCATGAATACACGTCAATGTGCGTTGTTAAATTTCTTTCTGAACCTGGGGCCCTTTTTGCTTTTTTCACCTCCTCCTCCTCAGAGTCGGCCACTGGTCATCAGACTAAAATAATCCTGTTTATTGTCGTCCCATTATGTGTCTGTCATACATGCAGACACAGAGAAGCAAAAAAAAAAAGCAGACAGGCTGAGCAGACCCAGCTCTTTGTATTAAATTATAAAGATGTAAACAAAAGATTTCCGAGGGTGAGGGACAGTGCAAACAGTAATCATAATCTAAACAACAGGCATAAATCCACAAGTTCCACAGGAACCGCACGGGTGCAAACAATCAACCAGGGAACAAAAATAAACCAGGAAGACAAAACCCCCCAAACTACAACACATCCAGATCGTCCAGATCTAATTTGTTGCTTTATTTGGAAATAAAGGAAGGAAAGGAGAGTTGAAAATATGCATTCATAAGGCCCAGTCCCAGTGCCCCCCTCACAGACTTGGAGGTACAGTAACTTTATTATCCCCGAGGGGCAATTTGCATTACAGCCAGCAGTAACAAATATATTTATCAGACAACAACAATAAACACAACCACAGTACAATATAATTAGAAATAGGATTTACATGGTGTGGATGCGCGTTCCCGGTCCGTGAGTCCCAGGAAGCGAGAGAAATATCACAGCAAATCCGCGTTATAGGAGAAGAAGAAAACAGTAAACAAACAAGCATCGACACCAACGCTGATTTTTGAAAGTTGTTGAAAGTTTTCTTAACTTTAGAACACGTGAAGTCAGAGGAACCTTGTTACACACTTAGTTTATTCAACTATTTATTTTAGTTTTTGCTTAATGATGCTGTCTGACCAACAGTAATGTATTGATTATTGACAAATATATATTGACATATACCTCTCCTCCATAGGGCGAGAGCCTGCAGGACTTTAAATCAAGCAAAACATAAAATAAAAAGTGTGTTGTGAAGGTGATAAAGTGAAAGTAAAGTCTTGTTCCTGTTTAAAGCATTTTAAGCCCTCACAGCCTCTTAAACTCAGTAAAGTCTGTGAGGGTTCAGGGCTTAGGGGGGACATTGGGACTGGGCCTGGGTCCCTGTGTTGGTACAGGTGTTATTTTGTTCTCCACACTTTGATCTGTTTAACATTAGATGTTAATATTAATGTGGTCAGACGGCGAGTGATTCACTACTAAAGCTCTTGAAAAGCTGCTCTATTTAATCATTTATTGATGTCAGTCAGTTAAATGTTTTTATTTAAACCCTTTGAGACTGTGACTATATACAGAGAGGCGGGTCAGACATCATTATTTATCTTCCTTTTTCTTTTTCAAACTTTCTATCTGTCGTGTAACGCTGCATGTTGGCCAGCAGATGGCAGCACAAACATTTCAGCAGGTCTCACTGCATGAAAAGACAAAAACTTTTTAAAACATGTTTAGTTGTTTTGGGTTTTTTTTCTTTCTATTGTTATTTCTTTTATTATTGGACGTTCATCCCTCTCACACAACTAAACACCTTTTCTAAGTGTCAAAGGTGGAGGAAGTACTCAGATCTGTGACTTCAATAAAAGTACCAATACCACATGGTTATAAATACTCTAAGATACTCTAAGATAAGATATATTAATCCCCCGTGGTGGAAATTCAGGCTGACATGGCAGCTCAGAGGAATGTAAAAGAACAGATACAATAAAAGTAGAATCAGTATCTTTCTATGTACATGTATAAATATATAAAAACTATAAATATGCGATACTTTTACAACAAGATAAATGTCAGAATATAATCAAGAATAGTTCTGTTATAAGTAACAGTATGTAAAAGTAAATGAGTGTACTCCGGCCTTGAAGTATTAAAGCAGTAAAATGTCGTACTGTCATATCTCCTCTCCTCAGATTCCTGTCGGCTCCTCTGATGACCAACGTCAGCACTCGTCCACCGGCGCTCTGATGCTGCTGACCGCCTTACACACCTGGGACCAGGTGAGCACACACACACTTTTGTCTCTCTCTTACCCTAACCTCCACAGCTACATGGCTAACCTTAACACTTACCTAAAGCGGTCCTTTAAACATGTGGGGTCCGGCATTTTTTGGTCCCCACAAAGCTGGTCGGTCCCCACAAATAGAGTAAATCTGGGGTTTTGCCAGGGGCGTTTCCAGGCTCTTGAAACATTGGGGGCTTAGCCAACACCCCCGCCCCCCATTGCCGCCTACCCAAAGTACGTCTATAAAGCATCAGTATATTATATAGATAGCCTACATTTAGTCCGAGTTTTATAATTACTATTGATAATAATTAACACTGATGTTAAATTGCGGGGTCTGAAAAATTTGGGCTTTAAATGCTTAATTTCCTGAATTCCGGAGACACTTTCTGCACCAATTTATGGTGGGAAAGTCTTTATTTTTATAAAGGGAAGGACAAAATTGAGGTGGCAGAGTATAAAAATATAATAGAATCTAATGCAGTAATCAGTAGCTTATTATTTTTTTTAGCTTATATCTACATATCGGTTATTTTTGCGCGTTTGACCCACAATACAAGAAACAGCTGGAGCAGAGGGGGAGGGAGTGGGGGCTGTAAGAGATGTGATTGGACCGGCCCAATGTCAGTACAGGCCTGATGCTTTATGGGCCGATCGTTGGCCCATTTTTCAAAAACAGTTAGGCCTATATAAATAAATAATTTGGACGGTCAATCAGAGCAAAGTGTCTCTGAGCGAGGGGGACAGCAGGACACAGAGGACAGTGTGTCATGATATTCTGTCACTACTTTGCAGCGACTGTTAACCGTTTGTGTAGCTATGCACTGACTAGAAACTGACCGAAAACATTTATATTTAAATGTATTGATTACAATTTTGCCAGGGACAATTCAGAAGTCGCGGAAAAGCCCTGAAGCAGGCTGAATAACAGTGGGGGGGTCACGCTATAGCAATAGTAGCCTCCGCTCTTTGAAGACCTGCGAGACCGGCTGCGTCATGAAGACTATTGCATATTTACATGGAAAATTTTTTTTCTTGCTGAGTTTTATTCGGGGCTACAGTCAAAACATCCGGGGCTAAAGCCCGGGAAAAATGACCTGGCGACGCCGAAGGGTTTTGGACTCCCTGTAAAACAAAAACACACAAGAGAGTCAAGAGACACCACGAGGAACAGTAAGTGTCAGCAGAGACAGTTTCATTTCTTTTTCATTTTCATTTTATTGTTTATTTGAAATGGGACACGGATCAACATTCAAAACAAATAGCCACAGGCCCCATCGGCACTCCCCATCGGCACTCCCCTCGCCAGATGTGATTTGGCATCCTAAAATAGTCATTAACTGGTAAAATACAATAGACAAAAGCTAAAAATCACATCGTGTTTAAAAAATCACAATCAATCAAGTAAACAAGATGAGCAGATAAAATCTAAAAATAGATGAAACAGTTATTGTTGGCCAGCGTCAGCGTTGACAGAGCTGGTTTCCTTAACATTACTCTTATCCCTGTGACGCACAGTTGTCGCTACAGTAGACGCTAGTGTGTCGTGCCATACGCTGCCACCCTCTGGTAAGCCGTTGTAAGTGAAACTTAAATTCGAGCAGCTCAGGTAAATCTTGCCATTCCTTCAATTATAGGAGACCCCTGCAGGTAAATAAAATTTGGTAACAAATAAGGAGTAATACAATAGTTAAACTTTCCAAGTATTGATTTTATGTTGTTGTGGAAATTACGATTAATCATCTGTCCACTAAATTGGACATTATGGCGACCCGGCTGCACCTCTGCTAACTCTGTTTGTGGTTGATTTGAAGTTGATAAGGCCAGACGGAGGAGGAGGAGCTAAACTGTGCATGATCTTATAAACTCAGCAAACATTTTGCATTATGTGTTTTTTCCAGCTAAGCAGTTTATACTTCTTTAGAATGGGGCCCTATGACAGGCCCTAAAGTATCGTCTCCACGACAGAGTTAGTCCACCGGAGAGCGCTGACAAGTTCTACACTCCCACTTCTTCAGCAACACGTTCATGCGATCAAGTGTTTTTTAAACTCGGCAGCTGTCAGGCTCATCTTACAGTTTTCATATCAATTTAAAAACGTGAGGCGAAGCTCTGGGAGCGGGACAGGTGCTATGAAAACGACAGGACGCCACTGTAGATCACCTCCGTACTGTATTTCCTGTCGGAGGCCAGTTTAACGTGATCAGAGCTCGTTCCGTTGCCCGCTATCCCCCGACTCCACAACCAGTTCGCACAGGCATTATTACATGTATTCATATAGCTGACGCTTTTATCCAAAGCGACTTACAATTGCTAAGTTTGTCAGAGGTCGCACGCCTCTGACAAACGCAGACTTTAAAAAAAGGAGATTTATGGCGGGAGGTTTACAATAAAACTCCTGGAGCTAGTCCGCAGTTAGCGAGATCGTTACGATGTCTCGTTAAAATCACAACCTGCTCGAGTGTCGCCGTGATTGGTTTGTTTACGATGTGCAAATTCTGAGGTTGTCGGAGGAAGATAATCCGGCGTCGACGAGGGATGACCCGGCTCTGTTCTGCCCCCTAGTGGATTCAGGTGTAATCCTCCAGGTACACGCAAAGTACGCAGGCAAGTACGTGAACTACGCCGTTTTCGTCGGCGACGCCTGTCTACGCCTGTCTACGCCTGTCTACGCCTACGCATTGTTAAAAAGCAGGTATATCCAGGGCTTTAGCAAGAATAAAGAAGCAACGTCCGCTTAGACTTTCACATTAAAACTAGTGGTTAACGGTGCACAGCGTCGCAGTGTGGTTCAGTTTAGGATAAGATCCTGGTTTGGGTAATATATAGATAACAATATTACTTATGTGACTTAAATTATGTTAGTTAAGTAACGTAAGTTCTGTAACTGACATCACTGAAAGGAATCAATATTGACTTTTTCACACGGGAAACAAACACCAACCACCTCCTTACTCTGACTTTTCTGTTATTTATACTAGATCTACTTTAAGCGCTGACCAATGGTGCTTAAAGGGTTCATTTGTACCCGTAGGTAGATTTGATTTGGACGAGGAATGAGATCCATTTTGACACCCAACTATGAAAAACATACGACAAACATAATAAGAAATCAAGGACACAAAAAGCATGCTAGAGACTGATACAGGTACTCTGGGTTTCACCAATCAAGACAAAGAAGAGACGGAGAGAAATATAACAAGCAAGTTAAAATTTAAATATATTAATAAAATTAAAACAAACACAAAATCATGAAAATCCCCCAAAAAAGCAAAACAAAAAACACATCTATTCAAACACAATGGCCTCTCAAGACAAACAACCACATGTCTCCTTCTTTATGATGCTCTTAAATTTATCAATCGGTGTACACGTTTATAATTTTTATATTAATTTTTCATGCTCTTATCTTGTTTTTTTTTGTATTATTCTTTACACTTGTTAAAGCACTTTGTAACTTGTTTTTGAAAAGTGCTCTACAAATAAGGATTATTATTATTATTATTATTATAATTTAAGATCATTTTGCAGATTATTCCATGCCGAGGGTGCATAGTCATTAAAAAGCAACCACTTGGAGGAGCGTAGCTGGTAACTAGCAGAACTGAGACAGAGAGGGCACAGAGGTAAAACTGGAGGTTTACCTCTCATGGCTTTACATATAAAAATAAACCAGTGCTGTTTTCTGATTGTAATAAAGCCTAGAGATGCACGAGACACTGAATCAACGCTCCTGCATATATAATATGTCACCACTTTTTAACCCATTTGAGTTTCAAGAGGTTTTCCTTGTTCAGTGTCTGGTGAAATCAGCGATTTTAGACAGACTGAAGGATTAAGCGTTCCCTTAGGGATTTTGAAATGTATTTTTTTATTATCTGAAAAACGCTCACTGTTTATTCTCAGCCGCACTTATTTTTATATAAATTAATATTTTGTTTATTTTTTATGATAATGTGTGTTTTTTGTCTTTTTGTCTGTTTTCAGCACTGATGTCATTTATTTACAGTTAAGTAAATAGTTTTTGCTTTCACTGTTTGAAATAAAAAAAATGTTTAATCATTTGAGTGTTTTGTTCTTTGCTTATATAAAACTACTAATAATGTAATAATGGATAGAATCTCAGTTTAGAAAAGTAAACATTAACATTTTTTGGGACAATATTTTATCTGAAATGTAGTAAAGTCTCACAGGAGATGATTAAAATAGTTCTTCTGCCCCAAATAGGCCTTTTTTTTAAAGAAGCTTTAATGCAGCTTTAATAAAGCTGTATTTTATTTTGAAACTTGACGGTGATGTTAATATTCAGAAGTGGATGGAGAGACTTTTTTTAAATATGAAAATGCACCATGTCTGTCTGTGAAAGGAGATTAAATGCAGTGGGAGGGTCGATCATCTTTCATTAAGTTACCCAATGAGAGTCGGGACAAAACAGGAAAAGGGTTTATTGATTCCTCTAAATAAAAGCACGACTGTCAGCATTTAATTTCTCTCGTTTTATTCGTTTAACAAGATGTTTTGTCCCAGTCAGACCTCCGTGGACATTTAGAGCTTTTTACAGTCTCTGTATTTTAAAATACATTCAGTTTAAAATTTCAGGTGCTGGAAAGTGAAACTTGTGTTAAGAAATGTGTCACAAAATCAAGACAATTATAGTAGCTAAACTAGTTTAAGATCACGTCAAGAACTGCAACTAACAATTATTTGAAATTAATCTGATGATTATTATCTTGATGAATTGATTAAAAATGATTTGTTAAGTATTAAATAATAGTGAAACAAAATAACGTCTCAGAGTCTATAATGAGAAATATTCAGATTGACTAACATTTATTCCTTAAAATTTACTAGTTACTATTTACAAAATGTACTTGTACTTGTTTATTAGTTACTAGTAACTATTATTTAGATACTAGTAACTAATTCAAAATATACTAGTAAAATGTTTATTCTTACTAACTATGTTTTTGACACTACTCACTCATTAATGACAAGCAAAATGGCTTGTTGACAGTAACATTATAGGAATTAATGGAATAGCTACTAGTTCCCTAACCAAAAAATAAACATCTAAATAACATTAACTAGTAAAATGTAAATGGTTACTAGTAACAAATCAAATGGTTATTAGTAACTAATGAAAAGGTGATATCTGAACTGCAGAGCTGCATAGATTTCAATGGCCAAAATCTGCAATTAGTTACTAGTAACTAAAAAAATAGTTACTAGAAACTAATGGAACAGTTGCTAGTAAGTAATAAAAATGAAGTACTCGTATCTAATCAATTCTTACTAGTAAAACTGGAATAGTAACTTGTAACTAATAAATATGTACTAGTAGCTGTTTAAGCAGCTTGCCATAATTGATTTCACAATCAAAAAGGAATAATAACTTTTTGGATTATTAAATTATCAATTAATATTTGCCAATTAAATTTCTGTGAATCCATGAATCATTCTGGCTCTGCATATTTTTCTATTTTGTTTTGTTTATGTGTTGTTTTTTTTTCCACAGATGTAGGTTTATTGACTGCACTTCCTAAAAATATAACACAAGGCAAGTGATTTCAATTTACATTCAATTTAATTTTGTAAGTCGGCGTCGCTTCGTCTGGGTTTATTTTGAAGGTCCTAGCCGGAAGCTCTGTGTTATGCTCGGTGTAACTTGACACCGTGGGCACGTTCTGGAGACTCCAGCGGGGAGAATGTGGCATTCACGGCGAGGAGGGAAAACCAGGAGCAGCGTCCGCCAGCGAAGTGTCGGACAAAGTACTAAAGTCCTAAAAATACACATCATTTACGCGATTAATGGAGATTCAACCAGAATATAACACGTTTGGAAGATAATACTCCTGGAATAAAACACTTTTGTGGAATATCAACACAAGGAGCTTATCGGAGTTTTTTTTTTTCCTACAAACTGCCACCGTGGTCTGGTGAAAATCAGGGGTTGAAAAGTTTCTGGCATACTTGACTGAAAAAAGGTAACTTGTATTTTTTTCTTCTTACTGTTTTAAATGTGGGAAAACTGTCCTTACATATGCGTTAACGAGCTTGGGTACAAAGGTCGGCGGTGAAGGCACTCCGGTCTGTTTACCTGCCGGACTCCGGCCGCGAAATGCCCGATTCTCCGGTCCGCCGAACTCCCTTCACATCTCTTTAATCTGGAGTGGATTAATTGGAAAACGATCTTATCATTTAAATAACCAAGACTTTTTCATATCTTTAGAAATACATCTCCAATTCGGCGTGCTTAGACATCACCAAGGAGCGCTTTAATTCAAAACAGTTTCAAGTTACAATTGACTCTCACGTTGCTGAACTACGCCCGTAATTTAATACAAGACTTCCACTTTCAAAGGTTTAACAGCGTATTAAGTGCTTTAAATATTCCCGAACTAGAGACTGGCCCCTTGAAAGCCAGGGAAAACCTGGAATCACGAGTTGTGTATGTGTTTTATGTGGTTGATGGGCACGGAAATGTAAAATTAGTAACTTGTTTAAGGGAGACTGGCATGAGAGGATCGACAGATGGGTGACAGCCTTTTCCTTTACTTTGCCCCCCTGTCTGCAGGCTATATACTAAATATAAGGCCACATGATTAAGCTGATTAGGATTTAACTTTTTTGCACTATTCAAATTATTGGTCTGGTTGGTAGTTAAACAGTGTATAAACACACACAAGAGAGAAAATGGTGAAATACTTCTTCATGCACCACTCAAACTTTACTTTAAAGTAAATAACTGTCAAGTGATTCTTGTTTGTGAGCAGTGCAATGATTTATTCAGTTCCACAGTGGACCACCTCTCTGAGACTTGGAGTCCCTGCAGTGTCAAAGTGAAATTTTTTACGAGCATTGTTCCTCTTGTCATGAATGCGGTGAGAATACAAAAACGCCTGAGGGAGCTGGAAGAAAAAAGGGGGGACATGATCTGTGTAAATGGGGATGACAGCTCTGCTTACGCCCCGTGCTCCTCTGCGGCCGCCTGGTTATGTAATGAAACAAGTTGTAACCATGAAAACGGTGCAGACCAGTGTTTGTATCTGGACCCTGTGATCCTCTCTCTGTTTATATGGCAACACTGTTCTGGAGGCCTGGTGCTGCAGGGGTGATTCCTGCAGAGACTGTCAGCAGTAATGTCAGTTATCTGCAAGAAACTGGAGCAGCAGAGACTAACTAACTAACTCTGCCAACTTCTCCCTCCTTTATCTGTGAGAGTTGTGCTTGGCCACTGGGCTGGAAGAGTTTAAGGAGCTGTCCTGCGGTTGAAATGAAGTCGATGCGTGACCGGAGCGAGCTTATATCCTGTCACAGAGCCCCCGAGGGAAGCGGCAGAGCAGGACAGTCCATGAGTCCCGACGCAGGGGACGGACGTCAGGTGGTTTCACCCATCAGTCATCCTGCTCTGGTTTAGAAATGTGAAGTAACTCAACGGAGTTTGGCTTAAAACCCTGCTGTCACACACATGGTTGACTTCTCTGTCCTGTCGGTGTTTACACAGCAGAGGAAACCTGCAAGTGAGCTGTTTGTGTTTGAAGGTCTGGTGAGCTGTAATTAAACTGACCTCTCGGTTGCACAGGAGGTTAAACACTCAATCTCACCTGTGACGGGTGTGCGGAAATCTTTGTTGGCCGTTTTAGCATCACATCAGAAGCGTTGGGACGAAGAGCCCATTGAATTATAATTGGTGGTTTCGCTTCTTTACAGTTGACCGTTATCTTTGTCTTTGCCATTAATAAAAGAATAATTTTGTTGCCAGTGGTTTAGACATTAACGGCTGTGTGATGTGTTATTTTGAGGGGACAGCAGATTTACACTGTTATACAAGCTGAACACTCACTACTTTATATTATAGCAAAGAGTCATTTCTTCAGTGTCGTCACATGAAAAGATATATTGAGATATTTACAGACATGTGAGGGGTGTCCTCACTTTTGTGAGATACTATGTATATTATTACATTGATCTATCTGGTAGGAACCTTTAGTCCCGTCAGTGCCGGGCTCAGGCTACACCATCTTTCTGTCTGTTAACAGTCATCAGCAGATTATTATAGAGTCATGAAGTCTTGCCGTGACTCGGCCGAGATAGAAATGTGAGGGGTGTACTCACTTTTGTTGCCAGCGGTTTAGACATTAACGGCTGTGTGATTTGTTATTTTGAGGGGACAGCAGATTTACACTGTTGTACAAGCTGCACACTCACTACTTTACACTGTAGCAAAGAGTCATTTCTTCAGTGTCGTCACATGAAAAGATATATTCAGATATTTACAGACATGTGAGGGGTGCACTCACTTTTGTGAGATACTGTATTTGTATTGTATAAACTTGTGGCTATGGCTCCCAGCAAAAACTACCCCGGTTCTGGCGGTTCCGGTTCCCAATAATGTAATAATTTTTTTTTTTGACATTCTCCCAAAAGTGTAAAATTTTTGGTCAATCCCAAAAAATGTGAGCGGTGTCCCCTGTTTTTCCACCATAGTGTGATCTTTCATATATGAGGAAACAATAAAGAGAGTATTAAAATATCTGATCTTCATTTTAAAGTCATATTCCTTCCATAATTGGCTATTTACTCCCAGCCCACGTGTCAGATAATTTAGTATTTTCAGTTAGAACATTTAAATCCTATTCCCATTTTTCCTTAATATAGTCTGTGTTTTGTGTCAGTTTTCAGCCTTTTGTATATATTAGTTTTGTTTGTTGGCTTCTCCTCAACACTGTTAAAGTATTCTTCTGTTTTGTTCAGTTTTTTGAGGATCGTTTCTCACTTTCTGATAGTGTTGATGAACAAATACACCAGACTAGAGACAGAGACGCTTATTGTGAGTTTTTTTGCCTTCTCACTTGGGTTGGTTATCATTTTAATTTGATCGATTCTGATCCTTCTTATTAAATCCTCTCTTCTTCAGGCTTTGTTGACGTTAACAAATGAGGTGACGTTAGGTCGGTGTAGCAGCTCCTGGCAGATGAGCGACACTTTTATGGACTGTAAAATGTTTACTGCAGTTCAATCAGGAGCTGAAAGATGCAGAAAGTTAAGAACCGATGGGCAGAATCCAAACGTTATCAGAAATTTGGTAACAGTTCTCCATAACTAACCCAACTCCTCACAAACCTGAAAGGTATGATGTGCAAAGTTGCATTCAAGATTTAACATTGAGTTTATATATACAATACACACATATACTTACTGACAATATCACAACTGTTCAATATATCGTCAGTAAATACTTAAATACTATTTAATTCATTAGAATCACGAATGAATTAGCATTTAATTTTTCTATTAAGATGTTTATGTTGTTGAGGAAAAGTTACTGAAAGGAGAGTTACTAATCATATTTTATCATAATTATTTTTTACGTTCTAGCTTTGGATATTTGAAGTGATCCAGTGTTTGGCATCAAGTGTTTGTCACGTTCTGACCATAAAGTTTAGTTTAATCGCACAATTAACCGTCTGACCCTTCAATTTATATTCAGGAGCAAAAATCAGCCTTTAAACTTAAAAGAAATGATGATAATAAAATTTATCGCGATAATTATCGATATCGAGTGATATGAAATGTTTTTATCGTGATAACATTTTTGTCCATTTTGTCCACCCGTATATATACTGTGTGTATATATAGAATATTTATTAATATTCTGAAGTTCTTCACAGAACAATTATCCAACTAATCAGTCAATCTAAGAGCAACTATAGGCTTAAGACAGCATAAACATTAAAACCTCAACTAAAAGCCGAGTCCCAGTTATGGTCTATTCGCATACAACGAGAATTAAATCCTCGCAACGCTTACCTGGCGCGGTTTTTATTGCTGAACAACTGCTGAGTGTTCACACGCACAACGCGATAAGCAAATAAACGCAACCTGCGATTACTACAGCTGTATGAACCCAAAAGAAACATTTTTGCTGTGATTTAATTGCAATAAATGGGTGAAACTGATGCCGAAATAACTACAATATGACGCAGATTTGTTAAACATATGAATTTGTGCTTTGTCAGGTCTGTCAGCAAGACAGCAGGACAACAACTTTTAAACCGTTTGTTTTCTGAATGGAGTTTGGATCGATCAGGGCTATGCTACGCTAACTTGCTCACAGTAAAGTACGCACACGTTTTCTGAACTCACGAAGTAGGTCAACCTCGCTTTCTTTTCTCCAACTAATGTGCAGTTTTGTCCGTTTTTTATATATAAATATGAGGTCGTAGTCCTGCAGCGCTCTGGGTGCTAACAACCGACGCTAACAACAGCAGTGGAACCGGATGTGCTCAGAAGCTGCTGAGAAGCTCGAGTGAAGATAAATCAACGTTGTAATCCCAAAAACTAAAGTAAAAAGCTAATTTAATAAAAGTAGTTTACTCTGAGCTCCTCCGGTGGGTAAACGGCGTCGCTGTCAGAGCAGAATCCAGACCGACTACGGGTGTTTCTTTGTCCAAAAGCTGCAGCGCTGCTCCGGCTCTCTCTCCCCGTACTTAAGCGGCTCGCCGTCGGCCAGCGGCGTTTCACTCCCCCGCTCTGCCTGGTCCTCTCCAAACAACGCTCTGACGCTGACAGGCTTTCGCAACAGAGCGCCCACTGAATTTCAAGTTCGCTCAAGTTGAAAAATTTGAACTCGAGCAAATCAGCGAATGTCGCGACAAACGCCTCCCCCGCACCGCCCGGAGCGAATTCGCATCTTTGCGTTGACTTTGTAATCAAGCCGCCCAGAACGCTGGATTCGCTTTCAGTGTGAACGCAGCATTAGATGTCTGTTTACTGGCCTGGTTTGGGAACAAGTTTTGACAAATAAACGCAGGTCACAATCTGTTTTTTATAGAAGTTCTCTGGATGTATGAAACCTCTTAAAGCCCACCGGGTCGCCTGCTTGAACCCAGCTGCATTAAAAATGTTTTTGTCGGTATGGACGTGCTGCACATCGTTACAGCGTCACCTCCCTGAATGTGAAGTATTATATAATAAGGTTGAACCTACACTGATTAGACTCACAAAGGGCTGCAACTAATTATTTTTTTGATTATCGATTAGGGCAAAAAAATGTTGTCACGATAAAAAAATCATATCATAATTATCAATAATTATTAGGATAAATGTCAAATCATTATTTCTTTCAGGTTTATAGGCAGATTTTTGGCTCCTGAGCGAAAGTTAATTGGTGGTTTTAAACTTTTCTTTCTGGTCAGAACAAACACTTGATGCCAAACAGTGGATCACTTCACAAATCTGAGGCAGAACATTCAGAACTATTAATGATAAAATCTGTTTTCAACAAATGTGCTTTTCCTCAATAAAATTAAGATCTTTATAGAAAAATTAAGTGCTGATTCGTTTGTGACTCAAATGATTTAAATCAAACATTTGTTATTTTGTTATTGAGGAAAATTATATCGCAATTATTGTTTTATTGCCCAGCCCTAATATCAAGTAATCGTTTGGTTTATAGAACAAAGTATTCCAAGGTGACGTCTTCTTCTTTCTGGGATTCAGTTTAATGTGATATAACAGGGGGAAAAACACAAAATCTGAGATGTCACAGAAGCTAAAGTGCGTTTCCTTTGACAGGCTTTTCGCGCACACAACATTAAATTAGAAAGAAAGTGTGAATGTGTTTTAAGACCTTCTCGCATTATTGGATCTGAAGCCAAACCCTCCCTGTTTAACTGAAACCTTCAGCTTCATTTCACATCCACACGCCGCTGATGAACTGATCTGGGTTTCTCATTTCTTTTCAGTTCTGACCGCATCACCTCCCCCGTCCTCCCCCCCCCGGCCACGCCAACAGCCCCCAACCCCCCCTGGATATAACCTATAAAGACTGAAAAGGAGTAAAGTCGGAGCAGAAGAGTTAAGCAGCGGAGGAGTTTTCCGACTCAGCGGGTCAGAGGAAGGAGAGCATCGCTTTAAAGTTTCTCGTGCTGTCAGCTGGGCGTCAGAGGGAGGAAGTGGAGAGTCTCACCTGAGGCAGGTCCACGTCTCCGGCGCTCAGCATGAGGCTCTGAGGGAGGGAGGGGTATTTTTTAAGAAAGCTGGTTCAAACACGAGGAGGAGGAGGAGGAGGAGGAGGAGCATGGGGAAGGAGCAGGACCTGCTGCAGGCGGTGAAGAGCGGGGACCTGGTGTCCACTCAGAAGCTGCTGTCCAAACTCAAAACCAGCAGGAACAGTAAGTGCACCTGAACTGGATGCTTTTATTCTGAAACATGGCTGATGTCTGTCTGCCCGGGCTCACCTGTTCACCTGATCAGGGCTCAGGTTTGAGATGCCCAACATGTGGTTTTTATGTTCCGCCAATTCAGCTCATACACATCAGCAGCTCCGGCGCTGCAGAGCTGCTGAACGTTAACGTGACCACATTTAAATTGTTTTATGTTGTAATGCTTCCGTTTTCCTCTAAACGGGACCATAATTTACTAAATGAACATCACGCTGTGTTGAAGAAGACTTGAAACTAGAGACTGAGACCATAAACTCATCAGGAAAGTGTTTACTGAGGGAATAAATCAGCTGACAAGTAGAAACATTTTCTCATAGACTTCTATACAATCACACTTCTTTCTGCAGCTGCTGGAGTCGCCCCCTGCTGGCTGCTGGAGAGGACGCAGGTTTAAATGTGCTGCTTCTCAGGCTCATCTCCGTAAAACATGCTGTGAGATTTCTCCGTAGCCGTTACACTAAGTGCTGATTTTTCAAAATTGCCGTACGAGAACCACATACAACATTATTTATCAAACTGGGTCAGACTGGATGAATTTAGCACGAGGAGGAAACACATGCGACAACATCCGGTTTTCAAAATAAGGCGTCTGTACAGGATGGAAATAAGATTAACTGGATTAATATTCACAGAAAGTATAAAACATGTTACATGTGTCCATTAAAAGTAAACGGGCTCATGTAATTTACTTTACCGGACCCTCTTGGGCCCCGGACCCCCCCCCCCCACCATAGTCTCTCCACATCCTGTGAGAAACACAGAGGAAAAAGCTCATTTGGACTGTTTAATTTATGCAGTGGTACAAAAAATGGCACAAATGTGAATGCACTTGATGTATTTGGCAAATTTTTTCATTATATTCGGTTTCGGCTTCGGCCAAGAATTTTTATTTCGGTGCATCCCTAGTACGTGTTTGTCGTGGAGAACATTTTAGTCGATAGTAACATGACTCTATGAGGTTAATAAAGGCCGACATCATCCTTTTTCTTAAACATTTGTTTGCATTAGTTCCAGTCTAGACGGGTATTTGAGCTTATTGGCTGGTTGAACACTTGGTCTGAGCTCAGTGGTTGTTGTCGCTTGTTTTTCTGTTGTTACAGGTCTTTTCATCCGTCCTGTTCTTTTGTTTAATAAAACTTTCATTGCGGTTTTCAGTGCAGAGTCATGCCCAGGAGACACTTTTGTAGTGTTTTACAGTTGAATCACTGGATGAAAGCTGAAAACGAGGCTGCAGTGGAACCCTTCAGATCAGCCGTCTGTTATCGGTTCCTTTTCTTTCCTCCACGCTGTAATAAACCTGCAGACGGCGGCTGCGGGAGCTCTGGCTTTTCAATTAGCTGCTGAAGGTTTTCTCCTCCAGACGGGGAGGCATTCGCTCGCTTCAACAAGGTTTTTGCTGAGTTTTGTCTCCTGCCGCTGTCACACCTCTTTAAGACTCTCCATCTGAACAAACGATGGTTCCAGCTGAAATCAGCAGCTCCCAGTTCAGATGTGAACAAAGCAGTTTTCTCTGAGTTCCCATGAATATTTAAAACCTCAAACACACACTGATGTATTTAGGTGTTAGGAGGAAAAATGAAATGTACAACCCTTGAAATCCGTGAAATCCTCTGAGAGTCGAGTTCACACTACATGATATCAGCCTGAGCCGGGACAGGCAGGTCAGCGGGCACGAAAATGGACATTTGGCAAGTCATTATTTGCCTTCTTTTGCCAATTATGACAAATTCCACACGTGTTTGTGGCGTTGACCAATAGGAGCTCAGAACGCTGCTGTACTCTAAACAGGTTGAAGTGAAAAGGCCACATTATACTTATGCATCTAGTCTACATGTGGCCACGACGTCTGTGTCTGCGCCGCTCTGCAGTTATGTTCGCCAAAACGCTAGTTGGCGTTGGGGTTCTCTGTGTTGACTTCCCCGACTGAGCCGGCTAACTTCCTGTTTAACCCTCCGCTAACTTGAATGGGGGTAAAATGATAATCATGCGGCTCTTCTACACTACACATATATAGAATCTCACAAAAGTGAGTGCACCCCTCACATTTGTGTAAATATCTGATTATATCTTTTTATGTGACGACACTGAAGATATGACACTTTGCTAAATGTAAAGTAGTGAACGTGCAGCTTGTGTAACGGTGTAAAGTAGTGAGCGTACAGCTTGTATAACGGTGTAAAGTAGTGAGCGTGCAGCTTGTATAACAGTGTAAAGTAGTGAGCGTGCAGCTTGTATAACGGTGTAAAGTAGTGAGCGTGCAGCTTGTATAACGGTGTAAAGTAGTGAACGTGCAGCTTGTATAACAGTGTAAAGTAGTGAGCGTGCAGCTTGTATAACAGTGTAAAGTAGTGAGCGTGCAGCTTGTGTAACGGTGTAAAGTAGTGAACGTGCAGCTTGTATAACAGTGTAAAGTAGTGAGCGTGCAGCTTGTATAACGGTGTAAAGTAGTGAGCGTACAGCTTGTATAACGGTGTAAAGTAGTGAACGTGCAGCTTGTATAACAGTGTAAAGTAGTGAGCGTGCAGCTTGTATAACAGTGTAAAGTAGTGAGCGTGCAGCTTGTGTAACGGTGTAAAGTAGTGAACGTGCAGCTTGTATAACAGTGTAAAGTAGTGAGCGTGCAGCTTGTGTAACGGTGTAAAGTAGTGAGCGTGCAGCTTGTATAACGGTGTAAAGTAGTGAGCGTGCAGCTTGTATAACGGTGTAAAGTAGTGAGCGTGCAGCTTGTATAACGGTGTAAAGTAGTGAGCGTACAGCTTGTATAACGGTGTAAAGTAGTGAGCGTGCAGCTTGTATAACGGTGTAAAGTAGTGAGCGTGCAGCTTGTATAACGGTGTAAAGTAGTGAGCGTGCAGCTTGTATAACGGTGTAAAGTAGTGAGCGTGCAGCTTGTATAACAGTGTAAAGTAGTGAGCGTGCAGCTTGTAGAACAGTGTAAAGTAGTGAGCGTGCAGCTTGTAGAACAGTGTAAAGTAGTGAGCGTACAGCTTGTATAACGGTGTAAAGTAGTGAGCGTACAGCTTGTATAACGGTGTAAAGTAGTGAGCGTACAGCTTGTGTAACGGTGTAAAGTAGTGAGCGTACAGCTTGTGTAACGGTGTAAAGTAGTGAGCGTACAGCTTGTGTAACGGTGTAAAGTAGTGAGCGTGCAGCTTGTGTAACGGTGTAAAGTAGTGAGCGTGCAGCTTGTGTAACGGTGTAAAGTAGTGAGCGTGCAGCTTGTATAACGGTGTAAAGTAGTGAGCGTGCAGCTTGTAGAACGGTGTAAAGTAGTGAGCGTGCAGCTTGTAGAACGGTGTAAAGTAGTGAGCGTGCAGCTTGTAGAACGGTGTAAAGTAGTGAGCGTGCAGCTTGTAGAACGGTGTAAAGTAGTGAGCGTGCAGCTTGTAGAACGGTGTAAAGTAGTGAGCGTGCAGCTTGTAGAACGGTGTAAAGTAGTGAGCGTGCAGCTTGTAGAACGGTGTAAAGTAGTGAGCGTGCAGCTTGTAGAACAGTGTAAAGTAGTGAACGTGCAGCTTGTAGAACAGTGTAAAGTAGTGAGCGTGCAGCTTGTAGAACAGTGTAAAGTAGTGAGCGTGCAGCTTGTAGAACAGTGTAAAGTAGTGAGCGTGCAGCTTGTAGAACAGTGTAAAGTAGTGAGCGTGCAGCTTGTAGAACAGTGTAAAGTAGTGAGCGTGCAGCTTGTATAACAGTGTAAAGTAGTGAACGTGCAGCTTGTAGAACAGTGTAAAGTAGTGAGCGTGCAGGAAACACTGAGGAAAATGCTCATGTACTTGTTCGGTGTTTGGAAATTTTTTTCATTATTTTCGTTTCTGCTTCAGCCAAGATTTTTATTTTGGTGCATCCCTACTAAAAACAAACCATAACTGTGTCTTTTATTTGAGTCTAAATGATTCATGGAGGCCGCTGAGATCTGTAAATGATCTGTGGACGTCTCGTTGACTGATGTAGCCTCTCCGTGGCCTCCCTGTCTGACTGTCGGTTTTGTTCGTGGTGCGAGGGACTAAGAAAAGGGGGCCCTGTTGAGGGCCAAGGGGCCAGCAGGAGGTCAGTCTTCATCGGGCAGAAAACCTCTCACCTGTCACAGGACCGTCCACACGGCCGGCGCGGTCAGCGACCTCTGACCTCTGCAGGATAAATGAAGGAGAGTCAGGAGGTGAAGAGCTGAGCGATGGGATGACGAAGCTGACAGTGATGGGACAGACAACAACTTTAACTCAGGGACAAAATGCAAAACTTAAAGCTAAAATAAGAAATATATGAATGTACGAGTGAAGATAAATCAACGTTTAAAATCCCCAAAATCTGAGTAACAAGTTAATTTAATAACTTTTAACTTGACGGCTCCCGACTCCAGTCCCCTAACACCCACCCCCTCACATATCTGCGCCAATCAGACACAAGAAACCTGAAATGAACGCCTCTCACCCGTGTGTTACGCGATTTTAGATCCCTAGGTACAGCGGGGACCAATTTAAGTGCGACACACAACAAAAAACAACGCTGATCCGTTGTTGGATAACTCAAAAAGCTATTGTATGGCGATATCGTACCGAATGTGGCGGGTGTTAATTTCCAGCCCTGGCTATGACGCTTAACAATATTTACCACGTGTTTAATGTCCAGTGACTTATTAATACTTCCGTGAAACGCCTGTCGCTAAACCAGAGCTTACAGTCTTGTACGCCGTTTTGGGACACTTGTCGATGAGGGCGTGTTGTTGTGGCGTCATGTACAGGATTACAAGTTGGAAACTGGTATTCACGGTAACTTCCACATGGCACGAAGGCATCTCCGTGTCGGTGGCAGGTGTAGCGGAGGAGGTCGACCTCCGTCTCTACGCTGTCATGGTGTATATGTCTCCTCGGCCAGCTGACAGGCCCGTCCTGCTCCCTCAGGGACTTCATGCAGAGCGTCACATGACCCCCGCCCATTGTTCTCCGCCTCAACACGCCCAATCCGTCACCTCAAACGTTACGCGAGAGCCTTTTCACCGTCGTCACAGCCGACACTGTTGTATGTTTAGGATCCTTCCCCAGGAACACAAATATTTAAACTTTCTCTCATGAAAAACAGAATACTGAGACGTCGACAGCCTCTTTTCCATATTTCAGGACCTTTCCTCTGGTGTGACCCGAACTCTCTCCTCCTGACATCTGGTGCTTCAGGATTTACCCCCACGCCCGACTGCTATCACCCAAATCACAAGGAGCTCCCAGCTGGTGCCCGGCCGGGATTAAAAGGAATTATAGCACTGTGGGGGGGCGAAGGGGGGGTCCAGCTCTGTTTATCAGATGCTGAGGCATCTCATTCCCAAAGCGCTGCTGTTTACTGTCAGCACACTGTGACTGAACTGCTCATTCAGCCACGACTTAACGGACTCATGGCATCAATTCACTTCTGAGCAGGGCTGCAACTGGGGCTGGGCGATAAAACGATGATGATAATTATCACGACATGTTCGATAAATGTTTGGTTTAATTCATTTGAATCACGTAATTTTTGGACTGAAAAAAGATTTTAAATAATTTCACTCTTTGCACATTTTAACGATTGTTGACATTGTCAATTAATCTGTCGGTTATCTTCTCGATTAATCCATTAGTTGTTTGGTCTATGTAAGGAGTCCAAGATGGCGTCTTCAAAGGTCTCGTTTTGTCCACAACCCAAAGATGTTTTGTTTACTGTCCTAGAGGAGGAAAGAAACCAGAAAATATTTACATTTAAGGTGTGAATATGTTCTGGGTGGTTCGGTTATCTGGTTAGGGCGCCTCCCTATTAGGGAGGTGTTCCAGGCAGGTCCAGGTGGGAGGAGGCCTCAGGGAAGACCCAAGACAAGGTGGGGCTGGGAGCACCTGGAGCTGGTTAATGTGGCTCGGGAAAGGGAGGTATGGGGGTCGGCTTGAGTTACCTTACAACCGAAATGTTTACATTTTCTTATTTCTGACCATTCGATAAACAAATTAAAACCTCAACATGGAGGAGTAAAGGTATAAATGAGTGTATTAATAAAGATTATAACATTAAATAGAAAGTAAAATGTTAGTATAATAATTACACGTTACGCTTTATTTGGTTAATCTGCCTTCTAGATAGTTTTAAGTTGAGAATCAGTTCTTTCACAAATAAAACCATTTTCTGATATTTTTCTGACACCACTGTGGTTAATGTTTGTTTATTCATTATAATTTCAGATAATAGTACAGGCTACTACAGCTTACCATTAGTAGCCTATAATATTATATTATATTCAGTCATTAAATTATTGTGCAAGAAAGTTGCCCTACATGGTGCTTAGACTCTCATTTGTTTATGCAGAGTACTAACTAAAAAAAACGTGCACACAGAACAACGAGTTCAACATTTCTAAACTTTGCTGTGGCGCCTCAGCCACAAAATTGACGCACACGGCTACATGAACGGCTCCCGATCTCCCTGTGAAGATCAACAGGTGAGCATCACGCCAGGTGACTTCTGGAAGTCGAGACGTTGTATTTAAGTTCATGTTCTGCTCGCTCAGCAGCTGTTTCACAAATGGCCATTAAAAACATTCAAAGAGGATTTTTTTTTTCAATTCTGATCATTTTGGCGCTGGCGATCTTCCTTTGGCGCTCGCTAAAACCTCTTTGGGGGGAAAAGCCTGCAAGTTGTTGCGGTCACAGTTAAATTTGTGGGGAGGTGTTCGTCAGGGTGCGGCGTAGATTCGACGCAGAAGTATAAATTGGCCTTTCCATGTCCCGCTGGTTGGGACTCAGCGGTTTAAGAGCGTGTTGGGGTTGGACGACGTCTGCAAAATTTCCATCGGATGATGGGGGATAGATTCTGGAAATACCTTCAGAAGATGGCGTTGTATTTCTTTTTGGTCAGAACGGATGATAAGCTCTGAGACTTGATAGTGAACACTACTCGTGATAAAGCTTGTTTTATTTCAGCAGCCTCATGAACGTTCATCTTCTTCACTGCTTTACTCTAGAAAAGCTTGGAACTAATATTCTAATTTAAAGTGTATTTAAAAGGACAGAAACTGCGGCCGATATTTAAACATTTAAACCACAAACAAAAGCAAATCAGAGCCCCCGCGGTCTTTAACATCTCCATCTGTCTTTTTTAACCAAAGTGTGCCACAGGAGGTTTTCTTATTGACCCAGTGGAGTGATGTTTTGTGCTGAAGCTCATCAGCGTCCCATAATAGGAGCCTCGTAAACCTGTCGTCTCTCTGGGGAAAGCCGTTGAGAACCGAAACAAAACAGCGAGCGGCGTGCTGGAGACGCCTCTGCCGCCGGGGGAGGGGGGCGGGAGGCGAACGCCCACGCTGGATGTTACTCTGCACACGATCGCTCAGACTGAATCCCTCTCATGTTTTATTCATCAGTTTGAGTTCAAACTCGCCTCAGCCGATCATCCCCCTACAAAGGTTTGTTACGGAGCGTTTTACTCTGCAGCTCCTCTCCGTCTTCCAAGAACTGTCCCCTTTCACCTGGAAGACTCTTCTGCAGACCCAGGCGTGGAGAAACTCTCTCTCCCTCAGAGTGGGTTTGAGAGGTAGATTTAAATAAAATATAACACTGTTTAATGTATATTAAATGGTGTAAAACAACAATTAAAAGTGACAGAAGTGTTGCACATCAGTCTTGGTACAGTGTAAAAGTATAAAGTACACATTTCATGCAGCTATCAGGTCTGTTCATTTTATATACTAAAACTGCGTCTTTAATGTGCATGCATCAGTGATGTTGGAGGTCGAGTTGCTGCTCCTCTCCGTGTGACCGCTGAAACACAATGAACATATCTTTCAAATATTATATCGCTGCTATAATTTGAAATAAATTGGAAAGATCGTTTCATAAATTGATTAGATGATGAACTATGTTGATTAGTGATTTTTGCGTTCAGCTTTTTAGTACAAAATTACAAACATTTATTGATTCCAGCTTCCAGATTTGATGCTTTTCTTTGTCGTACGTGATAGTAAAGTGAATATCTTTGGGTTTTGGGCTGTTGGTCGGACACCACAAGACATTATAATTTCATATAATAGTAAAGCCTACTATTTTACCACTAGTTGAATATTAAACCCAGTTACAGCTGTTTAAATTTATTTATTTAATCCTTTTGCAAGAAAACTGCTCTACATTGGTCTCTAATGTGTTAATGCTAAGAACTAACTTGTCAGTAATCATATTGTTCAACATTTAATGATTTGCTGTAGCACGTCAAACCTTTTTTAATGTCCCATCCTGGCTGTGATTGGTCGATTGATGAAACTTACAGGCAACATTAAATGGCCAGCAAGCCAAACCCAAACCTTCCTTATCTTCTGTCTTACTGCTTCACCTGCTGCCGTCGTCTCTCTGTCTCTGTCAGAGGGCAACAGGCCGAATTCTGCGCGCCTGCCGAGAATCGCACGCACCTCGCGGGTTGTAACGCTAATTCATGCTGAGAAAAGAGGTGGATGCAAATCTCGGCAAGTAGCCTCCAACATCTGTTCTGCCGACTTCTGCAGTTTTCTGTCCAAAAACAGTGGCCGTTTGTGTCAACAGAGACCCTCTGGCGGGCCGCCATCTTGGTGAGATCGGCTGAGCTGATAAGTTTCATTTCTGTCGTCAGATTGAAGTAGAGAAGAAGAGTTTGCTTTGGCGGCGGCGGACTTTATCGGCCTCTGCTGGCGACCCGTAGGAGCTACACAGACATGCAGGATAGCAATCGATCCGTCTCTTTGATACGAAGAGAAAGAGCCCACTTACAGCTGTGGCCTGTAAAGCATGGGAGTGATTTTGGTCATAGGAATATTCACTGTTTTTATCAATATTTCAATGTTTTGGAAGCTTTATGTTACTCGGAACGTGGTTGTATGGAGAGAAATAATGTTTTGAAGATAAATCTCAATAAAAGTGAACATATAAACAGTAAATATGGCCAAAACATGGAAATCACCTGGTATATTTTTGAAAGAGGATGAAAATATCATATTTTTTCATCTCGGTGTTGTCTGTAAATGTACAGTGGATTTATATTCCTCAGCTTCTGACCTTTCAAAGGAGACCAGAATTATGCGTCTAGGCCGAACGGTTGAGGAGATTATTACTGATTTATTTTGGGATTGTTATTTTAGGTGTTTTTCCTGGAAATAGGTGCCGGGGTAATTCATGTGGTTAAAAGCAGTTTTTGGAGTTTCATGCAATTCTTAGCAGGCGTGCAAAACTCGGCATAATAGCGGTGCTCCAGTGGCGCGTCCGACTATGTTTTGACTACTTTGGCGGGGAGGTGGGGGGGGAGGTTACGGTAGGTTGTTGTCTTAAAAGTTACTCGCACACTGCTTATGAATAATTTTTCTGATTGCACGTAGGCCCATATGTTTGTGGAGCCACAGGCGAGAGCCCGGTGTGGGCGGAGATAATGAGCAGACTGCAGCGCACACGCTGAGAAGAGAGCGTCACACACGCCTTTTCTGTTTTATTAAATCTCACACTTTTTGCGGTTATGTAATCGCACATGACGACATCGCGATTAGATTAATTGTGCAGCCCTATTTCTTGAGATTGAACTATATCAGCCAGTATAGCGTTAAACAAACCAAAGGTTGTGAGTAGTATGATCTTACAACGAGATCGCAGTCATCAAGCTTTCTGACATCATGTTGTGTCTGTCTGACCTCCTGCAGCTCCCAACACGTGAGGAGGAGGAAATGCATCATGCAGACAATCTTTTTGGCCAGCTCAGAGTGATTCGTACTCTGAGACGCTTGATAAACGCAAACCAACTTCTGCAAACTTGTGTCTTTCGCCAGAACATAATTTGCTGCAGCATTGTTTTTTTTGTTTTGTATTTCTCGCTGTCGGACGTCTCGGCTTTCCCGCTGACAAAAGGGGAATAACTGAGTCACTTGACAGGCCTCGTATGTAACTGGAACACATTCAGAGATTCACTGTTTCCTTGTTCCTGATTAAAACCCAGAGACGGGATGTTTCCTTTTACGTAACGGTTACTCTCTCTGCTCTGAGAAAAGGTCAAGCAAACACAGAGGACTGTTTGTTCAGCCAATCAGTCGCTTCTTACTGCGAGCGCTGAAGAAGTTTAGCAGGACTCTCTTCTCAAAACACCAACCTATAAACCGAGGGCATAATGAGGAGGGACGTTTGCTCTCTCCTCCAGACAGCCCCGATTTGACGGACAGTGTTAAAACCTCTCAGACGCTCTGTGAGATTCTGTGTTTGAGCTGATAGTGTTTGACTGTCAACTCTGCTGTTGGAGTGTTAAATGTTTAATTGGTCCACCAGACAGACTGGTTGCCTGCAGGTTTGAAAGTAGGCAGACCTCTGAAAGGGGAAACAAAGGTCTTGTGTGTTTGTGTGCAGGGACTGAGGGGCCTCACAGGAGCTTTTGGCTGTCAGGGGGCCAGTCCTGACTCTAACGTGACGGGAAGGAGAAAGTTAAGAAAATGAAGGAGGTCTTACTTTGAATTGTCGGCTTGTTATCATCAAGCACAGGAATCAGTCTGAAAGTTAAACTCAGATTAAAGAAGGTTAATTTAACTAGTCCAACTTCAGAGAAAGTTAAACAGATTAAAACCAGACTAATCTCAGAGAAACTTAATCTCAGATTAAAGAAAGTTAATTTAACTAGTCCAACTTCAGAGAAAGTTAAACAGATTAAAACCAGAATAATCTCAGAGAAACTTAATCTCAGATTAAAGAAAGTTAATTTAACTAGTCCAACTTCAGAGAAAGTTAAACAGATTAAAACCAGACTAATCTCAGAGAAACTTAATCTCATATTAAAGAAAGTTAATTTAACTAGTCCAACTTCAGAGAAAGTTAAACAGATTAAAACCAGACTAATCTCAGAGAAACTTAATCTCATATTAAAGAAAGTTAATTTAACTAGTCCAACTTCAGAGAAAGTTAAACAGATTAAAACCAGAATAATCTCAGAGAAACTTAATCTCAGATTAAAGAAAGTTAATTTAACTAGTCCAACTTCAGAGAAAGTTAAACAGATTAAAACCAGAATAATCTCAGAGAAACTTAATCTCAGATTAAAACCAGTCCTACACCAGAGAAACTTAATCTCAGATTAAAGAAGGTTAATTTAACTAGTCCAATTTAAGAGAAACTTAATTTCAGAATAAAACCAGATTTACGTCAGAGAAAGTAAATCTCATATTAAAAGCAGTCCTACTTCAGAGAAACTTAATCTCAGATTAAAAGCAGTCCTACTTCAGAGAAACTTAATCTCAGATTAAAAGCAGTCCTACTTCAGAGAAACTTAATCTCAGATTAAAAGCAGTCCTACATCAGAAAGTTAAACTAGGACTAAACTATAGTCCAAGCATAAGATGAAGGCATAGTTTTCCCGAGCCTTACTGGTTCTGTACTTCCCGCTTCGCCTTCTCCAGCCGAGGGAGTAAAACTTTCCCTCCTAGTTGTAAAAGTTTCTGAACACCGGGCCTGACTCTGAGCTTAACTAATTCACCCACGCAGGAGTTTTAGTTCTGGTTCAATCAGCCTCTGGGACGTCTGCTGACCTGCTGCTGAACTGCTCTCTGCTGCTGATAGTTAGCTGTCTTCCTGTTATTGCCACCTTCTCTATTATAATTAGATCAGCCTCTTCCAAAATAACCCGGCTGTGAGCGCGCTCGCAGCGGCCTCTCCGCGCTCTTTACACAGACTTTGAAATAAAAACCAGACGAGAGTGAATCTGGTTCGAGGCTACATCCTGTGTGCGTGTTGCGTGTAATGTGTAGTGGGTTTGCAGCAGAGTAATGGCTGCTGGTGTTTCTCTTTATGCGGCGGGTTATGTAATGGATGTTCTGCACTCGCCTCTCCTGTAGCTCAGATGTCACATGACTGAACAACTGTGAGGTTACAGGATGTGGCTTTTACATGAAATGACAGTGGATGCGTCTCGTGTCAAAGTCCTGCCGGGTGTCACGGACTGTAAACACCTGTAATGATAATTCTGCTCCTCTGCAGCTGGACGGGCTTTTATTGACAAATTTTATTGACTTTCTCCGGGATCGACTGATAAAGTCCTGGACTTTATTTCATTTTCACAGACCACCCAAACGAATCATAACTGCTCTGTCAGGCTGCTGTCGCGGTTTGGCAGATTATTTTCACGATTGGGTCAAAAGAAATTGTGAAAAATCATCACAATATCCCAGACTCTTCATTTTCTATCATAACTAACAAAAATAACCGCAGTCTTTTAGATTCAACAAGATGAAACCAGCACATGTTTCAGCTTTTTGCTTACAGGAATGACTGAACTGATTAACCGGTTATCAAAACTAATTGTTGCAGCTCTAGCGTTCATAATATAGCTCTTTGTTTTTCTGAGTCTTGAATCTTAATACTCTTTGAGCACCAGCTGAAATTTGTCCAAACTGGTATCCCAAAGGTTTCTTTTAACTTTTTATTCAACCCTGATGTATCAGGAGGTTTGACTTGTTTTGTTACGTGAAAATAAAAGCGTTCAAATACGTTTATATTTGCCAATAAAACAAATGTTCTATAAATGTTTCATTTAATTCGTTCGGGTTACGAACGAATCGGCACTTTTTTATTATTTATATTTTATTTTGTTGAGGAAAACGTTATTTAACAGATTTTTATCAGAATAATTTTCAATGTTCTGCTGTGATCCACTGTTTGTCATCAAGTGTTTGTTCTGACCAGAAAGAAAAGTTTAAAACCACCAATTAACTTTCACTCAGGAGCAAAAATCAGCCTGTCGAAGGAAATTTAGTTTCTGTGACGTCTCAGATTTTGTGTTTTTCCCTCTGTTATATCACATTAAACTGAATCCCAGAAACAAAAATTTTGAAGACGTCACCTTGGACTATTTTCTTTTATAAACCAAACAATTACTTGATAATAGGGCAGGGCAATAAAACAATAATGATTATTATCGCAATATAATTTTCCTCTATAACAAAATAACAAATGTTTGATTTAAATCATTTGAGTCACAAACGAATCAGCACTTAATTTTTCTTATAAGATCTTAATTTTATTGAGGAAAACTTGTTGAAAACAGATTTTATCATTAATAGTTCTGCTGTTTGGCATCAAGTGTTTGTTCTGACATGAAAGAAAAGTTTAAAACCACAATTAACTTTCACTCTGGAGCAAAAATCTGAATTTAAACCTGAAAGAAATAATGATTTGACTTTAATCCTGATAACATTTTTAGCTGATTCACCCATCTCCAGTTAAGAGCACAAAATAAAACAATAAAATCTGAGTATGTGACACCTGATATAAAAGGTATTAGAAGCAAACAACCCAATCAATAATAAATTATCCCAAACTAAATGTTGTGGTTCTGCGTGTGCATTTATTTGTATATTATTTTTATGTGCACAGAAATGTGCATCTTGTTGTTTTCTCTGGGCTCAGATCAGTAGAAAGAGTTTTACATTTGTAAAATAATATTCAGAGTCAAGCTAGTCACCACTGAACATACTGATTTAAAATGATATTTTATTTATAAAAGAATGAGAATTCATATGAAGTGGAGCACGAATAAAGAGAGTTGCCTCCTACTGTTCAGTCTGTCATCTACGGAGCCAGAAGACGTCTCTTCATATTCTTTTTGAAACATTCGTGAAGGCGTAGAAAAGATTTGTAGATCTTAAAGTGGCTATAAATGTTGTGCATAAATGAACAGTTTGGTTACATAATACAGCCTCGCTTCTGCTGCAAAAATACATTTTTTATACACCTACTAAGGTGATAACTTGCAGCCTGGGAACTCATTTCTGAATGTCATTTTTTTACAAATCTTTCTTGCCTTTATTTTAAGCTAATAAATCTGTTAAATGTTCTTTCCTGTTCGAACCTGCTGCAGATGAATCCCTTCATGACAGCACAATACCCAGAATGCTCTTTGGCGATGTCTGTAAACTGTAAAGTGTTTCTCTTTGGGTTAAAAGTTCACTTGTTTTCTCGTTTTGTGCTGTTAGAGAGTCTTCTGTCTGACTTACGATTTGATTTAAGCTGCGTATGAAGAACGTTTCCCACCGCCGAGCGCGACTGGAATTCAGAGAGCAGTCATTTGGGTCAGAATTGTGGTAAGAAGCTAAAAAAGGAGTTATTTTCTCTCAGAAAACTTGGCCTGTGCATATTAAAGTATGTGAGGGAGCAGCTTCAGACTGACGGAGGGCTTTAAGATCGATGCAGTTTGAGGCTCAGCAGCTCAGCGTGACGTCTGACTCGCAGCTGTGGACTCGAACGCTAGAAGTTTCAGTTGTTTTTTTTTCCCCCTGATAAATCCCCAGAGCTGCATCTGTGCCAGCCATTGTCCGAGCAGCAGAGAGCGTTTGAATGCAGAGGGAAGAATAGAGGCGGTGATGTCATGGCGTTGGTATGCGGACCCCATCGCAGCACCTTCGATCCCCCTTTCTGAGGCTGGAATTTGACTCCAGTGAGATTTCGGCGTGCAGAGAGTTTCCTGAAGAGAGAGAAAGGCGAGCGTGGCCTCGTGGGCGCTGTCTGCAGACTCTCGCTGCTCTTTTTCCCAGCCAGGCTTTAAGACCACTTCAAACAGAATCTCGCTCAAAGGCAGGAGAAGAAGAAGAGCTTGAGATTCTGTGGTGCGAATGTGGAAATGAAGAAGAGAGAGGAAACTTCACATGTCCTAAATTTTTGTGGTGCATTTTTATGTTTACAAAGTTTTCTTTGTGTTTGCACCCTGATTTCAGGCGTTATTAAGAGTAGAGCTGAAACAATTAATCCTTTTATCATTTAGCAGATAATTTATTCACTGCTTCAGTCATTTATTGTGCAAAAATGCCAAATATTCACTGGGTCAAGCTTCACAAATATCTCAGAGAGTCTGTTTTTCCCTGTTTTCTGTCACAGGAAACTGAACATTTTTGGGGTTTTGGACTGTTGGTCGGACAAAACAAGACATTTGAAGATTATTATTATGTAATTTTTCCAAATTTTCTGACATTTCATAAATATAAACTATTAGTTGAGAAAATAATGACGAAAATCATTGAAAAGCAGTTGAAATTAAATCACTTACCTCCAGATTCCACTAGCTTTTGCTACATGAGATTAATTTCACTTTAATTAATCTCACGTCTGCCTATAAACAAGAGCCTCTGAAGACCGGTGTTTCGGTCCAACGAGTGACCCTGCTAACTGGCGACTTACAGTAGAGAGCCTAAGTCACTCGCTTCTGCTTCCGGCCCATGGGACCTTATTTTGGGAAAAATATGTACAGTAGTCAACAGCGAGAGACAACTTATCTTTTTATCCTGTTAGAATTGAGCCCTGAATTACACATATGATGTTTGTCCATCAATAAAGTTGCAGTTTGATGAACTACATTTCTTGTCTCGCACAATATACGTCACCGACATGTTAGCGCGGTAATGCTAGCTAACGTTCATTGCTGTCTTGCTGCTAGCTATGTTCCACGCAGAAATATATCTCACCTGATGTGTTTAATCCAACAACTTCCGGTCCTTTTATCACATCATCCTGTCTTAAGTTTTTTGACGTTAGCTTCAGTAACGTTAGCTTCAGTCATTGACAGATACAGTTACGACATCATATACGTAAATTTTGAAGGAAGGGGAGGGACTTAGGCTTAGTTTTTTCTAGGCTGGCTGGTTCATCTACGTGACATGTTTCAGCCTTCAAAGACAAACAGGTGTATTCAGAACATTTATTAGAGATGGATATTCACAGGAAGAGCATTCCCATCTCCCACAGAAAACTCTGCTCTGAACTGATAAGAGGTCGTTTGTAGTCCAGCTGCTTCCCTTTCATCCCTGTGACGTCACAGGGACGAAAGCTAAATGCGCCTCATATCCACACTGAGCTGCAGCACACAGCTCTCCTCTCCCTTCCAAACACTAGCTACCCTCCAGGCAGTCAGTGGACAGAAAGTTGTTCCTGTGATGTAGAGACAGAGCTCAGTTAAAACTTTATGGATACAGATTAATAACTCACCGCTCTGAAACTCTCGCTCCAGTCCGTGTTGCCGAGCCGGTCGGCAAAACACGTACGGCTGAACCCGAGCTGTTTACCGGCTTCTCGCTGACCCGCCCTTCTCTGCTTCTGATTGGCTAGTAGTCCTAAACTAGGAACTGAGCATGTGCAACTCCCAACAAAGATCATTTAGAGACAAGATGTATCACTCCATAGCTAAAACGAAGCCTTCAACACAGGCTGAAAAGAAGAGCTGCAGCAATGTGCAGTATGACAAAAATATTAAACCATGTAAACCTGCTCTGGTACAACCTCTAAATAAGATTCTGAACCTGAAAGTGATACTTACCACCTCTTTAATATTCCTCAATACAACTCTACAGGGAAAGCCTGTAACGCCAAAGATGGTCTTTCGTTACTGCACAGAACTTTTACGTTTAGTGCAGAGTGACGTCTGAAAAACATCCCGCAAATCTCTGCTGTCATTGCCAGTAACTAACATACCGTCTGAGTTTAACTCGGAGCTAAAACACTACAAACATTACAAACCGTTTCTTAACCGAACATCAAGAGGAAGATTTAGATAACAGCCGACTTTAATGCTGCACTTTTTCCTGCTCGACAGCCTGTAAACATGAAAAACTGCCGTCTAAAAGTAACATGACTTTTTATAGACGTGCTGATTGTGCGGTTTGTTGACGCTTCTTGTTTTCTCCTCTGAGGGATTGCTGATGAATCAGGTCCATAAATCTGTTTCCTTTTTCCCTCCCTGAAGCGCTAACGTTAGCTAACATGACAGGCAGGGACACAGTGGTGATGAATGAAAGAAGATGTCTCTCAGTGCAGCAGGTCAAACACATAAATCAGAAGTTTGTGGCAAAATGTTTTCTGGATGTATGCAGGTCATTTGTTCACATTATAGTTTAGTTTCATCACAGTTTTTGTGATCAAACATGGCTTTTATTTAGTTCTAGTCCTGTTCGTGGTGATGAAATGAAAGTGGTCCGTGCTGCCGTGAACATGTCAGCTCATCTCTGTTACTGTAAGCGGAGGCTTGGTCCGTCGCACCCAGGCTGACCGGTCACATGCTGGAGGGTGGAGGGTCCTGTGACTGTCCAGAAAGATGAAGGTTTGTCCATTATGAGCGGAGGAACGGGTGTGGAGCTGAGCTCACATCCACCCTGAACAATAAGTGCGGAGTGCTGGGCCATTTCTTGTTTTAAGTTCAGATAGGAACAGGAACACTAAACACGGCCGTCCCACCCAGAGTTTTACAGGGAAAACAAAACTTTAAAGGCCAAACAGAACGCAGATTCTTCTGTCTGTTGGAGGCCTTTTGTTGCACATGTGACATGTGCAACAAAAGGTTTGAGAATTTGAGAATTAAAAGTTAAAACATACTGTAAAGTCATAACTCTTGTTAGATTCAAACATACCGCTGCGTAGTTAAAGCCAACAGCACCTTGTGTTTATGCCGGTTTTTGCTCTTTAACTACAAATCATGGATGCTTTTGAATGAGTGCTACACATTTTTTGATTCCTGGTGTGTTTGCCTTCCTGTTTCAGGCGCCCGTTGGCTTCTAGTCATTTTTGTATGACGCAATTTGCGGACTTTTCAGACTTCACAGGGAACATCAAATCTGCATTATCTGCAGCTTAATTGGAAAAAAGGCTTTGATGATGTTCACTGTAATGGATCACACAATGTTAGCAGGTTTCAATGGTCTGTTAATTGATAAAATGAATGGAAGTCAATGGATGTCTGGATTGTTTGAAACATGGGCAGCTGTAGTCCATCGTATGTGGACTAAAACATGGCTGTTAAAGAGACACTGAACCAACAACCTATCAAGCGCTTGCTGTCTTTTTGTTTGGATCAGTCACGATAATCAATAATCAACTTTATTGGCCACGTACAGTTTTACACACACAGTACGATGCATGTGGAGTTAGTTCTCTTAGGAGCAGCCGTTGTGCAGCCTTGCTCTTGGTTCGTGCTGGACTCAAACCAGGCCAGGTCCCCCCAAGGACTGAGCTAATAATTATTGGATATCTTGTGTTCCTCATGGAAAGGATTAGTGATGTTATAACATAACACTCTTTTGTTACTCGCGTCTCTTTTAATGGAGCTCCAGTGTCACTGTAATTAAAGTGGTTTCGAGGAAACTCCCAAAGTATTTACAGGATATGATATCTGCGTTTTGGGACCAGCACCAAAGCTTTACCTTGTAGAATAATTGCCTTTTTTATTTTTATTTTTTTTCATTTAACAAATTTGAAATGTCTGAACACAAGCAGGCATTTTTATATTAAGGAAAACAAAAAGCATTTATTTTAATTACAATGACATGTGCTTTGAGACTAACTATGTATATATGTACGTTTTGTCCTCCCTTATGTCTTTGTGGTGAAGGTTATCGTGACTGTATGGTATTAAGAAACAATAAATCCCCATGTGGATGAGTGTTACAGGATTAGGTTGTTAAAAGAAAAGACTCCCACGTGTCTGACCCACTCATTCATCAGGAGCTTTTAGAGCAAATGTCCTCCAGAGAAACTGAAAGGTTTGTTTTATTTTTCCAATACAGCTGCTGTCTGCTGGAACAACAAGACTGTCATTAACAAGCTGCTGCCGTAATGTCAGTATTTACCTTCCACACGGGTGTCGGACCCCGACGCCACACCGTCAACTGTCCATTAGCTCCGGTCAGGTCCTGACCTACAGCCAGACATATTCGTGAGGCGTTCTGGCCAAAAGGCTGCAGACGGTATAATAGAAGTGGCCGTAGCCGCCGTGACGACACCCGTTGGTTTGTGGACTACCCCTTTGAAGCCTTTAGTTTGATATTTTAGCCGTCACCATCTTGGTTTTTTGGGACTGGACATCAGGCGTCGTTTTGATTTTAATCGTTCCGTTTTTTCCTTTCGATTCCGGTTGTTTGAGGATTCAAAACAGGTCACATGCTTATTTCAAAGAGAAATTTTTATTTTGATTCAATGGCGATTTACGGTTTTGTGCTGGCATTTTTCACGCTCTGCTGCTAAGGTGGGAGGAGTTTCTGGTTTAACATCAGCAGCAGTTAACAAGTCTGCTACTAGCGTTAGCAACTTGCGTCCATTTATCTAAAAAATACATTACGGTAACGTTGTTGTTCACCACAATTTTAGCAGTTTGGTCACGCAACTTGTTTCACTACAATTTCATTTAAAGTTCCCTGATTGCGACTGTTAGCTCGGGCTCATGGCCAAAAATGTTATCATGATAAAAACATTTCATAGCATTCGATATCGATAATTATCAGGATAAATGTCAAATCATTATTTCTCTCGAGTGAAAATTGAAGAAACCACATTGTTAATTATGCTGTTAAACTTTTCTTTATGGTCAAAATGGGACAAACACCAAACAGCGGATCACTTCCCAAATCTGAGGGAGAGCATTCAAAACAATTATGATAAAATCTTTTTTAGCTATATGATTAGTAAATCTTTTTTCAGTCCCTGTTCCTCAACAAAATAAATATTTTTATAGAAAAATTAAGTTTTTGATTCAAATGAATGAAACCAAATATTTATTGATGATGTAATGTTGTTGCTGAGGATAATTATATCGTGATAATTATCATTATTGTTTTATTGCCCAGCCCTAGTTCCAAGTTGGAACCTGTTCTCGATGCCCATTCCTACAGTACGTGACCATATTTGGTTAGCAAGCAACTGTGATAGTAGCCTCGATGCTAATTTTGGCTAGCGACAAACAAGCTTAAAACAAAATAGAATTACCGGGAAAATGGACATGCGATTCCTTATAAGCCTTGTCAGTCAGCTTGTAGCCCCGCCCTAAAGCCTCCCCTGCTTCCTGGTCTCTGTTCCTCTAAATGGGACCATAATTTACTAAATGAACATCACGCTGTGTTGAAGAAGACTTGAAACTAGCGACTGAGACCAGAAACTCATCAGGAAAGTGTTTACTGAGGGAATCAGCTGACAAGTAGAAACAGTTTCTCACAGACTTCTATACAATCACACTTCTTTCTGCAGCCGCTGGAGTCGCCCCCTGCTGGCCGCTGGAGAGGACGCAGGTTTAAGGTTCTTCAGCACTGGCTTCACTTTGCAGACCCGGAGCTTCAAACCCGTCTCTGCTTCCTCATCAGGGTCTGTTGACTCTGGTCTGTTTATCTTCTCCAAGTCTCGCCGGCTTTGTTTACCCTCAGATACAAACAGCAGACACTGAAACCTGTTAAAAGTAAAGGCTTTCTAGATGCGAACAGCTCGTCACTTGGTGCTAGGGAGGAAGCAGCTCCAACACGACGAAGCGATAAAATTGTAACGACAGTTTTATCTGCAACAACTTTGAGCGGAAATTCTCTGGTTTCTGTTTTATATCTAAGGAAACTGAATATCTTTGGATCAAAACAACACATGTAAAGACGTCACTGTTTTCTTAGATTATATAATACAAACAATTAATGATTGATGGTATCCAGTCATTAATCTGGTGATACATTAGTCTGCTATCCTCCCAGTATCGTCTCATCACTCAGCTGAACAGAGCAGGTTGTAGCCGAAAGTAGAGGAAATGATCGGCAGTTTGAGACCATTAACACAGATTTATGGAAGTTCTGCTGTCTGCTGGAGAAGATGTGAAACATTCAGTGAACTCAGATCAGCTCCTGTATCGCTGTGTCTAATAATACCCACACAGGATCTGCCTAACAGGTCCCAGCTGTGGTGGTGCTTCTGTTTTACACACATACTTATGACACATTTTTAACAGCAGGAATTTCTTCTCCCACAGCCAGAGAAAACATTCTCTCACTCCCACGACTTCTGGCCTTGTTTTTATTCTGGAGTTAAACGTCCTCGTATCTCAGCTCATTTATCTGCACGGCGTTTCCAGCTGGAGGCTTCAGCCTCAAGCGGATTCTCCTCGGGTGGTGTGGGGGATGTGACTCTGCCGGTCAGTTCCGCAGCTGCCCGTTCGTGTCAGCTCGACCCTCAGATCCAAGTCCTCCTCCTCGCCCTGACCGCCGTGACTTCATGAACGTGTAGTGACAGTTAACTGCAAGCAGGAGAAACAACATGAGACCTGCTTCTTCCCAGAAACTTTGTCAGTCTTTGGCACGAGGTTCTATTTGTGTTGTATTTTACATACCGAGATGTTGCAAATGTACGTAATTTAAGCGAGGCGGACTTCTGTTCTGTTCAAAGCAGCAGTCGGTAACAAATTGAACAAGCAAAGCAAAACCTTCCACGTCTCTCTCTGATGCTCGTATCACTCTGCGAACCACCAAACCCTCAAGAAGGGGCTGGCTGGCTCGTCTGTGAGAAGGAGGTTAAGCTAGCCGCACCTACATTTGAAGTGCACACGTATTCCAGCCTTTACGGTAAAGTGAAGCGGCCCAGAGCGAGCTGACGGGCAGGTTAGAGACTTTATCCTGTCAGTTTGTCTCTTTAGTATGAAGAGAGGCTGTGAAGTCTTCATGTTACAACATTATTTATCAAACCAGGTCGGACTGGATGAATTTAACGCGAGGAGGAAACACATGTGACAACGTCCGGTTTTCAAAATAAGGCGTCTGTACAGGATGGAAATAAGATTAACTGGATTATATTCACAGAAAGTATAAAACATGTTACATGTGTCCATTAAAAGTAAATGTACACATGTAATTTACTTTACCCGGACCCCCCCCCCCCACCATAGTTTCTCCACATCCTGCAGGACACACTGAGGAAAAAGCTCATTTTGACTTTTTAATTTATGCAGTGGGGGAAAAAAAAGAGGCAAAAATGTGAATGTACTTGTAATTTGAATATTATTTATATTTATATAAAATATTTTTCAAGAATTCTCATTTCGCTGCATCCCTATTTTTGCATATTCACATTAAGCATTATGCAGGAGTGCATTCCCCCCTGTGATTGGTCCACATCTACCTATGGACACTTAGGAAATTCCTGCGTTTCTCATTCTGGGGAATCCGATTTCACGAACTCTTAATTAAACACAAAATAAAGCACTGCTGCAAAGACGTTCTCGCGCTTCTAATTTGTAGGCACAGTCACTTAAGATGAAGTGATTATGTGAGTAACTTTTTTAACACCAGCCCCTGTACATATAATTTTGTTTTGCCGCTATCAAAGTAATCTGGCGCCGGGACGTGTTCTGTACTTCACGCTGTTGTCGGCAGAGGAGGGACATATTATAAATCACTGCATAATATTTGAAGTCCGTAATGTTATAAGTTACGCTGACGGCATGTCATGGAAAAATAATACCGGATATAACATTATTACAAACATTACAACTTTCTCTTATCTGACTCTCTTTTAACTAAATGGTTAACGGATTAACTGAGAAAATAACAGCAGGAACAGCTGAGCAGTCTGGTGCAGGTGTCGGTTGTTGACGCTGATCCTGGGTCAGTGGTCTGTGTGTGTTTCTGGGCAGGACGTTTGAAAGTGTGTGTTTGTGTAGAAGTGTGTGTTGTGGAGGTGTCGGGCTGTAACCTGGCCGTGACTCTGTGCTGACGGAGGGGGGGGGGGGCTGTGTTGACAAAGGCTCTCGAGTCGTAGAACAGCTCTCAGGAACAAAGCCAGGACCCGGAGCAGGGCCCCTTCTACACTTCCTTTCCCAACACTATTGTTCCACAGAGCGGGAGCATTGTGTTGCTTCAGAACACCCCCCCCCCCGATGTGGTCTGACTTACTGACCCCTCTCACGTTGTGAGGTTCTAATCATCTCTCAGATGGTCTCTCTGCTTTTCCCACCTCGTGGGCACCCTTGTTCGGTCCGGTTGACCTGAACCGGCGTGTTTACCCCCGTTGATGCGGATTGTTTGCGTCAACCGATCTCCGGTCCTCCTCAAAGTGGTGGTCTCGGACTGCCGTCATTTCATTTCTGTTGTGAACACCATTCGAACAATCTCAGGAACCGAAATCGGCCCCCGTAATCTCGTCATTGTGGGGTGCAGTGAATGCTGGAGCCTCCAGGGGGCGATAATACAGTTTTTACTTTTAGCTTCGGAGATAAAAGGTAAAATATCTGCTCATTATAGATCAGTAAACCCATTAACTCTTTCAGTCCACTAGAGCTGCAGTTAGTGATTTGAAATAAGATTTACTGTTTTGATGATTGAGTAATTGTGCAAGTACTTTTTAAACAAACGTGGTGTTTCCAGGTTCCTAAATGCTGCTTTTGTTGGTCTTTTATACATAATGTCAGTTTGCATATTTCTCGTCGCTGAAACGATCAGTCCATCGAAAGGTTACAAAATAAGGATTTTAATAATCTACAAATCATTATGTCAGTTTCTTGATAAATATTCCAACACTCTCAGTTTCCAGCCTCTCACACGTGAGGATTTGTTGCTTGGTTTGTCATGTAAAGTGGTAAATGAATATCTTTAGGGGTTTGATTCAAGGTTCTGCAATCAGCACTTCTTCACTCTTTTTTTGTCAGGTCATGAACTGAACGATGAGTCAGCCCTGTAGCCCGGCGGCGGCTGAGCCCAGCGCCTCCCCGGTGCTTTGTTAGCGCCACATTTATCAGCTGGCTGATAACGCAGACGTCACACACACACAACAGAGCCGATAAGACCGGCCTCACTCCTCCGTCAGCGTCCTAACGCAGCCCGAAAGACACCGCCTGACGCTCCGCAGGCTCGACGGGAATGTAAACAGCACATTGACCCTTACAAGCCGACTATCAGCGGTAAATCTGAGATCTTTGTTACACTGCAGAGTTTAAAACAAAGTGAATAAGTGTGTAAAAATAAAGTTTTACAGGAGACGAAAAGCCAAACCTCGGCATGTGTTCTGTTTACTGAGGTTTAGTTTCAGCAGAGGACGGAAAAGATTCAACATCTTTCTGTGAAGCACTCGCATATCAGGAGCAAGACATCTAAAAGGAGAAGTTAAGTTACTCTTGAGGCACAAGTTGACCGTTTAAAATCCGCAGATTATCTTCTCGATGAATGGATTAGTCGTTGAGTCTTGTGAGAAAACATCCAGTTATATTTTCCAGTTTATTATCATGCGAGACAATGAAACGTTGCAAAACTATTAATCGATTATTAAAATAAATCGACTTATCTACTGATGGTTGGAGCTCTGAAAGATTAAAACATATTTGAGGCTGTTAAAGGTACAAAACTCAAACATTTGCACATCAAGAGAACGGCATTTCAGTAGAGTAAGAGCTTAAATACTTTTTGCCAGCAACTTTTTTGATGATTTAATTATTTGTTTGAGTAAACAAACGTGAGAATTTTATGCTTTTATACATTATGGCTGAAACGATCAGTCCAATAATTGATTATTCCATCAAAAGGGAAAAAAAGACTCATTTGGATCATTTCCAAGATAAAGTTCTCAGTTTCCAGCCTCTCAAATGTGAGAATATGTTGCTTGGTTTGTCAGATAAAGAAGTAAATGAATATCTTTGGCAAAACAGGTTTCTTCACTCTTTTTCTGTCTCGTCGTCTTTTTTATTTTTAATCAAGAATCGGCTTTAAAATCAATAATCGATCCTGAATTGAGCGGCGAGATAAAGTTCCCCCCCACGCAGATCGTATCAGACTCCCTGTTTTTATTTCTCCGTCCTCTCGTGTGGAGCCTCAGACCCTTTGATGCGTCTCGCGCCGCTCGCTGATAGGAAAAGGTGCAGTCTCAGGAAATGAGCAGTTGCTCGCTAACAAAGAGAAGAGGAAGTGTCCGTGATGGGCTTTCCCTTCAGCAGGTCCAGCTGTCTGCAGAGCTTTCTGTCAGTGCAGTTGGAACTTTAACCACTCCGGTGATCCAGTAAATCCTTCGTTTAATCATTTATTGGGGAAGTTTTACAGTTGGTCTTTGTTTGCTGAAAAGTGTGTGAAGACGTTCTGAGCGTATTGAACCAGCAGACAAACGGGACGCTTTGTTTTTGCTGCGACTGTCTGATACTGAGAGCCCTGCAGAGAGTGAACTGATAAATCCAGTCTGTATTTGCATCTGTGTGATTGTGGTCCAGACTTGTTGGGGGGAGGTTGGAGCAGCTCCCGTCTCTTCCCGCGGTTCATCTCTGTCCAAACACGACTCTGAGCCCGGAGGACAGAGCGAAAGGACAAACCCTCCGGGCCGTCGTCCTCGTCCAAGAGACGACAGATAAGACGGGAGAAGAAGCTAATCTTCATCTCTGCCCGCTGCCGTCACCGTCCTCACTCAGCCGGCAGATAAGAGACAGACGAGTCCTGCTCTGGACAAACGCTTCCACAGCTTCCTTTGTTTCTGCGCCAGCCTCTCCGAAGGCCGGCGGCGGCGGCGGCGGCGGCGGTGGGGGGGAGGAGATGGTGGTTGGTGCCCACGTCTCCCTCCGAGACCTCCCAATCTGCAGACCTGCAGCATCAAACAAGCCCACTATCTCTAAGTAACACAATCACACAGCCCGATAGTTTTCATTATCAATTCATACTTTTTATATAAAAACAATTTCAGATATCCAGTTTCACAAAGCGGAGACAAATATTTACAGGTTTGAGTGACGCCTCGCAGATAATCAGTTTATAAGACATTTGAGAAGCTGGCGGTTCTCTTGTTGTTTGTTCAGTACACGAACAAAAGCTACAGCAGCAACATGCTCATTTACGTGCTGTTAACAGCCTCCAATCTTTTCACCAGACGTTGAACCAGCTCAGGCCCGGCGCCGCGATGAAGTGGCGAGGGGGCAGCTAAAAATGGCGAGGGGGCAGATCTTCGTATATGGTAGAACAGTAGGTTTATCATCCTGCTATGCCAGTTTCTGCATTTGTTTTCACCCTGCGGATGGCAAAATAGCAGCATTTTAACTGGATGCAAACAATTCCTTACTTTCCCTAATGTTTTAAACACAGCTGAATTAAATGCAGCATTCAATTTAGAAAAACAGCGCGGCGTTGCAGTGTTCTTATAGGCTACTGTTCTACTTGTTTTGTTCTGACCCCATCGGGCATCCAGACCAGTGCGCGAACAAAAGTTTTAAAGTAAAGCATTTATTGTTAAGAAATAACAATTCTAGGAGTGAGTAAAAATGTATAATCAGTTCTTTGGCTAAACAAGCCTACACAGCAGCGGTGTAAAATGATATAGGTTGCCCAGTGGATAGCACTGTGGCCTCACAGCTAGAAGGTCCCGGGTTTGAACCCCCGATTGCCCCGAGACTTTCTGCGTGGGTGCTCAGGAACAAAAACATGTGAGGGTTAGTCACTCAATAGATGACCGTTGTTTTCTTTGCTGGTGAGTGAAGTAAGTCTGTCAGCCTTTTGCATATTTTACCATATTATCTGGCGGCTGGTGCTAATTTAGCAGCGTTTGTTTGTGAGAGTAAAGGAGCTTTATGGACTGCTAAATTTCTGCTGACATCCCTATAATCTAATAATTATTGGTGAGAACTTGCTGCTTCCCCCGTGTCTTCTATTGAATCTCGTTGTAGTTTTGGACAAAGCGAGACGTTTGAGAACGTCACCTTCGGCTTTCGTGACCCATTGAAAATAAGCGTCAGCTGCAGCCCGGTACTGAACCCTCTAGATTTCTCTTTATTGGAACCAGTGGGCCAAAACCATAATAAACAAAAGATCTGAGTCAACATGTGGAGGGGGGGTGGAGGCCTAGAGAGGCTGAGAACAGACGGTAAACAGACCACGAGGTGAGATTCTTCTGGCAAAGGCTGCTGAACCTCAACGAAACAACAATGTTTGTTTGTTATTAATGTTCCGCTCTGCAGCTTTCCTTATTAACAGATGAAGAAGTGTTTTGTTCCTTCAAAAGTAGAAGGTGTGTTTGTATTTAGACTCCAACATGTAATCTGCTTCAGCGCTGTGGAGCGGTCTGACCTCTGCTGTGCTTCAGGGAGCAGTTTCTGACTGGAAGTCTGCTGTGGTGTGTTCGGACGACGGCCAGTTTTCATGAAGGAGAACTTTATATTTAGTGCAGAGCTGCTGCTCGGTCTCCACGCTTCACCACAATGAGAGGAGAGGAGCTGCCGTGTCGTCCCCCTTTTGTTTATTGCTTTGTCCCGAGAAACAAAGAGATGTGCGAGGCGTTTTCCAGCAGACGTGTAATCATACATTTGATACTCGCAGCGGTCGTCTAATTTAAGCTGGTAGAATTTTTTTTAATTTTTTTTTTACAGCACTTTCAGCCTGAGACTCCGCTCCACGAGCCCGATCCCGACGAGACCTCTCAAATGTGCAGACTCCTGCAAAACCTCCTCTTGTTGCATTCTTGTGGCAGCAGATCCACGGGACGTTAAACTCTCAGCTGAAATCCCAGCAAACGCCAGCTCTGCTCCGGGCCTCTCTCCGCCACGCTCCATAAACGGCATTAAAAATAACTTTGAACAAATGTGCAGCAGATGATGACAGCCTGTAGACGATGGCGTTGGCTACAGTATTTAGCATCAGACCGTTTCCTGTTGGAGGTCAGCGTGCCCGAGAGTTTGATATTTATTATTCAGATGGGGACAACAAGTGATCAGTAGTATCAGCAAAACAAAATAAGAATGCAAACTCATTGGCTCAGTTAATCGTGGTTTTGATTTTAGGTGAAATCGTCCGGCGCTTTTCAGACGGTCCCTAACTCCTCCTACAGCAACAGGAGCGTTGGACATTCAGCTGCAAACTGCATCGTCATCTTTGGTGATTTTGAGTCGACTTCACGCCGGTTTCCGTACATGACACCGAAGCTGCCGCTGCAGCTCCACTTGTCGCCATCTTCCACGTGTTGGTTCCACGCTACCTACAGTGCTGTAGAAAAACGAGTACAGTCATGTTTTCAGAATTATGGCATCGACTTGGTACAGAAGTATCGGTCTTTGTGACTTCCCTACTCCACACATATCTGATTTCTTATTATTTTAATACATATTTAATGACACAAATACATTCTTTGATGGCAAATACAATATACGTATGAAACCTTCCCACCTGCCCTGTTTTTCCTAAACCCTACTCAGTTTTGTGGGGTTTTAATTTTTGTATGACAGGAGTTTGACAGGTGAGGAGAAAGGAAGTGAAGAAACGAAGCTTCGGAGGTTTTTGTCGGCTTGACAGCCTTCTAGTTAGCACGCTATGAAGTGAAAGACTTTCAGTGAGAGGAGAGTTTTCTTGCTCTGTGTGTGTTCAGTGTCTGGGTTTTAATTTTTTGTTTTTATGCCTTGTGCTGATTTATTCACATTAATTATAAAATCCAGGTCATTATCAAAGCAGCGCTCCGATACCCAGAGGGAAAGCCTGCCGTGTTTCCCCGAGATCTTAAATACTTCAAAAGCTCTATTGTTGGGGGGGCTGAGGGGCCGGGTACAGCCATGTTTACAAGCCGATTAGAGGAGTGCTGCTGTCTGCTGGTCTGGGCTGTGGGTGGATTCAGTGTCTGGGATCTCTTTCCCATGCTTCCCTGCTGACTGACCTTTGACCCTCCTGTGGCTCTGACAGTAAACGCTCGCCGTGGCAGCGTCGCACTCACCTTCAGTTATGTGGACTTTAGTAACCCGCCCTGCTGCCTCTGTGATTCTTTTTCTCTGCCACGCTCATGCGAAGACCTTTTTAGGCACCAGTTTGCGTGTCACCTGTCCCTCCAGCAGAAATCCAGCTTCCTCTGATCCCCGAGTGTTGATTACACAAACCACGTTTCAGCAGAAAATCAGGGTACTGACAGTAACCGGGTTAGTAATTGTTAAAGTAATTTGCTACGTGACGCACTCGGCTGCACAGAACTCTGATTGTGTGGTGATTCAGAAGCAAGAGAGACTGAATGCAGCCTTCTGACTTCCAGCGCCGAGTCAGTGACCGTGGAATTATAATGACATGCTGATTAGACGCAGGTCGGCCCACCACTGCACCAAACAGAGCACGGGGCTGTCGGGGAAACTGCACAGTTTGAGAGCCTAAATGCCACAACATGCCAGCGCCCGGGAGTCCGAATGAGGCCATAGAGCTGCTTGTGGACGTCTCACTTGACGAGGTCGGAGACTTTGTCCAAACCGTGGGAGTCTGTGGCGGAAAGACCTGGAGGAGGAGAAGCAGCGAGGCCTTTTGTCTGGCAGCAGATCAAAGAGCTGTTGTTCTTCAGCGGACCGTCCTCTGACCTCGCCGAGGGAGTCAGACCCAGGTCAGAGGCTAATGAAGCTTCCTCAGGAGGTCCAGCAGAGAAAGACACGAAGGAGGATTTATGATCTGGTGAATAAAGTCTCAGCAGGAAACAAACAGATATCTCCTGTCTGCAGTGGAAAGAGAGAGTTCAGGAGCCTGAGGTGGACCCGGAGTCTCCGGTGGGTTCCTGCAGTCGCCTGCTGTCTGTGTTGTCCCGTCGTCCCGCAGGGCGTCTGCCGGTTAAACCCGCCACACAAACACTCCCTCTTTATTCTTAAAGCCATCACAAACGTTAGATGTTACGCATACTTTTACCAAGAACACTGACAGCAGGGACGCTGAGCTGCCTACGTGCAGATCTCAGATGGTGGCAGCATCACGTTTACACATTATTACTATACTGATAATAGGAAATGCACATTTACTCAGCGATAGTGCTGAATGTATGGCGGTTTTACTTGAGTATTTCCAGTTTCAGGCAAAAGTTCGGGACTCCTGGCGCCGCGGACTGGTTGCTGGGCCATTTTGGTCAATTCGATTAGCAGATTAGAACATCCTGAGTGAACAGACTGCAAATCAACAGGGCTTATCAGATCTGTCAGAGCTTTGTCTAGTCATTTACCTCAGCAACCGAACAGTAACGTTAGTCATTGATTAACTTTTCCAATCAATTTCTTTTTTTTATGTGATGAAGGAGATCTGTGTTTTCTACCAAGGCGTCCGTATATTTAATACTGTACTGGATCTCTGATTGGACGGTAGTCCATCCCTTCGCGCCATGAGAAAAAACTTGATCCCTTTTGAATTGTGCCCTGAATTACACGTTTGATATTTCTCAATTTCAAAGACAGCCTAATCTAAGTCAAGAAAGTCAAGTTTGAAGTAAACCTGTAAAAATACATAATTAGAAACACCACAAACCCAAAAGTCACGCATTTACCGCAGACTCTACAGAATTTCTTACCTTGAAATGATTTAAGAAACATAAACTATATTTTTAACATCTTATTTTCATAGGAATGAAGTTGTGTTTTTGCTGAATGTTGAATGGTTTTATACTGTAAATTTAAATGTACACATCAGCTAAATCTGACATTTAGACAGTAGGATACCGTTTATTTTAGGGTAAATACTTTCTGGTGGCTTTATGGTATTTTCCCTTTAATTTTTACCAAAATGTATGTAATGTAAATTCAGGGTAATTCAGTGTGTCTGCTATGGTGAAATACTATTTTGAATTTAATAGTCTTTTATTGTTGCTATTTTTAACGTAATTTCTAAAAACGTTTTTTGTTTGTTTGTTTTTTAGAGTGTAGCTGTTGAAAATGCTGCTTCATAGAAAAAATGGATTAACAGCGTTTTTTGTCTCGTGAACGTGACCGAGAACCTTCATTTGTCAGATATTTAAGATAGCTAAGAACTTTTTTTTACAATCAAAAGTGTCCAGAAATCGTAGCTACTAGCCTGCATCATGTTATAAATCGGCGTCGTCGTGTTAGATTAGAGATTTGTCGATACCAGGATGTAGGATTGGTTGGGACGCTGGTGGAGTGGGTGGGAAATATATCGAGGAGGCATTTAGCTGAAAACCTCTGGGCAATATATGTACAAACAAAAGCTGGAGTTTCCTTTTTTCAACTTCAAAATCAAAAGAAACGCAGACACATATCATTCCTGCCTGCGCTGTGATTGGTGGTTTCATCTGTATTGGCCTCCCTTTCGAGGAGGTTTTGTAAGACTCTTGATTCACAGACAAGAGGTTCCAGAGCGTCTTATGATGATCGTATATTAATGTTCTGTGTTGTTCTGTGTTTTTCAGAGTTGCTGGGTTCCACCAAGAGACTCAATGTGAACTACCAGGACACAGATGGGTAAGCGATGAAGTCAAAACTATAAAACAAGACATTATCTGGACACGTTTCTGGCAGCGAGGGCGCTCCAGTCGTTACAGCGCTCCCTCTGCATCTATAAAACAGTTTCCACTCTGCAGTAACTCTGGGAACTGGAAGGCTGAAATGTGTTTGGTCAGCAGATTCAGTTTTGTGTGTTTCATGTCTCAGTTTGAACCCCGAGCCTCTGGTCAGGAGGTGAAACGCTGGCTGGTTAGGTTTCCCGCTCGAAGCTCAGGAGCCTCGAAGGAGAAAAGTTTAGTCTCTGCTCATCAATATTTCTCTTTATTACAAGTTCTTATTATCCGTCATGTAACATCGTACTGTTATTTCCTCTTAACGGCCTCCTTCCCGGCTCAGAAGAGTCTCGTCTCAGCGGCTACCTCTCGGATATATATTGGTTTTATAGCAATATTTCTGGCTGCAGGGCAGATCGATCACTTTCATACAGATCATAGACTGTATAACAGAAGTGGAGGTGGCCGCCGTGGCGTCACTCGTTGGTTTGTGGACTGTCAAGCCCCTAGTTTTGCGTTTTTAAATAGTTGAGCCAGAGATTGTGAGATAATAACTGTAACGACACTGTTACTTCGTTGGTATTACGGTCCTCTGTTTGGTTGCTGACGAAACGTAGTGGCTCATTTAATGGGAAATGGAGGACGGCGGCACAGAAAGCGAATTGAGTCGAGGTGAGTTGAGCTGGTGCCGGCAGCGAGTAAGCGCCGTTAGATTCACCTCGTGCTTTTTGATCAGCATGAACACACACACACACACCCCGTCACGCTGCCACAAACGGCACCACAAGCGGATTCATCCGCCGCCGGAAATAGTCCCTTTTATAGTATTAATATATTTACTACTTCAGTAGGAACCAACGGGCGTGAAGTTTGTCGACAAGACGAAAAGTATAGAAGAACACCGGACTTTAAACACAAAAAGCTGCCTGAACAAAATGCACTGGAAGTCGTCAGTCTGTCAGAGTTCGGCTCGGGACTCAGCCTGTGTGATTTAATGGCCTTCTGCTAAAACAACTCGCAGCCCTTTTCAGCTCTAAGTCAACACTGCTGTCGTAACAAAAGCTCAAAGAGGGACGACGAGCTGAGAGAGCTGTAAAACTGAAGAGTCAGAGAGACCGTGGGCCGGCGCATCAGCACTGAGACGTCGTCAAGTGCTCTTTGTTGGTCCCTTTAGAGGGCGGAGGGGGGGACCCAGCGGGGCCAAAGGTCAGGGGGCAGAGGGCTGGACCGCAGTCCATTAGATAGGAGTGTTTACAAAAAAAACCCAGGATGACTTAATGCTGCGTTGACAGCTGAAGCGTCTGAAGCATGAGTCAGGACAAGGTTGATGTAGAGACAAACGGCCTCTGTTGTCACTAATCAATACTTAGAGATCTGTGCACCTGATCAGGGCTGCAAAACAATATGAAAACATGACATGAGATTTGATGTCAGACAAGTTGTATTGGACTAATTTAATTTTTTATCACAATAAAAATGTTTAGGAAGTCACGTGGATGAAAAAAAAAAGATAAATTCATATTTTGATAGTTTAAAATTATAGTTTAATATTTTTTGTGTGTAGAAAACCAGAGGAATTTACTGAGGTTCACTTACAGTACGTTACTGTCAACATTACTTCTCATTATTGTTATCATGGCATTAGATTTGACGGTTAGTGTATGTAAGGCAAGGCAAGTTTATTAGTGTTGCACATTTTTACAACAAGGCGACTCAAAGCGCTTTATATAAAACATAAAAGCAACGTAGGAAATATAAAAAGATCATTTAAATACAATTAAAAAGAGTTAAATAGAAAATAACAACATAAAAAGTATTCGGGTGTGATTTAAAAGCAGTTTTCTGGGAGTTTGTTCCAGTTTTCTGGAGCAGAAAAACTGAACGCTGCTTCTCCAGGTTTAGGTTTGGCTCACAGGAAGCAGACCTGATCCCAGACCAGCTGAGAGGTCTGGATGGTTCACGACGTAGCAGAAGATCAGCCCTAAGCTACTCAGTGCTTTATAAACCAGCAGCGGGATTTTAAAACCAGATCTCTGACAGACAGGAAGCCGGTGTAAAGACCTCAGAACTGGACTGATGTGATCCACTTTGAGGACTCAGCGTTCTGATCGGTCCTTCAGGTGGCAGCAGGCTGACTTTGTAATCGTCTTAATGTGGCTGCTGAAATGGACTAAACTCTTTTTGTGACAAATAAACATGATAGATTAATTGAACTGCTGGTGAGTCACGTCAGATTACCAGATATCATCGCAGAGCTACCTCAAGTACTGTACGTAAGTACAAATTAGAGGTATTTGTACTTTACTTGAGTGTTTTCTTTTCTACTTCGACTGCACCACATTATCTACATTTATCTGACAGCTTCAGGTACTTAGTAAGATTTTTACACACAAAACGGTTAAAAAAATGAATATAAATAGTAATATAAAAGTACAGCTGAAACGACGTCAACCCCTGACAAACAGAACCATACTTATAGTACTTTTTACTTTTGTGTTTTTAAAAACAGGTGCTTTTGTACTTTTACTCAGGTAGAAGTTTAAACTAAAGACTTTTAGTGGAGTAATATCTAGCACAGGTATCTGTGCTTTTACTCAGGTAGAAGTTAAAACTAAAGACTTTTAGTGGAGTAATATCTAGCACAGGTATCTGTGCTTTTACTCAAGTAAAACAGAATTTGTTAGCAGTTTAGATATTTGGATGCGGCGAGTGACGGGACATTAAAACGTTGTCTGGCTCCAGCTCTGTGGTGTGTTTGGGAACAACATTTGCATGTCTGTAATTGGTGCTGTGTTGGTGCTAATGGCCTCCACAGGGACGTGGATCTCAGGCAGGAAAAGGTTCTTCATTATTCATCAGCGCTGCTGGCGGAGCTGCTGTAATCACACGGCTGCATCTAAACACAACACCCATAACATGCAACTTCCCACAATGCCCCAGTCTTGGGCCGGCACGTCTTCATTTGTTGATGTGAGATCATGTTGATACAGTCAGCAAACAGGAGGGCTGCGTTCTCACGGGTACATTTTTATTTTTTTCCTTTGGTTTCCTCGCTGTGTCGCTGCAGTGAGAGCGTCCAGGAGTGACTCAGCTGAAGACGTGGAGAAGCTTTCAGGCTGGTGTAACGTCTCTGAGGATGAAAGGTTGTTCTTTTTCACCGGTTGTGCAGTCAGGTCTGAGACGTTGGGCTGCAGCCACAGAATGTTTCACATGTCTTTGCTCGACTAAATGATTCATCTCTCCAAATAGTTGTTGCTAGATTAATGGACTAATCGTGTCAGCACGAGTTGATACGCTCCCGATCCACCGAGATTAACCCGTCAGGTTCAGGTTAACAATGTCCAAAGCTCAACCAAGAAGGAACCTGAACAGAGTCTGAAAAGTGAAGCCAGTGCTGCAGAGCCTATAGCCCTGGATGTACTTGTACTTGATGCGCTCCAAAAGGTGGTGCACGTCCCCAGAAATTAACGCTACGTGTCCGCGAGATGTAATTCCGCACGTGAATGTGGTGGCAGTACGTCAATCTCCTGTTCCACACACCAGCCCAGGTGGTGGCGGTGTGCAGTTGGTTTGCCAAACGCCATTAAAACCAAAAGAAGAAGAAGAAGAAGATCAGCAGCAGACTTTAAAAAAAGGAGATTTATGGCGTTTACAATAAAACTCCTGGAGCTAGTTCGCAGTTACCGAGATCGTTACGATGTCTCTCGTTACGATGTCTCTCGTTACGATGTCTCGTTACGATGTCTTGTTGTCTCGTTACGATGTCGATGTCTCGTTACGATGTCTCGTTACGATGTCTCGTTAAAATCAAAACCTGCTCGAGTGTCGCCGTGATTGGTTTGTTTACGCAGTGCAAATTCTGAGGAAGATGATCCTGTGTCGGCGAGGGATGATCCGGTCCTGATCTGCCCCCTAGTGGATTCAGGTTTAATCCTCCAGGTACATGCAAAGTACGCAGGCAAGCATGTGAACAATGCCGTTTGCGTCGCCGACGCCTGTCTACGCCTACGCAATGTTAAAAAGCAAGTATATCCAGGGCTTTAAACCTGCGTCCTCTCCAGCAGTCAGCAGGGGGTGACTCCAGCGGCTGCAGAAAGAAGTGTGATTGTATAGAAGTCTCTGAGAAACTGTTTCTACTTGTCAGCTGATTTATTCCCTCAGTAAACACTTTCCTGATGAGTTTATGGTCTCAGTCGCTAGTTTCAAGTCTTCTTCAACACAGCATGATGTTCATTTAGTAAATTATGGTCCCATTTAGAGGAACAGAGACCAGGAAGCAGGGGAGGCTTTAGGGCGGGGCTACAAGGTGATTGACAGGTCGCTACCATGGCAATACGTTTGGGCCCGAAATGTGTCACCTGGCAAATGTTGACAGGTATTGATATAATTGGTGTAGTTATTAGTTAGTGAGTTAGTGGATTTCTCCAAGATTTGGTGGAAAGTTCATCAGTGACCCGAGAAAATCATGATTTCTTTTAGGTTCAGGAACGTTTTGGAAAGATCGTGGGTTGCAGCTAACGATTATTGCAGTAATCGAGTATTCTACAGATTATTTCATCGATTAATTGGATGAGAAATACTTTGGCTTGGCGCTCCCTGTACCGGGATCAGCGGTGTAACTCATATCACTGTAACGTTCAGAGAACAACAACAAACACACGTTTCTACATTGAGCCTTTACTTTTGTTTTGCCTTCATCTCAACTAGACATCGTGATTTAGGTTAAATGCTAACGTTAGCTTGTTTGCGGCCCGCTCCGTGGACTCGATGTGTAGACCGGATCTTTGCTCTGCTTTGATGCTGAAGCCGTGGTGCTGCTTTGGTCGGCCGGTTCTGTTTTCTTTTCCCAGATCCTGGACACTTTCTGTCTTTCTCTCCGTCTCTTCTTCCTCCCTCGCTATTTTCTCTCTCTTCCTCCACTTTGCGATCTGCACAAATCAAATCACGTCGTCTTCACTTGTCCACAGCGCGAGCAGGTTGCACGACAGTAGCCATGTTTCCATCCAATTGTCATGAGAATTTTAAGCGTACTTTTCAAATGCCGCAAATTTTTTTTTACAAAAAATAGTAAATGCGAAATACGTGCGTTGCCATCAGCTGGTTTGGAGCGAGTAAACCAGGCTACGGCGAGCGCCGTTACGTCAGTAGTTGACGTTACACATGGCTGTAATAAACAAGACGCCTGGGTTCCAAACCAGAAACAAAACCAGTCGCTTGGACCTGATGGCCACTGATGTTAGAAAAATGGAGAGAGGTCCTCAGAAATGTGTTTCAATAATGCTTTTAAACGCTATAATACCCTTTGTGGGGTTCATCAATGGGGATAAATGATTCGAAGTATATAGTTTATGAACGTTTAGAGTCGTTAATATTTAATTAAACTCAGTAGAAGCAGCGTTCACTGAGACTCAGCAAAAAAATGCGGTGATAACCCCGTTTGATTTAAGAGGTGAATGCATAATTCAGCAGAACAGATGATGAAGGCTGCCTGCCCAGATCTGCATCCACCTCTTTTCTCAGCACAAATGAGCGTCACCGGCCGCGAGGTGCGCGGGAAATTCTCGAAATACCAAAGTACTTATAGGCAAGTCATGCCACTCAGCCGCCATCTTGGCAACGCCTCCGGGGAGATATTTCGGACCGACAAGACCAGGCTCCTGTCTGAATGAATGGGCAGAGAGCCAGAACTGCACTTTCACTGGTCACCAGGACATAAAAAAATATATGAGTAAAATCAGCAGTGAAATCTAATAAAAATCTCTGAAAAAGTTTGACGACTTTGCCCCGAAATAAGCGTTCTAGTAGAAGTAAAACAGACCCTTACGTCAGTGGAGCCACACGATTTGGCTGAAATATGTTTCCTGCGTTGGCTGTTAAAAGCAGTGATTGGCTTTCTAGCGGGAGGGGCGGGATAACCGCCATCTTTGCCGTTACGGGCTTTCCCCATAGAGTTGTATTGAGGTTGTGATTGGGTGGCGTGTCTCCTCTATAAAACATCTCTGGTAACAGCGCGCTGCATATACTTATATCAATATCAATGTTATTTATGTGGCACACTTAAGACAGCCAAGGTTGACCAAGGCGCTTCACAGGTTAAAAAATACAACAACAAAGAGTAATTACACAGTAAAAGTACAGCAATAAAACATTATAATATACAGAATTTTATAAATAGTGATATTAAAATTGGGAAATGCCAAAGAAAAGAGATTTTGGGCGGTTCTGATCTGGACTGGCAGGTTGTTCCACAGGTTAGGGGCAGCTACACCAAAGGCTCGATCACCTCTGGTTGCTTCTGGGTTATATGGATTAAAGGCTTTTTATTATTCGAGTCGTGAACAATAATGCCCTGATCTGTCTATCACTGTGTTTCCATGCAGATCTGGATCCATATTTCTGTCATTAAAACACATTAATGCAGGAAACTTGTGCAGCCTAGTCGGGGGGGTCTGAGCTCTATGAGTGTTTCCCGGTTAATTTATTCATCAGAGCTTTAAACTCTCCGGAGGAAACGGCGCCTTTTGTCGAGCATCTTGTTGACAGAGAGATGTTGTTAACACTCTGAACAAGTAAAACGGTAACTTTCAGAATGGATCCACAGAAGAAGAACGGAGCCGGAGGTTATGTTTAATGAAACAGAAAGGCATCCAGCTCGCCTCGCCAAAAAAACCTCTGAACAATAGCTGACATACTTTCCCTCCTGGCTCGGAGAGTTTTGGATTTCGCCAAGTTTTCAGCACAGATTCTCCAGCGCGGATTAATTACAGCCTCGCTGACGAGCTGAGGGAGACTGCGGCCCCTCCTCTCCAGGTGTTTCGACAGACCTGCAGCCTCATGCTGTGATTGGAGGGAAAGTTTTATCCTGGTGAGAGAAGCAAAGTGTTTGGACATGCGGACGGACCTGAGGAAGGCGTGGAGGTGAAACCGCGGTGGCCTCGCACATAAATCAGCGTTATTAAGGGAGCGTTAGTGTTTGTGCAGGTCGGCCATTTATCACTGAGAATATTTGTCTTTATTGACGTGCGATGTGTGAGAAACAAACACACACGGGGTCTAAAGGGCGCTTCTTTTCTGCGTCCCCGTGAGACAAATTAGTATTTGAGTCTGTGCCGACGTCTCTGTTTGGATGCGTTTCTATGGAGAGCGGAGCTGGAATGGGGTCCCTGTGAATTGCTGTGATGGTGGGAGCTCTGGCCTTTTGTCCGGGGGGGGGAGGGGACCCCGGGCGTCACACATCTGAGGAGGGACGAGAACCCGGACGGCTGCTGTAACAGAAACTCATTCAGTCCTCGTCTCAATGCTGCAGACCAGGACGGTTCAAAGACAAATCTAACTGGGCCAGATTTTAAATCCAGGAAATGAAAATGGGCCAGACATTTTCAGCAGCTTATTTAAAACCTTTTAAAATTTTAAACAAATGCAAATAAGTGAGGGGTGGGAGGTGGTGGGCGGGGCATATTTTCTATTTCTAGTAGCTTATTTCACCATTTTTATTCTGCTTCAACCTTCACCCAGTTTCAGTGTTTACTCACTGATTGCATCAGCTCCCTCTTCTCTTTTCCCCACGCACTCACACCTACACCTCTGTTGGAAACACGCCTGCTTGCCCCGCCTCTTTCTGTCTGGAGGCTCGTTAATAGCGTAGCCCATCAGAACGAAACCAACGTGTGGCGGCTAACGCATGACATCTGCACTGGTGTTGCTTTACCTGCTCCCTGCTTGTGAAATATCAACCGTTTGCGTGTCTTGTAACGTAATAGAAAAGAACGCTCCGTGTTTCTCTGCAAAATGCTAAAATGGATCACCGACTACACCTGGGCGGCTGTTGTTAAAACACCTGGGCGGCTGTTGTTAAAACACCTGGGCGGCTGTTGTTACTACACCTGGGCGGCTGTTGTTAAAACACCTGGGCGGCTGTTGTTACTACACCTGGGCGGCTGTTGTTAAAACACCTGGGCGGCTGTTGTTAAAACACCTGGGCGGCTGTTGTTACTACACCTGGGCGGCTGTTGTTAAAACACCTGGGCGGCTGTTGTTAAAACACCTGGGCGGCTGTTGTTAAAACACCTGGGAGGCTGTTGTTAATACACCTGGGCGGCTGTTGTTAAAACACCTGGGCGGCTGTTGTTAAAACACCTGGGAGGCTGTTGTTAAAACACCTGGGCGGCTGTTGTTACTACACCTGGGCGGCTGTTGTTAAAACACCTGGGCGGCTGTTGTTAAAACACCTGGGAGGCTGTTGTTAAAACACCTGGGCGGCTGTTGTTACTACACCTGGGCGGCTGTTGTTAAAACACCTGGGCGGCTGTTGTTAATACACCTGGGAGGCTGTTGTTAAAACACCTGGGAGGCTGTTGTTAAAACACCTGGGCGGCTGTTGTTAAAACACCTGGGAGGCTGTTGTTAATACACCTGGGCGGCTGTTGTTAAAACACCTGGGCGGCTGTTGTTAAAACACCTGGGCGGCTGTTGTTAAAACACCTGGGCGGCTGTTGTTACTACACCTGGGCGGCTGTTGTTAAAACACCTGGGCGGCTGTTGTTAAAACACCTGGGCGGCTGTTGTTAAAACACCTGGGCGGCTGTTGTTAAAACACCTGGGCGGCTGTTGTTAAAACACCTGGGCGGCTGTTGTTAAAACACCTGGGAGGCTGTTGTTAATACACCTGGGCGGCTGTTGTTAAAACACCTGGGCGGCTGTTGTTAAAACACCTGGGAGGCTGTTGTTAAAACACCTGGGCGGCTGTTGTTACTACACCTGGGCGGCTGTTGTTAAAACACCTGGGAGGCTGTTGTTAAAACACCTGGGCGGCTGTTGTTAAAACACCTGGGCGGCTGTTGTTAAAACACCTGGGCGGCTGTTGTTAATACACCTGGGAGGCTGTTGTTAAAACACCTGGGAGGCTGTTGTTAAAACACCTGGGCGGCTGTTGTTAAAACACCTGGGAGGCTGTTGTTAATACACCTGGGCGGCTGTTGTTAAAACACCTGGGCGGCTGTTGTTAAAACACCTGGGCGGCTGTTGTTAAAACACCTGGGCGGCTGTTGTTAAAACACCTGGGAGGCTGTTGTTAAAACACCTGGGAGGCTGTTGTTAAAACACCTGGGAGGCTGTTGTTAAAACACCTGGGAGGCTGTTGTTACTACACCTGGGCGGCTGTTGTTAAAACACCTGGGAGGCTGTTGTTACTACACCTGGGCGGCTGTTGTTAAAACACCTGGGAGGCTGTTGTTAAAACACCTGGGCGGCTGTTGTTAAAACACCTGGGCGGCTGTTGTTAAAACACCTGGGCGGCTGTTGTTACTACACCTGGGAGGCTGTTGTTACTACACCTGGGCGGCTGTTGTTACTACACCTGGGCGGCTGTTGTTACTACACCTGGGCGGCTGTTGTTAAAACACCTGGGCGGCTGTTGTTAAAACACCTGGGCGGCTGTTGTTAAAACACCTGGGCGGCTGTTGTTAAAACACCTGGGAGGCTGTTGTTACTACACCTGGGAGGCTGTTGTTAAAACACCTGGGAGGCTGTTGTTAAAACACCTGGGCGGCTGTTGTTAATACACCTGGGAGGCTGTTGTTAAAACACCTGGGCGGCTGTTGTTAATACACCTGGGAGGCTGTTGTTAAAACACCTGGGCGGCTGTTGTTAAAACACCTGGGCGGCTGTTGTTAATACACCTGGGAGGCTGTTGTTAAAACACCTGGGCGGCTGTTGTTAAAACACCTGGGAGGCTGTTGTTAAAACACCTGGGCGGCTGTTGTTAATACACCTGGGCGGCTGTTGTTAAAACACCTGGGCGGCTGTTGTTAAAACACCTGGGCGGCTGTTGTTAATACACCTGGGAGGCTGTTGTTAAAACACCTGGGCGGCTGTTGTTAAAACACCTGGGCGGCTGTTGTTAATACACCTGGGCGGCTGTTGTTAAAACACCTGGGAGGCTGTTGTTAATACACCTGGGAGGCTGTTGTTAAAACACCTGGGCGGCTGTTGTTAAAACACCTGGGCGGCTGTTGTTAATACACCTGGGCGGCTGTTGTTAAAACACCTGGGAGGCTGTTGTTAATACACCTGGGAGGCTGTTGTTAAAACACCTGGGAGGCTGTTGTTAAAACACCTGGGCGGCTGTTGTTAAAACACCTGGGAGGCTGTTGTTACTACACCTGGGCGGCTGTTGTTAAAACACCCGGGCGGCTGTTGTTACTACACCTGGGCGGCTGTTGTTACTACACCTTGGTACAGATGAAATAATAAAAGAGTGTAAGTTGCAGTCAGTTTGAAGAATAACAGGTTGTAAAACTTAATAGAAATAAAAGTCTATTTAAAAAAGAAATTTGTATAATTTTTTGAGTAAAAGTATTACAAGATTTTTATACTCTGTAGTTGTGAATGACCAGAAGTTCCACCAATAAAAACACCTGGTTATCAAAGATTTAAGACCCTGAAATATAATGAAACCAGCTCAGTACACTTTAAATGATATGAGACGCAGCCAGAATCGACTGTTGTATTCATAATAATAATAATAATAATAATAATTCCAGAGGAAGTGTGTGATCAGGTCTGTAAATGTTCTCCGTGTGCCAACACGCCCGTCCTGCTCTCATAAAGAGCTGCTTGTAAATGTTCTTAGTAAACCGCCAACAAAACCTCCCTTTTTGTCTCGTAAAGCAAATAAAGCAAACTCAGAGCCGTGAACATGAACGCACTGTAAACATCTCCGCCTTGTTTTCCTGCTGTTTTAGCTGCTCGGCTCTCACAGCGACGTGTTCGGACCGCTGAGGGGAAAAGGCATAACTCATTTGCACTGAAGTGAGACTGGGAGTGAGCGCTTCAGCATCCGGTCTGCGAAGGGTCAGTGAAAGGCCTCCATGTCGGCTCAGACTCACAAACCGGGGTGTATATTATTAAAAACGAGATCAGTGTTGTCCATCTCGGATATGAATCACCGCGGCTGTGTAGCGTGTACTGCGGGTTTGCAAATAACAAACAAAAAGGAGGCAGAGATGAACACAACCAGAAGAGCACTGCTGACTTTATAAAGCCGGCCTGGATCACAGTATAAACTGAGAAAATACTCCACTACAAGTAAAAGTCCTGCATCCAAAACTTATTTAGACGCAGGTATGTAAGTATTATCAGTTTAATGTACTTACAGTATGAAAGTACTCATGTTGCAGTAAATTGTTAATATTCCTGCTGCATTACGTTGCATTTTACTGCTGTATGTTTTAACTCCTTTATTTCCTGTTATGTGCGGCACGGCGGCGCAGTGGTTAGCACTGTCGCCTCGCATGTCGTGGGTTCGAGGCCTCTCTGTGTGGAGTCTGCATGTTCTCCCCCGGTGCTCCGGGTTCCTCCCACCGTCCAAAGACATGCAGGTTAACTGGTGACTCTAAATTGTCCCTAGATGTGAGTGCGAGTAGTGTCTCTGTGCGGCCCTGCGATGGACTGGCGACCTGTCCAGGGTGGACCCCGCCTTTTACCCGATGCCAGCTGGGATTGGCTCCAGCCCCCCTGCATCATGCATCAAACACAGCCTGTTTTCAGCTTTGTGACGATGCATTTTCCAGCTGATCCAAGAAGGTTTTGGAGAGTTTGTTTAGCTGAAGGAGGAGGAGGGTTTGCTCCGCCCATAAAGGAGCGTTTCCTCCTGCAGGTTATCACCAACACCTGGAGATACGGGGTTTTCACTGGACAGGAAGGGGATGCAAATCTGTGATCTGAAAGTAACTACAAAAATTGCATTTCCTGCAATTTTATACTCAAATCAAGCAATCTGATTGGTTCATAGTGACAAACAGGGTTCGAGTTATAATCTGAGCTTCGTCGGGGTCTCGCCTGGTATTAAAATGTGATCTGATGCAGATCACATTTTACCGGTGGAGATAAATAAATAATGAGAGACTGTAGTAGTTTTAGTAGTAGCAGTAGTGGTGGTAGAAGTAGTATTAGACTGTCATGTAGTAACAGTATAAAGTAGCATAAAATGGATATTCTCAAGTAAAGTACAAGTACCTTGAAAAAGTTACTTTCACCCGCTGCAGAGGAGGGAGGTCAGGGTCACCGCCTCCCCCGCCTCTCCTCTGTCTCCTCCTCGATGGCGAGCGCCGGTGGTGATGAGAGCTGAGGTCACAGAGGGCCTCGTTCTTCCAGAGAGGGGGTGGGGGGGGGCAAAGTAAAGACCTGGAGCTGTTAACAGGTCTGTCAGGGGAGCAGGACTGAAGGACCAGACAGAGGACGTATTGTCTCTCCGTGCTGACGGCCTCTTTCAGCGTTCAGTTCCTACCTGCATGGTGGCCTGCAGGCTCAAACAGGAGCCCGCCCCCCTTACTGGATTAAACACACTGAAGCTGCTGCGGGAACTCGCAGCAGCTCGGAACCGGGACTCTCAACTGGTGCTGGTTTAACAGACCGTGTTAAAAGTTACAGCTTAGTCCAGCGTGGGCGTGTGGGTGTGAGATGAGATGATTAATGTGTAGAAAATATTGTTCCTGTGTGGCTGAAATATGTTTCTGCTCCTGACTCCAGATGATTCGCCTGATCTGTAACAAACCTACCTGAACCTTATTAGAGTGAATCTCAGTAGACCGGATCTAATCTGGACCTGGTGTGACTCGAGTCGAGGGCTGGGAGTAAGAGGCCTAAATGTGTCCGGAGGATCGAGTATCATTTTATTCAGGGTTCAGGTCTTTATTTAACTCTGATGCTCTGAGCAGTTTCCCAGTTAGACTTGTTAGTTAGAATCGTGGAGACACTCTGACTTTTAGTCACCTTTAATAATAATTACAGCACAAAACATGGGAACTATTAAGGCCAAAAAAAACGTGGTTCAGCTAATCGTCCCGTCCTGGTCCACGTTCATACAGTAAAAATGCTCCAAAATGAGTGTAAAATAATTTCAGAAGCTAAAAGTTTAATTCCTCTGGAGAGTTTCCCGTCTGTCCTGTCAGATTTATTACTACAGCCTCAGGATGTTTGCTGTGACATCACTGCACACATGGAAACGTTTAAAATGACTGACAGCAGCCTCTGTCAGACTCGAGCCGCCGAGCTGCTTCATGATCAGGTTTTATATCACGTCAACACTTCTGCCCATATTCACTCTCTCTCTCTCTCTCTCTCTGCTGCCAGTCAACACTTTTATGTTTCATTCACCATTTAAAGAGCAATGCTCCAGGTGCAGGTGCTACCTGGTGTTTAAAGGGAAAGGAAGCTGACACTCTGATTGGTTTAATTGATGTTGCGGCCAGAACACACCTATAAATAATTAAGGCCGGAAGACGACAACTAGGGATGCAACTAACGACGATTTTGATATCGATTATTGAAAAGAATAATCAACTATTTCGGATCATGAACCGTAAAGTGACACAATGCCTCTCATGTAGCTTTTAAATTAAACCTGAGGTTGTTTTAGGCATGTGTAAATAAAATAAATACTGCTTTCAACGCAGCGCTGATGTTGTGTTGTTTTAGTAACTTTACTCCATTAAGCTGACGGTGTCGTTACGGCCCGATGGCGTCGTGAACAAATCGATTATTAAATTTGTTGTCAACGAATAGGGCTGAAACGATTCATCGATTAAATCGATTACTAAAATGCATCGACGCAAATTCTTTGCATCGCACTAAATATTTTAATAAAAACACCAAAACTAAAAGTCTGTCAGTAGCATCCTGTTTCTGCTTTGCTTGACTGATGAGAGCCAATCAGGAAGCCAAACGTGAGCGTCATCGTTTTTAAAGAGTTTGAGCAGCGTTTTCAAACTTCTCTGTTTTAGTCTGGACGGGAGGCGGAAACGTAGTATTGTGGATGGAGCCTGATTAAAACAAGCTTCGTCTCCACCTCTCACTGACTGACTCCTCCACCTCTGTGATCCTAATAATGAAGCGTCTCTTCGTTAGCAGCCTTCAGGGACTTTGCCAGCTAATTATCTGACTCCGGCCTGCAGCGTTCCCCTTTAAACCCTCGTGACTCACATGTTAAAGTCTTTGTGGCGTCTGAAGGATTTCTTCTTTTCCCTCCTCCGTCACTCTCGCCCGCTCTTTGCAACCTCCATCCATTATTGTCGGAGCTGCCCTCGGCGCTGTCTGTTACTGCGCCCACATGAATGCCATCGCTCGCATTACGCAACAGAAAGAAAGGGAGGAAGGAAGAGCAGCACTAAGAACAGCCCTCCCCTCTCAGCCTTTATTCACCTCTTTCTTTCCCCCTGCGCTCCTCTAATGTCTCTGCCTGCTTTATTTACAGACGACCACATGTAGCCTGTAGCTTTATTTCCTCTCCCGTCTGAGCTTCACATGTGGGGGGGGAGGTCGCTTAGATGGGACGGCTGTGGTGCATGTTGGGATCTTTTCACAAAGGAGGTGGAGTGTATCTATAAAATAGTCCCTGAATGTATTTGCTTCAATTATATCTTAAAGAAATCGTGATAAATGTTTAGTACAGTTTCCTAAAACCCAAGATGACTTTGTCTTTTTGTGTCTGTCCAACAGAAAGATATTCAGTTTATATTGATATAAACAGCAAAAGTTCACCCAGAGGAAACTACAGACAGAGAATCATGAATATATTTGCATTAATATGAAGCTCTTTACAACGCGCCTCTCATCTAGTCATCGTGGACAGTTTTGGGTTCAGCGTCCTGCTCATACGTGCACTTTGACTGGCCCGGTTTTTAAATTTCTCAAATATCGGCATCAGTATCAGTCGGGCTGTAGTCTGCATGCTTTCAAGGCTGTGATACTTACGAAGAACCTGTGATACAAAGGAATAGAGCAAGGAAGAGGAGAGAAATAAGCTGATACAAGCAGACAAATCTTTCACTGGGGCCACTGATTGGTGGACTAACTCAACCGTGAAGACCCGTCTCTTGGTTTGTGTCCCATTCTCTTAAAATCTTCGTTGTTTTACTTCATAAATTGTCTCATGAGTTCCACACTTGATCAGTTTCGAGGCTGGTTTGAGCCCATAGTTGCTGTCAGTTTCACCAAAAACCTCACAGACACCTTTTGAAATTCTGAAAAAATGCAAATCTTTCCTGCAGCTGTTCACTTTACATAAATCTTCAGTTTCAAAGAGCCCTGGTGAAAAGAAAACGTATCACGTAACACACACACGTATGAAGCTGATACGAGGCTTTGGGAGGATGATGTAGTGCAGTTTTTGATCTGGGACTGAAAGGGTTAACGGTATCGATGCTCACCTGATGAACACACACCCGGGTCTGCAGATTTGGTGGAGTTTTGTGGGCGTGACCGGCGTGTTCTCAGGTGTTGTGTCCTACCTGTAGCTGCAGGTCGACGTCTGACTCACGCGGTAACACAATAATCGGATTCTCCCTCCAGTCAAGTCCAGACACAGCGGAGAACACCAGGTATTTGTTTCCCAGACAAACTCACGCTTTCTGCACCGTGACCTCCTGAACGCAATCAATTAAATCAAAACTAAACAAACAAATAAACAAAGGTGACTTTGTGACATTTTTATGAACTAAAAACCTCCGGAGTGAAAAAGAAGAGGCGCTCGATCACAGAGCAAAGGCCACACATTTAATGAGGTCGTTCTTAAATGTCATCTAGTAATTAAATTGATCTGTGATCGATCACGAGCGTTAGTTGCTTCACTGTAACTTGTCAGAGCAGCACGTCGGGGAAAAGGTTACCCAATAAATCCACCCCCGCCATGCAGTCAGACAGGTTATGACCCGACACGCCGGGGTAAAGAAAAAAGGTGATTAAATCAATTAAAGCGCCTGTGAAGGATTATTGAGATGTCGGGTGTGGGTGTCGGTATAGTCAGAGGTGTAACCAGCAAACAAACAGGAGCCTGCAGAGTGTATAAAAGAAGTGGTCGTAGCCGCCGTGACGTCACCCGTTGGCTTGTGGACTACAGTTTTAAAGCCTCCAGGCGGTTTTTGGTCATCGCCATCTTGGTTTTTGGGAATCAGACGTGACCGGACATTAAATACAAAGTAAAATGTTAGTCGGGTCACATTTTATTTGTCTTGTAAAGTGGTGAAGACATAAGGGCACATTTGGGTCACGAGAACAAGATGAGAAGATATTTTAATATTATTTTGAATAAATATTCGATGCTGAAATATATCAGTCTGTGGTTCCTCCCCAAGAAGACTTTGAGCATCAAACACTTACTTTCCTGCATTCTGGAGACATTTTCTGCAGCAATTTATGGTGGAAATGTCTTTATTTATATGAAGGGAAACAAAATTAAGATGGCAGGTAACAATTCAAAATATAAAAATATAAAAATCAGTAATCAGCAGCTTGTTGCTTTTTTTAGACAATGCACATTTGTTTCTTCTATATTTCAGCTGCATCGCATGTTTTCTTATTGTCCATTGTTTCATTTGTTATTTAACATTTCTCGTTGCTGTTGTTCAAAGCATGTTTAACAAAAGCTTTCAAAAAGTGATGGAGACATTCAGGTTTAAGTCGCCCCCTGCTGGCCGCTAGAGAGGACGCAGGTTTAAGTCGCCCCCTGCTGGCTGCTAGAGAGGACGCAGGTTTAAGTCGCCCCCTGCTGGCCGCTAGAGAGGACGCAGGTTTAAGTCGCCCCCTGCTGGCTGCTAGAGAGGACGCAGGTTTAAGTCGCCCCCTGCTGGCTGTTAGAGAGGACGCAGGTTTAAGTCGCCCCCTGCTGGCCGCTAGAGAGGACGCAGGTTTAAGTCGCCCCCTGCTGGCCGCTAGAGAGGACGCAGGTTTAAGTCGCCCCCTGCTGGCTGTTAGAGAGGACGCAGGTTTAAGTCGCCCCCTGCTGGCTGCTAGAGAGGACGCAGGTTTAAGTCGCCCCCTGCTGGCTGCTAGAGAGGACGCAGGTTTAAGTCGCCCCCTGCTGGCTGCTAGAGAGGACGCAGGTTTAAGTCGCCCCCTGCTGGCTGCTAGAGAGGACGCAGGTTTAAGTCGCCCCCTGCTGGCCGCTAGAGAGGACGCAGGTTTAAGTCGCCCCCTGCTGGCTGCTAGAGAGGACGCAGGTTTAAGTCGCCCCCTGCTGGCTGTCAGAGAGGACGCAGGCTTTCCCCCAATACTGATCACAGGAGGAGGATGCAAAAAGACAAAATGGACGATGAGGAGGGAGGTCTGATTCTGGTCCATGCTGAGTTTGAATTTCAGGCGCTGTTGTCGTCTCTGTATCGTCTGCTCGAGACTCTCTGTCTCTCCTGTTAAACTTCAGAGGGGTTTTTAAATGTAGGAGGTCTCATCCGAGGAGACGGAGTGATCTGGGAGCTGATGTGGTGGCTTTTACTGCGTCTGACAGGGGCTACGAGCATTTTATGACCACTTTGCTGTGGGTCGTTTATAATGCTCTCTCTCTGTCTCTGTCTGTGACCTTTGACCTCTCAGGTTTTCGGCCCTGCACCACGCTGCTCTCACAGGGACCACGGAGCTGCTGTCGGCCCTGCTGGAGGCCCAGGCCACCGTGGACGTCAAGGACAGCAACGGTTAGACACAAACTCAAACACACACATCTTGGCGTCGTCGTGGCCCAGGAGTCTTAAGAGGTGTCCCGGTTAATAATAACCTGTCGGGAATTTTCCCACGGTTTATCGTTAAACCGGTAATCGTCGCTCTCTGATACTTCCAGTTTATTACTGACTATATTCTGAAGGTTTTTACAGAGGGGTTTATTAATATATCCTTCACAGCCTGAATTATAGAACATTTTATTCCCAAAAACAGGTCGGAAATTGTTTTTTTTTTTTTATCCCAGTAAAAGTATTTTCTGATTTATGGAGTAATAAAAACAGAGATCCAAAATCCCTTCTGTAAAAACATTTGAGTTTAATGTGTCAACAAAATAAAACAATAACTTTGACTTAATTCTTGAAATAGATGCAAGTTAGCACATATTTCATTAGATACTGCCTCATTTGCATATTTAAACATAACATTTCAGAAAACCTGTAATACAAAAAATATTTGTCTTAATGTGAGTAATCAGCTAAGAAAGTTTCATGGTGATATCTATACGTTAACGTTTTTACCCTATTCACCCACAGCGTCTCATCTTAATCGGTTCATTAAGAGCAAATGTCATTTTCCTTTCCACCGTCCAGTCACGAGTCACATGACCTGTTTGTGTACAGACAGTAGACGGTATCAGATTATCACATCAGATTAACAGCTGACTCGACTGTGTGTGTGTGTCACTACTCTACACACACACACACAGTCAGACTGAAGCACATCAGATAAAGTAATGTAGTATTGTGGCGGTAGTGAAGACATAAAGAGTATAATTAATGAGAGCTGTTTTGGTACCTAAGTACAATTTTGAGGTACTTGTACTTCAGATTATTTATACAGAATATAATCAACATATATATTCTTGTGTATTTTTACAGATTAAACTACCCAGCAGTATAAAAAGCATAAAAAGTCATTAAAATGAGCTCTACCAACTGCAACTTTAAAGTGATGAACACATTAATGCATCAATAACAAAATATAAAGTATCTCACAAAAGTGAGTACACATTTCAAATTGTTGTAAATATCTGATTATATCTTTTCATGTGACGACACTGAAGAAATGACACTTAGCTACAATGTAAAGTAGTGAGTGTTCAGCTTGTATAACAGTGTAAATCTGCTGTCCCCTCAAAATAACACATCACACAGTCATTAATGTCTAAACCGCTGGCAACAAAAGTGAGGACACCGCTCACATTTTTGTAAATATTTGATTATATCTTTTAATGTGATAACACTGAGGAAATGACACTTTGATACGATGTAAAGTAGTGAGTGTGCAGCTTGTATAACCGTGTAAATTTGCTGTCACCTCAAAATAACCAAATTGGAGTGTACTCACTTTTGTGAGATACAGTAGATTATTCTGAAATGGGCCATTCTCCATAATGTGACTTCTTCCACAACTGATTGATTAAAGTTTATCCATTGAGTGGGTGACTTTTCATGGGGTAAATGATAAAGTGTGTGTGATCTGTGCAGGAATGCGTCCGCTGCATTACGCAGCCTGGCAGGGGAAAGCTGAATCGGTCCTGATGCTGCTTCGCTCAGGAGCGTCAGTCAACGGCGTTTCCCTGGACGGACACATCCCTCTGCACCTGGCGGCGCAGTACGGACACTACGAAGTGGTGAGTTCAAACATATCGTACGTCACTATGTGTCTGCTGCCTGTCCTCTCTCCTCTCGCCGCTCGTTTATCTGTTTGACTCTAAGACACGAGATGCCCTTTTTAGACAGGATGTTCACGTTATTTTGTCCGTCCACGACATGTCTGCACCACACTTTACAGCTTAGTATTGTATTTGTTGCAGATAAAGGAGGCCGTGGAAAATAAACATGTTTTTCACAAAACGTTATTTAAAGACACACAAGAACAATGTCTAAATAAAATAAAGCCCTAAAGTTTCCAATCAGAACAATCCGGTAAAATAATAAGTAAAGAACCTGATCAGACAGTTTTATAGACACATTTCTGTTCATTACTTACTCATTACTATCAGTAGAAGGATTGTTTAATGTATTTTTAAATTTGGCTGGTTCATTAATGATGAGGAATAATAATCTGATGAGAGAATACATATTAGTACAACAGGCACATTTTACTGCTTTAATACTTTAAGGTAGGGCTTGTGATTGGCGAGCAGGTCTGTCACACAAGGACGACAGCATGACTGTTTAAAACGGGTCAGATGTATAATTAACCTACATTTTTAGGAGATTTGGGGTGATCAGGTTCTAGGTGGGGGGGGGTGTGATCAGTGACGAGATGTGAGGGGTGGCTGGTGAAATGAACTGCAGGGGTTTTCTGTATTATCACACAGCTGTTACAGGTCAGGAGGATTAAGATGAATCTAGTTTATGTTTACAGTCTGCAGCTTCACAAAGCGTCAGATTAAAAAACACTACACACATCAACATGTTGTTTGTTTATTACTCTTTACCCCATACAGAGGAGGAAAGTAGCTCATTTATTTAAGTACTGCACTTAAATACTGGTACTTCAGCTGAGCAGTTTTTACTTCTGCTGTATACATTTCGGAATTTTAGTCCACCCCATTATTAGAGCTTACTTTTCAGATCAAGGCTATTAATACAAAATGTGATGCACAACATCTGCTTCGTTTTATATTATATATAAGTCTTATTTTATATCTGCTGGAGCATTAAGAATAGAAAAGAAAGTATTTTCTTTAAATCTTCTTTCTCGTTTCAAGTTGCAGAAAAGGTTTGTGTAGTATTTTTTAAATAAGTTAAACAAATTAAAAACAGGTTGAATTTTTATGACTCAATTATTGGCTGAAAAGGCATATAAATGATCAAAGAAGGCCGCTGTTCTGCCTAAAGTACATGTTTTGATACTCTATTCTACTCTTCACCCTTTACTTAAGTAAGATTTTGACTTCAGGACCTTTACAAACATACATACATACTACTTTTCCGTAACACACTTAATATTGTGAGTAGTTTGTTTGCTGTTGTTGGAGCAAGGGACTCTAATTTATGGATATAAATTTATAATATTCATATTTGTGTAAGTTTTTAAGTCTGTGCACGCTCTGCATGGTGGTAACAGCGGGAAAGCAAAGATTAAATTTCATCTGTCTCCTCTTTTGTTGTCTTTTTGTTTGTTTTTATACAGTTTAAACACAGTTCCAGCGTTAACAGTCCGCCTTAAATCCGCCTTAAGTCCATCTGTTTTTAAAGCTGCAGATTCCACTTGAAGTCTTTTTTTATTGCACCGTGTTGAAATCTCCTCTTCTGTCGCTGTAATCCGCCCTGCAGGGTCCCTGCAGAGATAAAAACACACGGCGGACGGCTTTGTTTATTCAGCCCGAGCGTGTAACAACGTCATCTGATTGGCTGAGAGGAGGTGAAACATTATCCACATTACAGCATCGACCACCTCCGAGGGCCGAGACGCCCACAACACACACTCAGGCTAGCAGTTTCCCCCTGCTTCCAGTCTTTATGCTAAGCTAGGCTAACCATGTCCCGACTCTGAGTCCAGAAATGTTCCTTTTAAATTTACAGATGTTTTAACAGTTTTTTCAGGATCCCTGGTAGAATTATTATTATGTCTGTTATTTTACAATCATTGGGTATTTATACAAATATCATTACATTTTCTTTTGATTATTACTTTGTCAGACATTATTATTCTTGTTTTATTTTATGTTATTTATTTATCGTACATCCACACATTTCCTTGGTCACATTCAATTGTACAAACATTTATACACACTTTAACACAAACATACTGTAAAACTTTGGTTTTTCTTTGCTTAAATCACTGAACTCACCCGGCGTATATCTTAGTTCCTTTGCCATGCCGGTAAATCTGAATTAATTCTACTTTGGTACTCATTGTTTCCATACAATGAAGTAAACTGTTGAACGACTAGTATCATGTTCATACTGACATAAGTTTAAACATTTGTATTTGTATGTGCGATCTGAGCAGCTTCAAGAGGTTTTATGAATCCAATGAATTTCTGAACGATTAATCGCTTTTAAATCGAAATTACAATTATAAAGAACGCGATTAGCTAGTGACCCGTTTTAAACATTCATGCAGTTACAAATTCATGCTGCTGTCGTCCTTGTGTGATAGACCTGCTCGCCAATCACAAGCTGCACGCATCTCAACTCACCAATCAGAGCGGCAACAGGGCGTGTACATTTTACAACAACAAACGAAACTGGAGGAAAACGTGGGATAATGGCGCCAGCAGAGCCGACACACACAGCGTCTGTGCCGCGGTTTTTGTCCGGCGTCAACTCGCGCTGAAGTGTTTCAGCAGCGGAGCGTTTAGCCTGCACGTTGTTGATGTGTTGTTAATTTGTCCTTTCTTGTGCTTCAACTACGAAAACAGCTCTCTGTGAGCCCGTTTCGCTCTACTGTGGTTAAGTAGCAACGTAGTTTAATTGTTTCTTTTTTGTCTGTTTTAACTGTGGTTATTGTTGACGTCTCTGCACAGGGTGATTTTGAAAATCGACCGGATTCTCTTTGCCGTTCTGTGTCTGACTTCCTGCCCGTTTCATCTGCTCTGTGCTGCTTGACGCGGCTTCCGTCAAAAATAGACAGTGAATATTGAACTTTAGCTAAACTTTTAAAAAAATTGCAAATCAAATCTTAATCGCAATATCTGGCAGAAAAATTAGATGTTTTGCCCAAATCGTTCAGCCCTAGTCCAATGAACTCCTGTAAAAACCAGGCTTCTAATTGAAACCTGCGTTTATTTGTAGCCACACCAGGACAGTAAACGGGACAAGCGTTTAACTAGGACTCTGCTTTTCATTTCAAGTTTTACGGTATGCAAACGCAGTCCC